>NW_027223764.1:45793116-46270616 GCF_028538775.1 Myotis yumanensis | reverse complement strand
CATTAATAAAATGTGGTAAATATCAGTGGTGATCATTACCAGGCCCGCACCGCCAGAAAATGAAGTGCAGCCCCCCAAAGCGAGAAGGATTCGAGCAAGGCCGCCACCATTAAACACACACATTAGCATATGTGCTCTGTAAGCAGATTTAGTGGTGATAATACAGTTGTCTTTAATCTGAACTGGACAAAAATTTCAAATGTGCCTGGATATGCATAGAATCCGTGGCACCTGGACACCACTTTCCATTTTTCAACACAGTGTCACATCCACTATTTCATTTTTTTGTTTCCCTATCACACTCACTCAAAAGCAGGTGTAACAGGTCCCATTTCCCCTGACAACTGAAATTGGGAGAAAGAAGAAAGATGTGACCTTCCTTGATTCACCCAGTGAGTCAACAAACTGAGGTTAGAACCCAAGCCCCCTGGCACCCAGATCTATGACCTTCTCACTAAAATAAGCTTTTTTTATATAAAATAAACGACACAGGCACAGTGACAAGGAGTACTCTCTAGTCATTGTATGAAAAGGTAAAGGACAAAAGACAATTAGTAAAAAAAAGAAAGAAAGAAGGTGTCTTACCAGGGACTGAAGGTAAAAACAAACCAGATGTTATCCAGCAGTTGATGATGTGGAAAATTAGCAATGTTCTCTGCACAGCTTTGTTCTACAAAAAGAGTTACAAACACATTCACACAGATAGGAGGGTGAGGAAAATTGTATGAGGTAACGTCAGATGCGGAGAAACTTAACTGGACGCTGTGTGGCTTTACTGCTGGGTTGTGTTATTAGTCTAATTAAGACCCTACTTACCAGGATGGAAAGGTAAAAAGTAAATTAGGTTCCTGTTATAAAATGTTCAATATGTAAAATTTTAATATGCTTAAGGAAATGCAAGTACATTATCAACTATTGACGGGTACTTATGGCTGTAAGAAGATAAGCAAAAAGACATTAGCCTAAATAAATAAATAGATATAGCAGCATAAATGCTGGGCTCTAATGAATTAGTTCTTAATTGGTCTTTCCTGAACCCCACAGCAGGCTCCGTTAGGTCTTCATGCACAGTCCAGACATCAATAACAGGATGCTTCTCTATCCGGGCCCAGGGGCCAATCATTTTGCTAGCTTTGAACATCATCCCTTAGAAAATAGGAATAAGCAGGGCAAGTTGAAGTTAAGAGAAGACAGAAAAAACAGAAGCCACGCTGTTGTACATGGCGTAGTGTTCAAAAATGTGGGGCTGGGCCTAGAACATTGCTTTAATCAATAAATATTGGATTGAGTGAATGTATTTTTCCGGGGCTATAGAAAGCAGACTAGGAGACAGAAAAGGGCCTTCCAAAAACTTTGGAATTAGTTACTTAGTTACTTATCTGAGACAAAAACGAGTTTATCATTTGAGTTTTTAAAAAGCTTGGTTCATTTGCTACACTTGCAGCCCTTTAGGCAGGCCTGGTGCCTAGGGTAGTGCCCTCCGACATGGGCTCCCGATGTCGCCACTGCAGAATTCTGGTGCAGAAGATGCTGTAGTGCAGTGGGTCTCAAACATCAGTGTGCACCAGAACCACCTGGAGGGCTCTCTAAAACAAGCCACTGAGCCCCGTCTCCAGAGTTTCAGATTCAGGAGGTCTGGTGCGGAGCCTGAGAATTGACATTTTAACAGCCCTGTGGTGATGCTGATGCTGATGCTGCTTGCCTGGGAACCCTACTTTGAGAACCACTGCTCTCACCCACTAACCTCTTTTTAGAGAAGGAGAAAGCCAGGCCCAGAGAAGGAAAGTGACTTTCTCTCAGGACCAGTCCTCAAAGGCTCACATCCTAGGGCCTGATGGGTCCTTTCTGTTATAAATTGAATCATATCTCACCCGCCCCCAAAGTCCTAACCCCAGTGCTTCAGAATGTGGCCTTATTTAGACATATGGTTGTTGCAGATATAATTAGTTAAGATGAGGTCATTAGGGTGAGCCCCAATCCAGGATGACTGGTGACCTTATAAAAAGAGGGGGATTGGAAACAGACATGCACACAGGGTGAAGGCCACATGAGCATGGAGGCAGAGAGCTGGTGATGGATCTAGAAGGCACAGAACACCAAAGATTACAGGCAAAACCCCCATGGAAGGAACCGATACTGCAATACTTTGACCCTGAACTTCTCTTCCAGAACTGTGAGGCAATACATTTGTGGTGTTTGAGCCACCAACCAGTTTGGGGTACTTTGTTTATTATAGAAGCCCTGATAAACTCATACCCTTCAGAGCAGACATCAGAAGGAAAGATCAGCACTCTCCAGCAGGGATGTTACAAAGCCAAGCCAGTCCTGCCTCTCTCCACTTCCCAGGGGTTTCTCCACACCCCTCAGCTGGACCAGGACTCTCTTATCTTTGCAAGTCTGTGCCCTAGACCAGTGGTCGGCAAACCGCAGCTCGTGAGCCACATGCGGCTCTTTGGCCCCGTGAGTGTGGCTCTTCCACAAAATACCACGTGCGGGCGCGCACATACAGTGTGATTGAAACTTAGTGGCCCATGCGCAGAAGTCGGTATTTTGTGGAAGAGCCACACTCAAGGGGCCATAGAGCCGCATGTGGCTCGTGACCTGCGGTTTGTCGAGCCACAGTTTGCCGACCACTGCACTAGACTGGCTCTAATCAAGATGTAGACTTCAATAACTTCTTACTAAAGCAGAGGTTCTCAACCTGTGGGTCGCGATCCCTTTGGGGGTCGAACGACCCTTTCACAGGGGTCGCCTAAGACCATCGGAAAACACATATAATTACATATTGTTTTTGTAATTAATCACTATGCTTTAATTATGCTCAATTTGTAACAATGAAATTGGGGGTCACCACAACATGAGGAACTGTATTAAAGGGTCGCAGCATTAGGAAGGTTGAGAACCACTGTTAAAGCAATGTGGCAACAGGTCTCAGGGACCCTTCAACAAAACGCTCATCCTGACCTGGCATTTCGACTTTTTAGTCTTCAAACTAAAGAAACCAAAACCCTCGCAGGGGGAATGCATGTGCCTTGGAATTAAATAATGGTAAAACAAAGTGGAACAAAACCTTGCTACAAAGGTATTATGCAGTCATTACGGTACTTTTCATTAGGAGTGTATAATTATACAGAAAACGCACATGCTATAAAATCAAGTAAAAAAGTCAGGGTATAAAAATACTTGATATTAAAAAAGTAGAATACAGGAAAGAAATACATCAAAATATTAAGAGTTTTTAATTTGGGGGCTGGCAAGACTATTGGAACTATTTTTCTTCTCTCTGCTTTTTTTTTTCCTCTCTAAAAAGCATCTATTATTTCCATAATAGAGAAGATAGCATGGGGGGTGGGGCACACTTCCTGAGATTCACAACCTCCCTTTGTTCATCCTGACGCCAGCATCCAGCGTGCCTCTCTCTCCTCCTGTAGCATCACCTGGAATCTCCAAAGGGCTGACAGCTCTGCCCCTGCAAGGAGGGAGGGACTTGTCTGTTGGGAGACCAGGTTTGCTCCATAAATCTGATTAAAACCACTTCCCTCCCCATGTCAGAAAGTCTCTAGTTAGACAGAAGGTGAGATTCTGCACTTAGAGGAGGTTTTCTCCCTTTCCTGTCCCTGGTGACTGAGGGTTTTCTGCCTTCAAGTCTTTCCAAGTGGTTCTCCCATAAAGAACAATACCCACATTTATCATCCTTTGTCTCTTCAGCTGCTTTCTTTTCTGTAACCAGTTTTTTTTCCCTTTCTTTTTATGGGTGGGGGGGGGATTTAAAAAAAATACTACCATTGAAAATTCTTGCTTTGCTATATTGTCCAAAATTTAGAAGCTAGACATTGATTTGGATTAAAAATGTTGTCTTTTAAATATAACTATCCATGGGGAATTTGAAGTAATGAGATAGTCACACTTGAGTATGAATTAGCTCCAGAACTTGGTTTTCCTCCGAATATCCAGCTGAGACAATTAACCTGAAGATAGGAGTTCTGAAGGGAAGATGAATGAAGGTGGCTGGCAGCACGTGGGCATGCTGTGGAGAGAGGCACTGGCTAAGACGGGAGTTGGGCAGTTAGGAAGAGTAGCAATGGCTGAGAAGGTGGGAAGATGGTGATGGGAACGTAACGCAGACAACCTAAACCTGGGTTGGAGTTCCGCCACATGATCCCACTTGAGTAGCCTAATCTTCTTATATTCTTTGCAAAAGGAGAATTTCTGCTGTAGCTTAAAACTAATGTTCAAAATAAACAGAAGCACCAAAACAATTTTTAAATTACATGACTAATATTAAACGCACTTAAGCAGGCAGGTCGTGAGAGTCCTTTGATACTGAATATTGATCATTAGCAAGTTGTACATGAGTTTAATGAGACTAGTCGTTTTACAGAGGTATAAGCAAACATATGTGCATGTCCATATATATATACACATATGTTCGCATGTTTATATATAAAATGTATGCGTGATAGGCTTTCCTAATTATTTAGCTGAGTTCTTAACCTTGGAATGAATTCAGAGCAAACTCCCTTGAATTCTATGTAAACATGTGCACAAGGATGCGCCAGGTTCTGAGCGGAGGGTGCACAGCTTTGACCAGATTCTCATGGGGCAGGAGTTACCTTGGTCAGGACAGATGCTCTGACGCAAACACGTGCGGTGCCAAGCTCCAAGTCTTCGCATGCACACCCTGCTTCTCAGGTAGGAGGGCTCCACAGGAAGGGGGAAGCTAGGCGGGTGCTGCTGGAACCGCCCTCTCCCCACGGGGTGAAGTGGCAGCAGGCTCGTCACAGCAGGCACTGTGAAGTCCTGCCAGTTCCTCCAGCGAGAGTGGGAGGAGGGGCGAGAGGGATCTCTAACTGGGCGGATCCTAAGACCATTTTTTAAAAATAATTTTTTAATTTTCAATTACAGTTGACATACACTATTATGTTAGTTTCAGGTGTACAGCAGAGTGATTAGACATTTCTATCCCTTACAAAGTGATCACCTGCGAAGTCCACTATCCACCTGACACCATGCACAGTGATTACAATATTCTCCCCAAGACCCAAGAAAGCAAGGAAACTGCCGATGTTCTCAGATTTTCCTCTCACACTTGAAGGCAGGTTCATTTTCCCTCCAAATTTGCTCCAAATTATACAACCCAGAGGGGGAGTTCCACTTCCCTCCTTGTTTCTTGAATATAAAGTTTCATTTCATCAAACTTCAGCCATCCACATTTTTTAAAATAAAAACTACATTTACTAGGGAAAAATGGGGCTCGTCTGTGTAACCTGCCCTCCTCCCTGAGTTTCCTCCCAGCCCGGGACACAGCTCTCTTTCCAGGGGAAGACAACCGTCATCGATGCGGAAAATGATAAGCCCAAACCCCAGCCAAGGCCACGGTAATAAATTCACTCTTGTGAATTTTCCGAGGCAGGAATGTGAGCAAACACATTTTATAATGTTTCTAACAAGGTAACCGGAAAATTTAATTGACCAGAATACCCCATCCCCAAGCCATCCCGGTAAGAATGATACACCTAGTTACAGACCCATTCACTTCCAGCTTCATTTAACATTTGTTCACAGCGAAGGGGAGACTCGGCAAAGAAAGCTCGGATCGAATCTGCCGTGAGCAAGACAGCAGAGCGTCCCTTAGGAAACCCTGGCACTGCTCCCGCCCCCGCCCCCCCTCCCTCCAGCCCTCTCACTCCTGCAGCAGCAGCAGCCTGAGCCCTGAAACTGCATCTCCGTCGTGGGTGCCATCCTCAGCAAGGCGGGCAGGCCAGTGTTCAGTTTATAAACCTGTAACTCGGATCCCATCTCCTTTTTGCCCTCTGCACAAGCCCATAAACATCCCCGGCTCTGGCTCGTGACGGGTTCTTTCCTCTAATGGAAGCTCCCTCCTGGACATCCCAAAAGAGAAAGATGTGTCTGGTAAGTGGGAGAGGTCAAACCTGAGCACAGCTATTTATTACATATACTGCGACCAGATGGATCTAACTCATCCATCAAAGCCCTCGTCATCCTCATCACATTAGCTTCTTATAAAAGCCTCCTGCTCTTTCCCCTCCCGGCCCAGCTCTGCCACTTCTCTTCTCTCCTCTCTCTCTCTCTCTCTCTCTCTCTCTCTCACTCCCCCCCCCCCTCTCTCTCTCCCTCTCTCGCTCTCTCCCTCACATGCACTTTCAGGAAAATGAACCCTCTCTAACCCCATCGCTGTTCTCCTTAAATCATGGCTACCCATCACTCCGTGGCTATTTTTAAACTTTACTTTTATCAATACTCATCCTGTAGCTCAGGGAGATATTAAAGCTGTACTGGGGCAAGGAAGGGCGTTTCTGACACTTGCTCCCTCATTCATCAGTTCCTCATAGGCCCGTTGGTGACAATGAAAAGATTTCACAATACCGTGCAGCAGAAACTCATTCTCCTGCTCATCCATCATGCTCAACCTAGCAGCAGTCCACTGACCTAATCTGCAATGCCTCGGCACTCACTGGAGATTTCTTAAAGGCACCCTTCATTGTTGTCCGCAACAAAGAATAGGCCTGGGCTATTCGATAAGGAGGCTAAATGGTGCAAGGATTAATGAAATATACCCCCACCTCCGCCAGTCCTGGGTTCAAAGACTGCGTGGCGGGTGTAGCCAAGCGTCCTCTCAGGCTGAGCTCAGTACAGCCACTCAAGCATCAGCTAAATGTGCTCAAATACCAAGACTATTGCTTGGGGCGCAACAGAAAGAAGGGCCCCAGATCGCAGGTGCCATGGCCAACCCATTTCTTCATTTATTCACTGAGTTGTCCCTTCATTTAGCAAACACTTTTTAGCCATCTGGTATGTGCTAAGTTCTAGTGACAGACATCGGAGTGATAACGGTGAGAAGAATAAATGTTGGCTGCAAGGAGCTCATTGCTAGTGGGAGGGAAGGCAAAAAGCAAAGATTTCAACAATAGCAGTTGTGGCAGACTGCCCCATGACCCCTGGCACACTTCCCCCGTCATCCTAGTAGCAACAGAATTCCCTTGGAATTGTGGCAGAGTACATGGCAGCCCAGCCACAGACTACATCTCCCAGCTAGTCTGCAACTCAGCGGTGCCATGGGACTAAGATCGAGCTAATGGAATATCAGTATGGTGTGGTGTGCAAAGCTGATGTCATAGCCTGAACAAGCAAGCTGGCCATGCTTCACGCTGCCTCTCCTCTCCCAATGGGATGGAGCACCTACATGGTGCTGGTGAGCCAGCTTTGGCCTAAACATAAGGACAATTATTTAAAGAATGGCAGGGCAACCAGGTAGAAAGAGTCTGGGTCCCTGAATGACCTCAGGGAGTAGGTATTAAAGAGCCCTGCACTGGCTATGGCAGTGACCTAAGTCCTGGCTGCAGAGTCTAGACGTGTGTAATGTGGGGGGAGGAAGGGGACTCAGACATCGAATTTCCACTTTGACCTTGAGGGGTCTCTGAGCGAAGCCCAGAGGAAAAGGGCTGCCCTACAGGGCCTCGTGTGTTTCACAGCTGACATCAGTCCCATTTACATGCCCAGAATGATGACAAATGAGAGGCAATTCAGATACCCCAATAGACAAACACAATAAGCACTGCTTATTTATTTAAGTTCACAGACCACTCACCCCTTACCCTCCAGCTTGTTCCTTGCTAAAGAAAACAAACTGTTCTCCAGAATGTTGTAGCTCCTAATAGTCCACGACGTTCATTCTGCTAGCTGCTCACATATTCTCTGAACTATTCCCTTTTCAGATCTCTGTCCTCTCTCTTGAATGAAAATGTAAGCTCCCTGAGAGTAAGGATCACATCTTTAGCTTCTTTCTCTCACACAGCTCAGCACAGGGCTCAGCAAGCAACAGGCACTCAAAAATATGCGCCAATGTACAGAGAAATGGGAAAACAAAGACATGCAGTAAGGGCAACACTGGGCACATCTTGTGAAAACAAAACAGTGTTGAAGGAACATTTGAGGTGCTATGGTGTAGAGCCCCCATTATACAGATGCAGAAATAGAGAACCTCGAGGCAGGTGAATGCTGAGACCAAGGTCTCACATTAGTTAATAACAAAGATGCTTCCAGAATGTGTTCTCTTGTGTCTTTTCTGCTAAATGGAATACCAAGTTTGACCAGAAACAAAAGCGAAGCCACATTACAAATACCAAGGGCGTACCCTAACCACTTTTGGTCCAGATTCCTTACCTTTCAATCCATTCCTGTTTAAATGCAAGTTCCAATTGAGACATGTGTGGAGTGTAGGGGCTGAAATACAAAATTAAGTGTAACTTTAACCTACACCAGACTCTCAACCTATTCTCTGGGATTCTAGTCAGGAGGCACCCTAGCAGCACTGAATTTAAAAAGGGCACCAATGTCTTACGCAATCACAAAGCCAAGATATCAATCTCTGCTTTTCCAGGTAAAACATCCCTATTTTATAACTAATGTGTAATATGCAAAAATGTTTTATTTAAAATTACTTGAATTTAATGTGCCATTGATTTTAATATTCCATGATTTTATGTACTACTGAGAAAAACAAAGCTATTAAACTGAAACATAATGCTTTTCAATTGTCTGAATTTTTATTTTATACTTATTAAAATAGTTCTTTTAGACTAATGTAGACATAGATTTTTAACCATCATGTGCATTTATAAATTATGTACATGTATAAGGGAAACACATGAGAAAAGGTCTTTCAAAAAAATTGGTTCACTCATTGCCTGACTCTTCGGAATCAATTTTCAACTCGGAGTTTACCGAGGTTCGTGTTTTCTATGCAAAATGTCACCTTCTTTGTTGGTGAAGAGTGAAGTTGATGTGGCCACTGATATGTGCTCTGCAAGTTTTGAGACTGGCAGATTCTCAGTCTTACTAGGAAATGTCAACAGAAGGTTTTTAAAAAATATCCAGACACATTCGGCTGGTGTTGCTCAGTGGTTGTGCATCGTCCCGTGCAACCGAAAGTCAGGGCACATGCCCAGGTAGTTGGGGTGGGTGGGGAAGGCAACCAACCAACCTATATTTCTCTCACACATCGATGTTTCTCTTTCTCTCTCCCTCAAATCAATAAAATATATATTTTAAAAATAAATAAATAACCAGACACATGGTCTTTCCTCCAGGGGTTTGTTGACTGAAACGATAGAGGTTACAGTTCAGAGGAGTCACCACCATAGCCGCCAGCTGCCCCGGCACAGGCAGAGGCATATGTAGGGGAGACTTTGGCCATAGCTTTCTTTCATAAGGAGCCATGGCTTGAAAAGACTCATTCCCATCTCGGAGATATTAAAATGTGGAAAAACATGCATCTCAGCAGCATAAAATCCACACAAATGACTGGTGGTGGGCATTTATTGTATCATCTTTCCAGAATCGCATCCCCTTCTTTCGAGGGTGTCCACAAGCTATGGCAGGGGCTGCCTATCACGGAAGGACAGACCTTGGCTTCTGGCCACATGAGTGGATGCATGACTGTGATTCCAGGACTGCAGTCACCTGCCGCCCTCCTGGCTGAGTTCTACACTTGAGGTATCACAGGCCAAAACCAAGGCGCTGGTCAGGCTAGACTAGACTCTTATCCAGAGGCTCTAGGAAAAAAAAATCACTTTTAAATCTCATTCAGGTTCCTGTTAAGATCCAGTTCCTTGCAGCCATAGATCTGACACCTGGTATTCCTTCCTGGTCACCTGTTGGACCCACTTTCTGCTTCTAGAGCAGCCGGACATCTCCTCACAGGAGCCCCTCCATCACCAAGCCAGGAACGGCATGTCAACTCCCTCCCTTGCTTGGAATATCTATGACGTCCTCTTCTTCCACCAGCTGAAGAAAGCTCTGTCTGTCTCTTAAGGACCATGTGATTGGATTAGGGCCGCCTGGGTAATCTTCCCTGGTTTAAGGTCCATGGTGCATCACCCACAACACAATCATGGCAGTGACACCGTATTTACAATTCTTTAGTAATTTTTTTTTTGGGGGGGGGGGGGCATTTTTATTTTTTTTTTAAAAATATGTTTTATTGATTTTAGAGATAAAGGAAGAAAAATATCAATCTGCTGCCTCCCATGTTCCCCCCACTGGGGTTTGAGCCTGCAACCCAGGCATGTGCCTTGACCGGGAATTGAATCGGCATCTATTAGGTGCATGGGATGACGCTCAACCAACTGGGCCACACCTGGCCAGGGCTGGGGACCATTGTTAGAATTGTGCCACCATGCTAGCCCTCCTGTGAACTATGGGAGTGACTCAAGCAGCCTTCCAACAAGGCCCTTCATTCCCTTAAGCAAGAGAAAGTTGAATTTCTGAACTCTATACACTCTTACATTAAATAGAGCTAAAGACTAATAATACCAAGAATAACTTGACTCATTTTGATCAATGGGTAGCAAATAGCGCATTCTCAAATTCATCTAAATAAAGCTAAGTCCAATTCCATTTGGGAACAGGATTCCTTCAGAAATAAAGAAACAGTGAAAAGGCAAGAAGGGTACAGCAGTGTCCCCAGTATTGGACAGGAAGCTGGATGAAGCCTGCTCACCCTCGGACAGGGCTGGCAGAGCCCAGAGCCCACAGCCCACAGCCCCTAAACGACAATTTCTCTAAAAGAAAATAAAAACAAAAAATAAACTTCCCAAGACCCACGTTTTAAATAGGACACAAAAAGGAAACTTCCAAGCCATGGATCATCTAAATCAGTGGTTCTCAACCTTCCTAATGCTGTGACCCTTTAATACAGTTCCTCATGTTGTGGTGACCCCCAACCATAAAATTATTTTCGTTGCTACTTCATAACTGTAATTTTGCTACTGTTATGAATTGTAATGTAAATATCTGATATGCAGGATGTATTTTCATTGTTACAAATTGAACATAATTAAAGCATAGTGATTAATCACAAAAACAATATGTAATTATATATGCGTTTTTCGATGATCTTAGGCGACGCCTGTGAAAGGGTCGTTCGACCCCCAAAGGGGTCGCGATCCACAGGTTGAGAACCACTGGTCTAAATGAATTGTTATAAAATGATCTTCATTGTGCCATCCGACACACTTAGTGAGGCCTCTACTTGCCACAGTAGCCTTTGCAATGTGTGATGAGAGAGAGAGGGAGATAAGAAAAAAAAGGACAGGACACAAGCGTATCTGAAGAAAACCATTTCAGAATTTCTCTTCAACACTTATCTCCAAAATGGCCCATTTGATTCATGAACATCTCTAATGTATATCATCAGTGACTGAAGGAGTTTTTTATATGATTTTTGACAATTTAACAAGTCCTCCTGACAAATTAAATGGTTGTGTTGACAACTTAACTGTACTGCCAATCAATATTTTCAATTACTTTCATTGTCATTCAGAAAAAAATACAACAGGAGGTCACACCGTGGTAAAACCAGGGAAAGAAAATAAAACGAGGAGCAGTGGGTGGGGTGGGGGCCGCAGGAGGGAAGATGCAAACTTTAAGGCACAACATGCCATCCTACACCCTGGGCCTGGGGGACCCCGGGGTTCTGAGACATGTCTGCGAAATGGCACTTCCCTTGGGGTGACCCTCTCATACTCGATGATGGAGATTTCCCTCTTCCCAGGGCCTAGGCGCTATTTGAAAGTCACTGGATATGAGCCTTGGACATACAACATTTTTTAAAGGCCCGCTTCTCAGACTTTGCCAGGCTGCCACCACCACATCCTCGGTTCTCCGGGAAGGCCCTCCAGGGCCCCGGGTACCGTTTCACAGCCTTGCGGGGTCAGCTGGTCATTCTAAAACATTCACGTCTGAGGACGCCGAGGCAGAGGTCAGCCTTCTTTAGCTTTTCAAAGGGGGTAGCAGCAAATCAATATTTTCAAACGTGTGTTTATCATGCAGGAAGAGAGGTTACCCATGGAGAGTAGAACAAACACAAAAATATTCCCGTTTTTCACTGCCCAGAGAGTATAAACAGGGAAAGATGATCTGGGCTTAAGGGCAGATTTCAAGAATGATGCTTTTTTAATGATTGTCCAGAGTAAAGCATTTTAAAAGGAGTTCTTCAATAGGATGCAAGGCAAAGAAATGTGATTGCAGTGTCCCAGGCCCTTGTGACTTCAGGCCTCTCCACTGCCAGAGGTTAACCGATCCTGAGAAAAGAACACAGAGCTCTTCTCTCTTCAGTTTGTGTCCGCTGAGCAGCTGCTGTGCTGTTTCCCCCCCTGCCCTAGGCTGTCCTCCAACCTCCTCTGGCCCTCAGACCCACCTCTTACAGGAAGTCTTCTCAGATTGCACTGGTTTTGCATGCTCTCTCACTTTCCAAACTCCCCATACTGTCTGCACCTTCCCATATTCATTTAGCTCTGAATCATTTAGTGTCTTGTATTATTATCTAAATGTTATATACTAAGCACTTAAAAATATTTACCTGATCTCCTTAGTGAACTGCAAGTACCCTTGAGAAAGAACAATATCAGCCTTCTCAGGACCTCTCACCATAACTGCGCTAGAGATGGCAGGAAAGTTCCACTTCCAGTGCTAACTCCAAAGGATGGGTAACCGCTTCCAGGAGTGATACGTGGAGCAAAATTCACAGAGAGTGTCAGACCTCGCTGAGAGAGGATGCGTGGCCGATTGGTGGTGTCTACCTTGGTGAGGCATGAATCATCTTCCCTATTCCTGGATGAAATACTGATATATGCACACAAGGTTCTCAATAAAGAACCACCTTAAATAATGAATTAGGAATTTACCGTACATGAGCAATAAACAATTGAGTTGTCTACCAAGGCTTTCATCAACTCTAACTCCATTCACTCACTCACTAAGTGTTCAGAGCGATCACTGTGCACAGGGGCAGTGCCAGGTAGCGAAGTGGCAGAGCAGAGTAAGACATGTCTCTGGCCCTCAAGGAGGTTCACCAGTTAGTGAGCGACAGAGACATGAGTGCACAGCACATAGTACTGTTAGCAATGGTCCCCAAAGAGAACTTCATTTCAATCAGGGGAACTAGGACCTTGAATGATAAGGGAATTTAATGGGTAGGGATGAGGGAAGTGAACATCGCACAAGGACAGGCACAGAGTGTTTGGAATGAACAACAGTCTGCAGTGAAAGAGGAGGCCGGGGCAAGCTAGGCAGGAGGTCGCAGGAGATAAACAGTAAACTGCTGTCAGAGCTCTGAGGCCAGATCCAGGATCTAGAAAGGTAAGTACTGAACCAGTCAGTAGGATATGTTCCAGGGAAGGGAAGTAAAGGCACAAACTAGCTGAGGCCCCATCACAAAAGTCAAGGCAGAAAGTGATGAGGGTGTTGGCGAGGGCAGCGGCTATAGCAAGGGAAAGAAGGGAGAGCAATGAGAACTCTATTGGGAAAGGGTTATGAACATGAATGCTTGATGACCAGATGGATGTGAGGGGTGAGGAAGGGTGATAGCTCAGCCTCCAAAGCACACAGTCATTCATACATAAGACTAAAGAGGGAGGTCAACATCTGCTTCCTCTTACAAATCCTGGCATCTTGGCAAGGGCTCTTCCCTCCTCCAGACATGGTGATCCAGGAGGCCCTCTCCTGCAACTAGAGCTTTCTGGGCTTTCAGGAAGAGATTCCTGTTGCCAATAAAAAGTCATGATACCGCCCTAGGTGGTTTGGCTCAATGGATAGAGTGTTGGCCTAAGGACTGATGGGGCCCGGGCTCTATCCCCAGTAGGGAGCATGCAGGAAGCAGCCTATCAGCAGCTGATCAATGATTCTCTCTCGTTATTAATGTTTCTATCTCTCTCTCCCTCTCTTTTCCTCTCTGAAGTCAATAAAAATATAAAAAATTAGTTGTAACACCAATCTATGAGAGTCTTGACAATATCCACACTTTCAGTCTTCTTTCCAACATCTTGGGGCAGGTTAGAAACCCTCTAAAGGGCAGAAGAAAAGGGAGATACTCTCAGCACACAGCATTTGCAGATCAAAGCACAGTTCCTCAGAAAGTAGGCTTCTCTGTAGTTCATTAGTGACACATTCAAAGCCTGCTGAGTTACTGAGGTAGATCCTCCTAAGCTCCAAACTCAGGTCTCTAAAGGGGAGAATCATAACATTGGGCTTCCCAGGGGCCCATCTTATAATGGCCAGAGGATGAAAGAGGAGGGGCTAACGAATAGCTCCACTCTGCTCTCCATGCTTCTTCTAGAGACTCCCCAAATATACCCTGTGACCTGCTCCTGGCCCTCTCTTCCGTGACTGGATGAGCCGTCAGCCTCCCAGGTCCAGAACCTGACCAGTGCTTTGTGAAGTGCATGTCTGTCCCCTGGGTACTCTGAGCTTGTTCCCATGCTTTTAAGACTTACTGAGCAGCTCTCGAGGCTCAAACATCACAAAGCATTGTCGAACCAATCTCTTGATTGCTCGGTGTGAAGAAAAATTGGCAAGCCACATGATGGAGACCTAGATTTATGTATTCTCAGGGGAGGTACCTAAGAAAACAATGTTCCACTGATGACCCCCTTTGCAAATGGCTGGCTGCCTCTGGTCTTTCAGAACACCCCTCCTACACACACACACACACACACACACACACACACACCTCCACTAATGCCTTTTCTTTGTGCCATTATGCTCTTAGCAGCTAAAAAAGAGAGAGAGAAATCTGGTGTATTTCCATCAAGATACACACAAGCATGCACACACATTTTACACACACACACACACACACACACACACACGGCCTGGAATTGAAGTTTATGAAGGGAAAAGCTGAGTTCTCAAAGCCAATCCCATGCTTACGTTACTGAAAAACCAATGGATTTGGCTCAGTTCTGTTAACCATCAGCAATTATCTTCCTGTCAAAGCTAAAGGTAACAAATTTCCCCATATCCAGCGAGGCTATATCACCAACCGGACACCAACATCATCTGACGGCAAGTAAATCAGCACAGCAGCCATGGGCCCTGACAGACAAATGCTCCGTCTCGGAAAACCCAGGCCTATCACTCAGCGAGGGAGAGAGGTTCTCTCCGCGGGGCTCACCCAGGAGAGATTAAGTGTTTCAGATTCGGTAAGTACAGTAGAAAGCAAATCCCAAATATGAGAATTATTAATGGACTTTACACCGGTCCTTTTAATCTGTTGCCAACATATGCTCATCTATTCTGCTGTGGTCTGCCTGTTTCCCCACAGACATAAGAGGCAGGAACAGTGCATTCTCTCAGCCCTAATCGGAGCCCACAGCACAAGAACAATGTCCCACTACCAATCACATGGGGACTACTTTAGCAAGAGCTGTTCTTTTATAATGAAGACTGTGTAATAAAAGATACCACTAATATGTCCTGTCCTTAACAATAATGTTCATTTCATGATATGCTACATAATGGGGATATCAGTTCTTACCCTGCTAGGGACAGAGCGCTGGGTGATCACAGGGCAACCACAACCTGGCTGCAATCCCCTGCTTGTCTGTGGGTGAAGCAGCATGTCCCACAAAAGACATACAGGGTGCCAGTGTCAGACTTTACCATCCAGTCTACAGGAAGCTTGTTTTATTCACCTATATATTTCATTCAAGGCCCTGCTCGCAACCTAGAGCTGTAGTAGGAATAGTAGGGGTCCCAAAGATATCATTTCCATCAGTGAAAACACAATATATTGGGGAAGATAAACTTTACCCATAGAATCCAATCATCTAATGAGAACATTGAAACAACCAGTTATAATGCTCAGAATTGATGGGCAGGAAGGGGAGAGACCTATGAACTGGCACAAGGTGCTTTGCAGAGTCAAAGTGGACATTACTGGCTTTACAACCTGGTACCATGAAGGGTGTGTTTGTGTGTGTGTGTGTGTGTGTGTGTGTGTGTGTTTAAAAATATCTATTTATTGAGCCCCTACTAAATGCCAACACTATCCAAGTACTTCTGTATACTATGTCACCTAATTTTCACAAATCATGAAAAAAATTCTTTTACTCCCAATTTCAATATGAAAAAATTAAAACCCAAAGAACTTAAAAACTTAAGTCCATGGTTATCTAGCTACAGAGGACTGGACCTGAGATAGAAAGTCAGGCTAATGGACATCAGAGAGCCCTTTACTTTCCTGGCACCACAGCAGCTAATGAGAGGCCAGCCTCCACACTGACCATCCATGGCCCCATGTTGTACATCACTATTCAGGTGGCTGCCTAGAGTGGGGTTTGCCAATGAGGAAGCAGGAAGAGAAATGATCAGAAGCCTGCACAACCCTCTGACCCATGACTGAGCTCGTCAGCATTATGCTGCAGTCACCTGGACCAAGCAACCCCCCGAATCAACTATCACCCAAAGAAAAGGGCTAGATGGCCTGGGCTTTTACAATCTACATGTACTGTTTGTCAAATCTAAGCATCAGGTTGAACCATCTACATTAATAAAAGAGAAAGATGCAAATTGACCGTACCTTCGCAACGCCCACTAGCCAATCAGGGTATGCAAATTAACCCAATAAAGATGGCGGTTAATTTGCATATGCAGGCGCCCAGCGGTCGGGGGCGGGGCACACAGGCGTTTGAATGTCCCAGCCGCTCCGGGCCTTTGGGCAGTGTGGGAAGGGAGAAAGGTGGCTCTGAGCCAGAACAAAGGCAGAAAGGCGGCTCTGGCCAGAGCGAAGGCGGTGCCAGCAGCCTGGGGAAGGAAGGCCCATTCTTACACGAATCTTTCTGCGTCGGCCTCTAGTATGAAATAAACATTTTTTTTTAGGTTCAAAACTGATCAAATACTGGCAATTTCATATGGTTCAAACAAGTACAACACCAGAATTCACAGCAGGAGAATGTGAGATGAATCATTCATCTGGGGTGGAGAGGATTTTTATTCTAGAGAAAATATTCTGCCTCAGTTTCATGCCAAAGAGAAAATGCTATAGTGAGGTGAGGAAAAGTACTGGACTGGTGGGGATGGGTCTAAACACCAGAGTTCCAGGTGTGTCTTGCTCCTAACCAGCTATACGGCTTAGGTGACTTGCCTTCTCTGTGCCCAGTTTCCTCTGATGTGACATGAAGGTGTTGAACCATAATTCCTGGAAAGTGTCTTCCAGTTCTGAGGTGTTGCCAAGCTGGTGTTCTGTGGCCGACATCAGAGGCTCTCCTGAGAGTGAGTGCTTGGCTAAGGCGAGTGACAGAGAGCATAAGGGAATGAGAAGACTGCAGTGGGCAGGAGGGAATGACCGTAGAAGAAAGGAACCCAGAATGGGGAAACTGGAGTTTAAAAACAACATTACTAATTAAATAAAATTGGAAAGGACCAGACCTAAAAGTCCAAATATTTAATAACTAGAGGCCTGTTGCACGAAAATATTCGTGCAATAGGCCTTCCCTTCCCCTGGCTGCCGGCACCGGTTTTCCTCCAGCACCCAGGACCCAGGCCTTCGCTCCAGCCGGAGCCGCCTTCAGGCCTTCGCTGCCCCGGCCGGAGCCGCCTTCAGTCTTCGCTCCGCCGCTTCACGCCTACGTATGCAAATTAACTGCCATCTTTGTTGGCGGTTAATTTGCATATCTCACTGATTAGCCAATGGGAGGCGTAGCAAAGGTAGGGTCAATTACAATGTTTGTCTATTATTAGATAGGATAATTAATAATGTTTCCAACTGCCTACTTATTGCATACCCAAAGCCCGACAAGAAGCTGGGATGGGCAGGCTAAACCACATTTCTCTCATCATAGTCTTCTAAGAGGTTCAGAGACCTTTCACACACCCACAAATCATACGCCAGCAGCCAAATGAATCTGGCATTATCCTTCTCAGGATTTACGGCTGTTGTACCAATTCCTTGTCTGGTCCTAAATCTGCCATTTCCAACGGAGGTATCCCAAGGTCCCAGGTGCAGCCACATGCTCCACAGCTGGCCGCAGAGGGGCACAATGACATTTGGTGACAAGATAGAGTTCAAGAGAAAGTTCTCCAGAATGAGAATGCTTTGGATTAGAAAAATATCAAAGACCGCACATAGGCCCGGGGGAGAATTGGCAACCTTAAATATAAGAATGATCTGAGGCAAGCTGGACTCAGGCCACCAGTCTGCCTGACCTCTCTGTGCCAAAAACACTCAGTGGACCAAGCAGAAGAGAAGAAAGCAGTCCAATCACTGCCTGCCATGGCACTTCTTTCTCCAGCTGGCTTTATTACTTCCCCACACTCTGCAAGGATTACTCTGATACCTCCCCATATCAGACCAGCTGAGAAGTTGCCTATTCTAGCAGATAGAGGAAAAGGATGTTAACTTGGCCTGACAGAGAATGCATTTGGCTGAGTCAGAAACACTAGTTCTAATGCAAAATCTGAAAACGGGGGCCCAACATGATGCATAGGCATGATTGGTGTGTGTGTGTGTGTGTGCGCGCACACACCCATGCACGTGCATACTGTATATTTATCAACGTAGCTGCCTACAGTGTATAGTCAAGAGATTTCATGTAAATAATCTACATTTCTGGCTTCCCTTTAATAAGGAGAAGATCTGAATTTCAGCTTCCAGTAATGACAGAGTCATTTATATATTTGATTAACCCCTCCCATAGATAATGATGGTAAATTTGGGAGAAAATATTTTTTTAAAACTACTATGTGAAATCACTGAAAAGCAACAGAAAACAGGTAGAAACTGGATGGAAGTTGTGTCTTAACAGAAGTCTGTAGGGCCGACTGGCTAAAACATAGTCATAGAAAATCACAGTCTTAGTGGATGAAAGCGTCAGGAGATGGATCTTACCAGTGATAGAACAGTTGGAAAGTTAGATGAGAGACTCCAGAAAGAAAGAACACTGAAGGGTGATGTTCCAAAATCTGCAAAAAAAACTTACAACCAAATCCTTGGGCGACCCTGAACTGCCTATGTGCTGGGAAGATTACAAGAAGCTGAGTTAAAAACAATTGGATGTCCGAAAGAGTTGAATAGAGATCTCAGCTGCTGCTTATAACAAGAAAAAGACATACATCCAAGTTTGAGTACATCCAAGTTACTTGCTTGCTAGAGTAAAAACGTATATGTATAGTGACAAAAGCTATATATGTCGTTTTTAAGTAACTGAAACTAGTCTATCAGTCTAAACAATGTATCACCCATAATGTCCAGGATACAATAGTAAATTACCTGACAAGCTAACTAGTAGGAAATCATGATTCACAGTCAAGGTTTAAAAAAAAATCAATAGGCACTAACCCTGCGACCACCTAGAATGAGGAATTAATGCACAAGTATTTTAAAGTAGCTGTAATATACAAAGGTCTTAAGCAACATAAAATGAATAAACAGATGGGCTGAAAAGGAATCTTATCAGAGAAATAAATTGTTTTAAAAACTAAACAAGTTAAATTTGGAAACTAAAGAGCCCAATATTTAAAATGAAAAAATATATACTTGACCTTAATGAAAGTCTGTAGATGGGAAACTAAAATGTCAGTGACATTGAAAGTAGATCAATAGAGATTATCTAACCAGAAAGAAAGAGGAAAAATATTTTACAAAACAATAAACAGAAACCCAGTGACCTGTGGAACAATTTAAGATGGTCTAACATACATGTAACTAGAGTATAAGTAGAAAAAAAGGAAGAGGTGAGGCAGAAAAAGTATGACGATCAATGACCAAAAAAATCCCTAAATTTAGTAAAAACAAAATTAAAAAAAATACACTTGCAGATACAAGAAACTTAGAGAAATCCATGCAAATTATACCTCCAAACATTACTGTCAAATTTCTGAAAATCAAAGTTAAGGAGAAAATCTTGAAAGCAAAGATGATACATTATATACATACAGGGAAACAATGGTTAAAACTGACAACTGACTTCCCATGAGAAACAATGGTGGCCAGAGACAATGGAATGACCTCTTTAAATGGTTGAACCAACAGAATTCAAACCAGAATTCTATATTCAATGAAAATATTCTCCAAAAATCTAAGAAATATAAATATAGCTTTAGATAAACAGAAATAGAGAATTTGCTGGCAAGAACACAAATTATAAAAAAATATTCAAAGAAATTCTTAAGGTTGTAAAGAAAAATTACCAGATGGATTGCTATTCTATTAAAAAGAATGGAAATGGAATATATGCAATCAAATGTAAAGGCAATATTTATTCTTCTTTTAATAAGATATATTGATATAAAGCAAAAATTTTTCACTGTAGTATAGTGATTATACTGTATGTATGTGTGAGGCATTGGAGCATACAATCATAGCTGGCATGTAGCAGGTCCTCAATAAATAATCTTTCAATAACTGTTATTGCATTTAGACTACCACCCCTGAGGCTACTACCCTAAGGCTCCCCTACTCTTCCATGATAGCAAATAGCTATAGCCAATCTCTTATCCATTACTTCTAATCAACTGCAAATAATCTTTAATAGCACATCATCAGGAAATGTCTTTGTTTAATTTGGATTAATAATATGTCAACAGCTCCCAATAGGCCATTGCAGTCAATATATCAGCCAATATATCACAGGACATCAATAACAGTCTTGGTTACATGACAGACAGAAAGTCCATGTGAACTCTACCTGTTTGGGATATCTTTCTCTCTAATGACATATAGGTAAGAGAAAAGTACATGAGTTAAGAACATGAATTTTGATATTAGAACTAGTTATAGATGGCTGTGAGATGTATAACATAGGGCAGGTCACTTAATAATTCTATCATAGAGTTGTTGAGGTGATTAAATGAGAGAAAGTCTATAGAGTTGCTGGCATCAAAATGAGTGATAATAATAGATTCCTGGTAGGATAATTTAATAATTAAAATCAGCTTTAAACATATAATCCTCAAAGCAGTTAAATGAGAGTGAACTCAATAATTCTACCTTATATTCCTTCCTTTCTGAACGCATCAATGAATGCTCCTGCTAAGCCATCCAATTCATAGCCGTTTAACTATATCCCCTAGTTAAAGAAAAACCATCCTGGAACCACACTCCCTTGAACCTACTCTCATCTTTCTGGCAGGCCAAGCTTCCCTGACCACAAACTGGCCCATTTCTCCTCCAAACAAGTAAGTCAACTCAAAAGCTAATCTAAGCACATGACATGTAGCATCACAGTAAATCATATCCCACAGCACCCCAGATTCATGAATGATGGGACTTCAAACAAGAGTCTACAGAAGACCATCATCAGAACACATCCTTACAGGGGTAGCAACACCTTCTGTGAGCCTTCAAGTGCTAGCCATGAACTGTGTTGCAACAAATCTCCCCAAATATTCATTTTCAGGGACAAAGACCCCACACTTGAAGTCCCAGGGAGCAATCCTTCATCATCCAGCACATTAACCAGCGGAAGTTAACTAAGGCCAAATCTTCCAATGCATCACCACAAAACCAACAGGACTTACCTCAGTCGTTACCAATTAAATGTTGCCAAGCATTGGTGTTTATAATATCAACTTCAGAAATGAGTTTCTTGTCTGGTTGATTACTGGTCAGGTGGCTTTCTACCTGCCCTTAACTTCCCCTAAGTGGTTAACTAATGAGTTCATCGTTACCAGCTTCATGAGGTTTAGAGGTTAAGCATAAGCTTGATTATAAGCCATAAATGTGAGTAATTTGAAATGTTATTGGTTATTACAAAAATATATGATAATAATTTCCTCTTTAATGAAAAGGAACATGTTTATAGTGGTCCCAAGCTCCTTGTTCAGGCTTTGGGAAGGAGAGGAGAGCATGATAAACAGCTCAGCCTCAGGATGGGCATCTGGGGTGAGGTGGCACAAATGAACACTCACCACGTAGCAGGGTCATAAAAATGCAGACACATCACTGCATTTGTATGATAAATATTGAGTTTATGGGCTCCTTTCTTGAAGGGGTTGCATGTTGCTGCTGGGGAGAGCTGCCTATCAAAGGAGTCTGAGGAGCCCAAGGAAAAGGAGACCAGCAAGCCCCCTTCCCATTCAAAGCACTGCATGTTAAAATGAGGACTTGCCCAAGGAAATCCTACACACTGTGATTAAAAGTTACATACAAAACACATAAGAGATGAAATAATAACACAGACTGTGGAGGTATAACAATGTATTTTAAACCTCCCAAACACACCCCACATGAATGTGACTTGGAGAAAGTAGAATGTGAATGAGAAGCCTGGGAATAACTGGTGAAATTAGAACTCTATAATAGAAGCTGAATATTATCATTGAAATGGAAGAGGAGATGAGTCCTGTTTCCCAAGAAATAGAAGGAGGGCCTTTACAAGTGGTTTGTGGTCTATGCAGCCACCCAGGGGCTTCCTGGTGCTACCAGATCACAAGATACTCTATCATTCAACCAGCTGGCTCTCGGGCAGACTCTTGCTCTGAAATTCCAATCAATGACAGGCAACCCAAGGCCAATCAAGTCACAGATCCAACCAAGAGGTTGTGACACAAGAAAGGGACCAGAATAGGTCCATGCCAATGAGATGTTGGCATCTTTCCTAAATCCTGTTGAGCAGGTGAGTGAACTCCTAGGACAGCAAACCATGGTGCCAACACCACTAGCTAAGAAGCTCAGCAAAGCTAAGTGGTGATAAAAGCTTTACACCTACCCCTCTTCACGCTGAGTATTCTCTTTCTAAATTAAAAGTCGGTTTCCATTTTTAACAGCCCCAACAATAACACTTTATAGAGCACTCTCTTTTCACAGACCACTTAACAGTCCTTAGTTATTTAATCCTCTGAGGTGTCTCAGGAGCCAGCGGGCCAAGGGCTCACTTACACCCCCTTCCTTGTCCAAAGAGCAGACACTGGCCCACAGAGCATATGGCTGGCTGCAGGTGGTGAAGGTTCCATCAGAACCATAAGGCAGCTGGTTTGCATTTGATGAGCTTCTTGGTATTTACAGAACAATTATTTTTTAAACATTGTCAAACCATTTTCACCAATGGAACCATTTTTTTGTATTTGTTTGCCCTTAGCAGACACCAATGCTTGTTGTTCAGAGTTGTAAAGGTTTTATTACAAGCTTCAAGTTAACAATCCTTCCACAATGTGTTTGTTGCCTGGAGAGGAAGGCAGACATCACCAGTCCAGTCAGATATAATAAACCCACTCAGTGAAATACCTGCGCAACAGTAAATCAGTGCTTCACTAACCCACTTCTATGTATCAGATCAAACTTCAGACAATCTCAAAAGCCCCCCTCCCGCCACACACATACATAACTATAAATTTTCCTAGCTCGTCCATATAAAGTTTCTCATTTACTTATGGAGTGCCTACTAGGTATAAGACACTGTTGGGTGCTATAAGGGACAAGATATTAACTACACATGGTTCCTGTACTTAAGGATCTCACAGGCAAGGAAGGAGTGGAGCTGAGAGCAACACATGAGCTACTATAATGCAAGGGAGAAAGTTCCAAGTGCCAGAGGGGAGTGAGGATGGGACGCACACAGGGACGCTGAGTATAAACACTCAGTTTCAGTTGGTTGAACCAGCGCAGCTTCACAGAAGAGATGGTCTTTGAGCCGGGCCTTGGGAAATAAACAGAAATGAGACATGTGGGGTGCAAGGCATTTCAGGTCTCCCCCGAACAGTGTGAACACGGGCACAGGTAAGACTGGGTGGGGGTGTAGAGAGGGATCATTGGTTCCAAGGTCTGGTGTGCAGTGTGAGAACAAAGGCCTTTTCAGACAAATCTCATCAATGAAGCCTGTTCTTCATCCCAAGCCCCTTAGTGTGGTAATAGCTCTATGCTTTCTACAGTTTCCATAATCAGAAATCACCCACGTTAGCTCACATGCCATCACTACTACCACCCCAGCCACTAGAATGTAAACTCCATCTTCTACAATGGTGCATCCAGAACACTGCTTGGCACTGAGTTAGACACTCAATAAACATTTGTAGAATTAATTACCTAATTAATTACTGTGTCAGGGAGTCCTGGAAATATACCCTAGACCCAATTTTACTTCCAGAAAGTGCATGGTTCTCTATTCAAATCCTTGTTCTCTGCCTGCCTGCCTCAAGGCACATGTGTGCATAAATATGTCATAGTTTCATATCAGAAAGCAATGCTCTGAGGTTCCCCAGGAATGGTTCGTTCCCCAGCAGAGGCCACTGGGCTGGGCAGCATGAATAAAGCTGATACAGTATCGAGGGGGGAAGGGACAGGGGCCCAATGGCCAAACATCACCTTTTCCAACCCATCCCAAAGTCAAGGTCTTGCCTAGCCTACAGATGTCCACTGAGAGCAGCTCCTGCAAGCTCACAGCCAAAGGTGATGGTACAGGGAGCAGGAACCAAGGGCTGCTAAGAGTAAGTGCTCACCTCCTGGGAGAAGCAGGGTGTGACCTTCCCAGGTTTTATCAACACTCTCTCTCCTGGGGCCAACTTCTTCCCAGTGAGGCTCAGGCAAGAGTCCAAGGAAGGAAGCCTTCACATTACAGATGGAGAATGGGAAGCCAGGACCCCAAACACAGAGCCGGGGATACCTTTTCTCCCGGGAGTTCAACTCTGCAAGGATCTTTAGGACATAAATTCACCGCAAATCGAGGAAATAAGCAACAACACAGCAACAAAGTCCAGTCCATGTGGGGTACGGGCCCCCCAAACGTGGCACTGGGCAGTGAAATTCAAAGTGGAAGGCTATATCCTGCCAGGGTCAAATGCAAAGGCATTCACTTCGGCCCCTTCGTGTATAAGGCAGTGTCCAGCCATGTATATACTCGTATTTGGCATCCACATCTGACCAGGGCCTCTAATAACTGGAAGGAATCGCTCCCACAAAATATGTTTTTAAGGGCCGCAAGGATAATTGAGACAGAATTCTAAGCCTGCGTGATTTGGGGGGGATCCATCTAAGAAGCCTAATCATGGCTAATTCAGCGTGTGCGGCCACCCTGGGGTTGCATGCAGAGCGCTGGCTTCACGGAGGTAATTGGTGCTATTGAAGCCAGCCAGCGCTCTGCAGTTCGCTGCTCTCCTCCTCGCCTCTGGGCACGGGGAGGATCAATATTTGTTAGGATTGCTTCTTGTTCCAACAATGTAAGATTTACAATACTAGCTGGGATTCTCACTTTGTCTTCACACAACTCATCAGTGGAACCCAATTACTAACCCCAGACAAACAACATTAACATGAGCCTCTATGCTGCTTTATTGCCCTTCATCCAAGTCTCATTTCAGGGTCTTCAGGCAGTGCCACTATAACAGATACTACACTTTAAAGTGTGCTCCAAGGAATAAATTCTCAGTCTTTCATTACTCGTACCTTGATTTACTTCATATCATCTTGCCGCTATAGACAAAGATAACACACTGTAAATTACAGCCATCCTGTCTCGTGGTTGCAGAGGTAGGGGGAAGGCAGGGAGTGAGGCTTTCTGTGCCTTCACAATTAGCAGTGGGCCAGGTGCGAGCGCTCCCATATTGCTCATGATTAGCTGTGTTTATTAGAATCATTTGCAAAGTGTGGTTCGGACACAAATCCCTTTCTCTACCCTCAGTCGTCCCTTCTGTCAGGGATTCCATTAAATTTAAAAAACTTCAAAGCTAAATGAAAATACAGTTTCAACCTTTCTTTATCGCATCCTCTCTCAGGCTACCAGCTCACGTACATCGGTGCAGGGGGTAACTTGGCAAATTTATTTAGGGGAGAAGCCCTTCCAGTAATCAAGCTCCTGTTACTGAACAGCTCAAAGTCTCCCAAATAGGGTGAAATTCTCACCAGCTCCCTCTTTTCTCCACCCCAAGCCCAGGTGGAAATAAGAGCTGTCTAGCTTTGCCTTGAAATTCAACTAACAAGAAAGCCTGGGTGAGGAGAGACCTAAGAAAACAGTCACTGAAAAAAGTCCTCCGAGTTAGCTGTAGCAGTACCCCCTTATTTGTCCTACAATTTCCTCCATCCTCCATCCTATTCCAGTAGCTGATAACTAAGAACATTAGTTTTATGCGACTTGTCAAGCTCAAATGAAAAGAGAGCTAACTTTAATGACACTGCAATTAATCGCCCCAATAGACAGACAGCTAAAAGACAAGATATTGACTTCATTAAGGATAATGTATTATGTCATTAAGTTGGTAGGGTCACCTTGTGTATCATACATGCCTGCTAATATATTGGCATTTTCCTCAAATAAGATAAATTCAGATATGAGTGATAAAGCTGATTAGAAAATGTTTAATCTAAAGAGGCCACTTTCCTTACACCCCTGCTCCACAGCCCCAGGTAGAAGTGAAACCATTATAGACTCAAGATGATCTCAAATACCAGATCCCACTCATTTATAACCCAGCCCTCCACTCCTTCATTTCTACAGTTAAAAGGGTGTGTTTGCAGATGGAAGTTGGAGAGCTTTTGGCAACTGGATGGTTCATGTGCATGAGTTGGTGGGGCATTGTTTTTAAACAAAGCACCTGTTTCATTTTGAACATGCCCAGACAATTCAATAAAAACGGCCACATGCTCTTGGTGACATGGGGCTAGGATTTAACCCTGTCTGGACAGGCCTCCAAAGCCACTCAGTTAAGAGGAGGAATTGTAATACAACTCAGCTCCAAAGTGGATCATTCTTTTGAATGAGATAACTTCTCTTCAAGGCTTATCCAAAGGGAGTTGGTTCACTTAAATAAAATCATTTTTCATTTAGAGTGGAGTATTCACAAATTAAGATATACTTGCCAACACTTTACCTGACACTTTATTTCACATAAATAAAATAAGGTTTTTTAAAAAATTATTTATTTCTCTTCAACTAATTCAGCAAAATTATAACCATAGTGCTAATGTTTTCTGAAACTGAGGAATTTCCTTGGAGAAGACTCTGTCATCCTCTGAACTGCTAACGGGTCTCACAATATACTCATATTGGGGGTGTTAGGACTTCTTCCTCCATTTGAGTCATATAGTCTTTCAGTAAACAGAATGATTTGATAACATTGCATGTGATGTAAGTAAAACACTTATTCCCGACAACCACACTATGACATGCACTAGTGCCAGGCCAGACAAGGCGGGTGTGATGCTATTGGTCGGGGGGCCCTGCCATCGCCCCACAATTGCCCCACAGAGGGAGGCCCAGGCCAGCCAAGCAATTGCACCCCAGCTGGCAGAGGGAGGCAACCGGTGCTGGGGGAGGGGGGGTAGCACCTCACAGATGGCAAGCAGTGGCAACAGCGAGGGTGGGGCCAGCTGCCGGCAGCCGGGGGAAGGAAAGCCCTGATAGGCCCTGATCACCACCAGCCAGGCCTAGGGACCCTACCTGAGGGGTCCTGCATTGTGAGAGGGCCCAGGCCGGGCTGAGGGACACACCCCTCCCCACCCTGTGCATGAATTTCATGCACTGGGCCTCTAGTTATGACATGAAATACTGGAATCTTTGGCTGGGGGAATAAAAGATATAGATGTGCAGATAAACATCTGAGATACATGTCTGTATATGCAGATAGAGACACAAAGAGACTCACACCCACAGACCATGTTTAGATATAATACTGAATCCTCAGATCACACCAGGAATGATCTCCACACCCCTCAGGATTTCCCCAGTTTAGAGATGAACACACTGAGCTCTGGAGAAGGGAAGTGATCCCCCCACATTCACAGAGGAGTTAGCAGGAGCAGTATCCCAGACCTGATGATGCGCAGGCCACATGCCTCTGCTCCAAACTCTTCACACCCTCTCCTTCCCAGGCATGTATACATATTTTAAACCCCTATTCACAGCCACACATAGAACTTTCTGGATTGTGTCTCTCTTATTGGAGTATAGCAATATAAGACAACACATTGGGTACCTTATAAACAAAGATTATAACAAAAATAAACAGGAGGTAGCTTACCAATCTCAACCAAGAAGATGACCTAACACTCATCGCCTTCTCGCTTAGACTTTCAGATGAAAAAAAAAAAAAAAGGATAAAAATAAAGGAGGTGACACACCACAGAGGCCTGAACAAAACCTCTGATTTGACATCCCCCGTCAAGCATCGCAAGCACACCCAACCCACGTTTTTCCTCCCTGCCGTTGCTACTGACATTAAAATCACTTGCTTGATTTTCCAAAGCTCCATGAGGAGGGCAGGACTGACAGCAGCGGGAAGCATCTCAGCTGCTTGTGGACAGACGCCTTCCCAGTGGTGTGAGGAGGACTTCCTGACACTCCCCCTTCAGACTCACCACTAATTACCAACACCTGCAGCCCTTCATGCCAAGCCATCTCTTTTAACCTGAACCCTCATCTTTTCTATTATTTCCATTAAGGTTGTCAAAACCAGAAGTTTGGGAACCTTTCTCTGTGACCTTGGCATTTCTCTGCAGGCTTAACGTATTGGCATTTTTCCTCTGACTGCATCTCTTCTCATTTGTCATGATTATTGCTGAATTTTTCAACTGTCATTCCCAAACGTAAATCAATGGTTGTCTACTTCCCCTTTGTCATATCTGCACGGCAAACAGCCTTTCCCTTCTAAATGAAGCTTCCTCCCTTTCCATCCATTAAAAGGGGCCTGTCTGCAGAAGTCAATCCTTTGTTAGGTCATTGCATTTATCACGCTTCCAATCAGTGCCTGACACACTTATTCAGCCAGGTCTTCAACCACACAATCATTGTTCATCTGGGGATTGTGCTGTAATTTATTTATGCAGGGTGTTTTCACTATCCATCTTGGGCAGTTTCAAATTTTTCACCCCTGCCCTCTTCCTCAGGACCTTCAAGGCTTGGAGGGAATTTGGGGGGTGGGGAGGAAGGAGTGCAGTGATCGAGACAGGGATGGGTAGAGAGGAGAAGAACAAGGAGCTCTGTGTCTGTGGGAGTGGCTGTAGGCAAGTCCCTTCTCTGTGAGAAACATGCAAACCAAGAGAGACGTTGGATCAGGCTTCACGCCCAATTACAGAGCACAGTTAAGCCAGGAAACCCTGGAGCATGAAGACTCCAAGAGGGACAGTTCCCACGATGTAGTAAATGAGAGTAAAGTCCCATCAAGTTTAATAAGACCTCTTTATAAGCACATTGGCTCCAATTGTCATATAGAATTCTAAAGGAAAAATTTGCTCTAAAAGGGAAAGGGAGCAACCTATTTTCTAAAAATGCACACCTCCTCCAGGCTGCTGAACCTGAAACAAGCCAGTATGTGTTGCTATGAAATTCTCAGGTAAACCTGGGACTGATGCCAACACCTTAGTGGGCACTGAGGCCCCCAGGGGGCTCTCCGGCAGCACATGGGCCCTACACAATGAGCAGGCTTTTCTCCCCCACCTGCCACAGGCTCACCCTTTATGCCTCCACACCTCGGGTTCTCATTATTACCCTGGTCTCCAGCATTGGTACACACCGTCTTTTGTTGGAAGGAAATATCTAAACAGAAGAAATCCAGGCCTTCTCCTTCCCTATAAATGCTTTCAACTCAGGGTTCAGAGACGTGACCCCTTCAAAGGTGGCCAAGACCCTAATGACTGCCCAGCCCCTCAAGGACTCTCCCCTCTCCCATCAAGACACCCCAAGCAAAATAAGACCCAGAATGACGATAATTCCAGGGCATGTTTAATGTCTGTTTCCCTCCTTTTGACAAACAAATAAGAGTCCTAGAAAACCAACATATTCATGCAAAGAAAATAACTAAAGGAAAAAAGGGAACCCTAAGGTATTAATAAGCATAATTATAAGTAACTGATAGAACCATTCATCCCTAGTTCATTCCTTACATCAATAGGAGCCACTTTTCCTCTCCCCAAGACTCACAAACACACAACTTACATCAATATTAAGGCCTGTTATTGTTGGATAGCTTGCTTGAAGCTACAGAGTTAACCAAGAGAAAAGGGGTTGCTTGGTCCTCCAATCACTAACTCTACGGGAATCTTAAGAAGGTCCCTGATGTAGTTATGGTTGATGGTGTTCTAGTGCTACTGATTACAGTTGTGTAGTATATTATCTGCACAGCTGAACATGGAAAGCCTGTATAGGTGTGAGGAGAAAAAAGGGGATAAGCAACAACCTTTTATAGGTGAAAGCTTCTCTAAACAACTACAGGAACCTAAAAATGTATCCTCAGCAAGAATATCAAGGCACCAAAAAATATTATATCACCACATTCTCCTCTTCTTAACTAACATCTTCCCACATATATATCATCATCAGTCCTCCACTGGACTTGTGAAGCTACTTCTATGTGGTGATAGTGGGTCTGGAGTACTAGATACACCATTCTAGCAAAGGCAGCACCAGAGTAGAATTACTGCTTCATCTGCATGATGACCCTACGGCATCTTTCAGGAGCCTATGTTGCACTATGGATCTTCTGTGGCCTCAATTATTGCGTCAGAAAACTACTATGGGCTGGAACCACTGTTCTTAACAAATGCTAAGTCTCATTATGTTTTTAAGCAAACAGTATACTGGAGCCATCACAGTTTCTAGTATATGTGAATATGTTCTTGCTCTCGGAGTCCTTATCCAGGTGTGGATATAGGTGCTCAAATCATGTCGGTAGTTATTTCCCTACTAGTGATGCATCAGAGCCAATTTCCTTGGTGGAACCTGGAGTGACAGGTTGAAGAATGAAGAGTTTGGTGAATCTCATTGGTCAATCTCCTACAGCATCCTCCTAAGACATCCCAGTAGCCTGACTATCCTTTTAGCTTGATCATTTGCTTGAAGGGGATGATCAGGATGGTGACAGCAGAGATAAGAGTCCTATCCACAACTTCCTTAAATTCAGACCTACTGTCAGAAATGATAGTGTCTGGAGAGCCAGGTGTTGAGAGCACCTGTGATTATTTCATAAAGGGCTAGAATTAAAGTATCTGTGAGAACCTTGGGTCATTTTGAAAAGGAATCTATGCCTGAATAATTCTGCAAAATTAAGACTAATTCTTGATGAAGGTTCTGGTAACTTCATAGTTTACAAAGCATATTCATAGATACCATTTTGGATAGATTATGCCCAGTAGCTTGACATTTTCTTTAACAGTCTTTAACATTACAATCCATTCTAGACTCTCAAATTTAACTTCTAGTCAATTTAATGCATAAAATTCACAGAAGTATTACATATAGAATGGCCAAGATAAAGTGATGAATATCTATGGAATTAACAATATGATTTTTTAAAAGTGTTTCTGTAGGCAGATAATTCAGGCTAGTTGTTTAAAATAGCTGAGTTCCTACTGAGCTGTTCTATGCTTGCCCCTTCTATTATAACAACTGGGAGATGATTCCAAGACATGCAATTTGCATTTGTGTAGCTTTACCTGCCAGGTTAGAAAACTTTAAATCAAAATCATGTGGCAAAAGAGCATCAGTGTTTATCTTCCAGGCTTGTAAGCAAAATATAGTCATAGGAAAAGAACAAAAGAGATTATATACATACTAACATAATCAAGCTTGGAAATAAGAACTCAAAGAAATTCATTACTGTACAAATAATAACGGTTGGTTATTGAGATAGTTCAGAATTTCTTGGTTCTCACAATAGCAGCAAAGTCAACTTCATGAACCTGTGATTTGCTGTTAAATTGTGCAGTATATGTATGACTAATGATTTTGTGGCCAAACATAGCTTCAATATGGTGAGGAGAAACCACGAGATAAAGCACAATGGTTTTTGTTTGATCATGATGTGTGAATGTAGACTCTAAAATCAATAAACATTGAACACCCTGAATATGGTTACACAGCTGGCAAAGCCAGCTCCATGGACAGAATTTCCCCAGTAGGAAAATCAGATGACTCAATAATGCTGATGAGAGAGGATGTTAAGAGGCCCAGAGAACCTCGAGGTGCTCCCTATTAAAGAGTCTCATTTAGGTGTAACCATTATTGGTGAATTTCCTTGAGAAGAAATTCAGAGGAATGAAACAATACATGCTTTGGTTTCATGTGTATCCCTTCCATTCAGATCCTTGCCTTATAAGGACAATACTGATTCCCAAAAGCATTTTGGAAATTATATCCCCACTTAGGAGATAGGGAAATCTATTATCACCGTCATTTTAATAGTAGGTGGTACTCCAGCTGATATCCTAAGAATCTGGGTCTCCTCAACAAGGCTATAGACATTTTTACATCAATGGAAATTCTGTGAACTGAAGGCTAACCTCAATATAAAATGCCACTCAATTAGTGATAATAATTTAGACACACAAACAGGTGTGTATAAGTTTGGGTGAGATCAAATTTGGCAGTGCCCTTCCTGCCTTTTTGTTGCTCAAGAACACCTGTGAGATGACTGACCTCTTTGAAAGTGGGCTCTGCTGTGCCTATCCACAGCGCCATCTCCAGAAAGTCTTACTTTCCTACATACAGGTGATGCCACCCTGGAGAGGCACTTAGGTTCTTAAACTTGTTTTGAACTTGGAGTAAAAGATAGTGTTGGCTCTCAAGCAAATCACTGCAGTGACTAGAACTAGATGGAATAGAATGGTGTCATCTTCCCCTGGCCTGTTCCTTAGGAATTGTCTTAAGAATTCAGTCGGAAAAACCCTGCAACTTGGCGTAATAGTGCCAATACTTTGGAGTCTGATTATTTGTCCTTGAGAAATGCTCTAATAACTCTAAACGTGGCAAACACCCTCATTCTGGGAGAATCCAAGCAGAGTTCCTATAAAGAAGATTTTAATGGAATTTTTATTAGGCTTATGATTTGGATTAAATAACTTTATTTTTAGTATATGTGTTGCTGAAGCGAGCACAGATTAAATAACCTCAAATCTCAGATTTGGGATTTTATTTTTCTATCGTCCAAGATTACTTCCCTTCTAAGAAATTACCATTTACATTCACAATACAGTATCACTTAACACTGTCAATAGGTCCTGTGACTTTAAGTGAAATGACATATAACAAAAGCAATTTACCATAGGTTAATTGATATAAGCAAAAGTTAAGTTCCTATGGTATTTCATCAACAGTGTAACAAAATAATGTTGAACAAAATGATGTCATTCAAGGATCTGCTGTACAGACTGCAGCAACATGAACTAAATGAATATTGCATTCTGAAAGAATACATAGCAGGTACAAAAGCTAGGAGCTAAAACAAAGATGATCTCAGCCTTTGACAAATGGCTTACTAAGAGTATATCCCAAAAGGGTCTTGACCAATTATCAATAAACTGCCGTCTAAATTACCTTCCATCTAACAGTTAAGATCACTAAAACCAACAACAGCATCATCATCACCATCATCTAATGTCTACTTATCATAGAACTTTTCTGAGTTACAAATTCAAGCGTAAGACTATTAGGTCATGCAGTCCATATATTTGATTTGGTCCATACTTCCTGATTTCTCCAAATGGCTGCATCAGTCTATACCCCCACCAGCAGTGTGCCAGGGTTCCAGTATCCCCTCATCATCAAATAAGGCACCAAGAAATTCCTCAAAGTGCTGTATCTGTGAAAAGCCTAAGCTCCACACTGCAAAAAGCCTGCCCTTAATCCATTCTCATTTTGCCAAGGAAAATTTAAATTTCCAAACAGTGATTGATGGTTCTGTGAGAATGTTTATAAAAGATCTTAGTCTTAAGTAAAGCAGGTGAAAGAACTATTATTAGACATGTTTAGGCTTCATGAGCCATCAGAAGCAGAGCATCTATCTACTCAGGCTCTCATGATATTTTCTTTAGAATAAAAGCCTCTCAGCATATGATTCCAAGGAAGTAGAATGACTGATAAAGTCTGCAATGCACTTCACAGTATGAATAAAAGGTAACAAGATTTGCTAAGGTCTCAAGGTGGAGATTGTAGGCAGTTACTTTCCAATAGCACCTGAGAATGATTTGTCATGTACTTGTTGCTGATCGGTCTTATTTTTAAACAGGTTCCCAACTGTCACAACAGAAGTTTGGGAAGGGAGCCCTCAAAGAAGGCAGGCCTAAGCAAAGCCCACAACCATGCGTTAGTATTTTTTGGCAAAAAGGGAGGGACAATGTAGTTGGGATAAATCCTACTCGTCCTATGACATATACCTCATCTACAGGATCCCAAAGGTAATAAAGCAGGAACTCAGACCAAACCAAGAATCCTGAAAGACTAACTAAGCAGTCTCGGCACTTTGGAGACACCCCTCCTCTCACAGAAACTAGAGGGCTGTGTAGACGAGCGGCCCTTTGAGGTGAGGGTTAATTGCCCTGTCTCTGGTGCTAAGATCCCAACTCGGGAGAATGAACCATCCTCTTTTCTTTGAACACAGGAAGCTACTAAACTGACAACCCTCTCTCAGACAGGAAGGCCTTCTAACGGTCAATGCAGGAAAGAGTGTCCATCTATCTGCTAGAGGCATACCACTGCAGCCATATGTTAAACCAGCGGTTCTCAACCTGTGGGGCGTGACCACTTTGGTGGTCAAACGACCCTTTCACAGGGGTCACCTAAGACCATCCTGCATATCAGATGTTTACATTACGATTCATAACAGTAGCAACATTACAGTTATGAAGTAGCAACGAAAATAATTTTATAGTTGGGTCACAACATGAGGAACTGTATTTAAAGGGCCAGAAGGTTGAGAACCACTGTGTTAAACAAAGATCCAATATAATTCCTCTACTCTGCTAATTATAGCTGTGTGACCCTGGGGACATCATTCACCTTCTCCAAGACTCAGTTTCCTCACATCAAATATGATGATAAAAGCTAATCCACCATGGTGGCAGCAGGCATGGTGCCCAAGGATAGTACCTGGAGCACGGGCCTCACAGCATGGCTATGCATGTGTCTTCTCTCTATAGGTGTGTGAGATACAGATTCTATACATGGGTTCTACCAGCTCATGCACCAACTTATATTCATTTATTCACACAAACACATCGTGTATCCAAAATGCTCAGATATGGGCTCATGCCCGTGCACAGACACGGGTCTGCAGCCATCCACACTTGTGAAAGGCTTGCCACGCTTTTCTTCCCCGTCACACCTACCTTATGCTGGGTTCTTGGGCACTGCCGGGCCCCCTGGGCACTGAGGTCTTTTAGACCATGGACAAAAGTAGAGCTGAAAAAGGGCCCATGTGCTCCCACAGCCAACTCCTTAGGCATCACAGAACTTTGACAAGTGGGAATTGCAAGGCCTCTTAGAAATAATCCAACCTGGTGGTTCTGAAACCTATTTTCTAGGGGTGCAAGCCTTTCTTCGAAAGGAATCTGACCCATGACGCCAGCATGTAAAGCCAGCAGAGGCACCGCTGCCCCCGTCTGAATGCTGTGGGTATCCAGGCCCCTGTTTATGGTCGCCCTCCCCAGGTGCCCTGAGATCCTGCCACAGAGACACTGGGTTCCAGAAAACACCTTCACGTAGCACATGGAGAAAGCGGGGCCAAGGTGAGAGCGTGGATCAGCCGGTGCCGCACAGTGGTGTGTGGCAGGGTAGGTCCTAAACCGAGATCCACTGGCTCAAAAGCCACCACTCTTTCCCGAGTTTCCAAAATATAGCCATCTAAATATCAGCATTTATATTAAGCATTAAATCCATTTTACTAAACAGTAACTACCCTCGCTGTACATGATGCACCAAGCTTTAGATGTCAACTAATTTGACTTACTCTCCCTTTCATTGCCCTTATATCTTGCTTAATAAGACATTTTATTCAGATACTGCTGAGGTAATAAAGGAAGAAGCGGGGTTGCCAAATGTACTGCCATTTTTATTTTTAGCTTCACTGGAGTAAGGGGTTATTTTCCTGTGAAAAGGATGAAATGCAGCTGCCGGCCTTTTAAATTGTATCACGCAATCCTGCTTTTGCCCGAGCAATAGATTTCCAGATAACTGCAGCAATCTTCTCAACGTGTAAAAAAACAAAACCACCACCAAAAAAATAGCCACTGCCAGCCTCCCCCGGCCCTGCCCAGCCTCCGCTGTAAAGCATCAGCAAGATGGGCTGTTTGCAGCCACCCCGTGAATGTGCTGAGCCTCTCCCCCTACCAGAGCGAGGAGGCTACCCTTCAGGCTCCGCAGCCAACTGTGCAAGGCTCTGGAATTTCCTATTGTTACAGCCCCCCCCCCCAAATGATAATAATGACGATGATATTAAATAAACCTTTATATCACAAACAGGTGCTCTGCCACATTCTTCAGATGAATTATCTCATTTAACTTTCACAATAAACCTATGAGGCAGGTACTACTATTGTCACCATTCCGCAGATGAGGACACTCAGGCATAGAGAGGCTAAACAGCTCATTAACAGTCACCAGTTACTGTCTGCTAGAGCCAGAATTTGAACCCAGGCCTGCTGAGATCTGAAGCCTACCCTGATAACAGGTACACTGGACCTGCCTTGGAAATAGCCAAGGCTTTGGTGTCAGCAGGCCTGAGTCTAAATCTGCTATCCTGTTCACTAGCTGTGTGTCCTTGGGTAAGTAGCTTAACCTTTCTGAGCTTCACTTTCTCCACTGTAAATTTAGAAACAGCACCACTAGCTTGTCATTTCGTTGTGAGGAATGTGAATGTCGTGTTCCCTTGCCTCAAATCAAAAGGTCCTTTCCCTTAATAGTTAATCTGGGCTCAGGGCTACCCCAAATCAATAAAAGGAACTGAGTTCTGGTGCCGCAAGAATAGGTAAGCCATGCAAACTGCAAGAAGTAAGCTTGGAAAATGAAGGGTGGATGGGGAAGGGGAGAGAAGGGTTTTGCGAGAAGGTCTCTCTAGCTATGACTATGAAACGCAATGGAACCAGCAGCTACGGAAGAAGAAGGCACATCTGTGCTGGCCGAAGACTGATATGGTTTACAGTGGGTTGTACGATGCAATGTACACATTTTACACTTGGAATCAGTGTAGTCCCAAGGGTCAGAACAAGAACCAGGGGGTAGAAATGCCAGGGAAACACGTTTGACTCATTTCAACAACACACTTCCTACTTGTCTCCGGTAAGTTGGTTTGCAGGCCCCTGGAGACAGTGAGTTCCCTCTCTCTGAAGACCCCCGACAGGAGACACTGAAAAGATGGTGAAGCCCCATTCATCCCAACCCTGAAACTCTTTGATTCAAGAGTCGAAATCCCAATCATGTCCCTGAAGATGCGACTTGAGACTAGCAGTGCTGCTGTGCTGCTTTGAGACGGTGGCCAGGTGCAGCGAGGAGCCCTGCAGCCACCCTTCTCACCAGGTGCAGACAGTGACAGTTCTACCAAGTGGAACTCTGGGAGGTCCCCCTGGTATCAGACAGGATAAGAAAAGGCCAGAGGTTCCCAGGAGAAAAACAACAAAGTCTCCTGCTGGGCAGGAGAACAGCTCACTGTGTAGGAGAACCAAGGCTGCTGTTTCCAGCAAAGTGACGGGTCCAAAAAAGAAGGAGACTGGCAACATGGTGACGTGCTGACGTGTAACCCACTGTAACCCTCGAGGTGCAGCCTGGCAGAACTGGAGGATGTGGGCACAGTCCCACGTGGTCATTTATGCCCATAAATCCCCAGGGGAAGTCCCCACTGATTAATCCACGTAACGAGCAATTTCATACTGTATTTTGTGAATTTGATTTTTTTTAAAGGGGGGGAAGTGTACCATCTCACATGTCCAGCCAGGCCCTAGGGAGACAGAGCAGGGGCCTCCATCTTCTGGAATCTGGTTTATTACAACCTAGACCTGAATGCTGTGTGTAAGTATGTATTTGTTTTCAGAGCACTAGACTAAAAACCTCAGATATGTTTTTATCTGGCTCAGAAGATGGTTTACCATTGTGACCAGGACACCTCTTCCAGCCATCCTTTATTTTTTCTCTCTCTCTTTCCTCTCCCTGTTTTTTATTATTATTATTACTATTATTATTATTATTATTTGTTAATCCTTACCCAAGGATATTTTTTCCATTGATTTTTTTAGCGATAATGGAAGTGAGGGAAGGAGACAGAAAGAGAAAGAAACATTGGTATGAGAGAAACACGTCAACAGGTTGCCTCTCGCACACTCCCCGACCAGGCCGGGGACTGAGCCTGCAATGGAGGTATGGTGCCCTTGACCGGAATCGAATCCAAGACCTCTCAGTCCACAGGCCAATGCTCTAACCACTGAGCAACCAGCTAGGGCTCTCCTGCCCCTCTTTTTACACTAGTAACAGCACAGAGAAGAGATCTCTGGGGCCTTGCTCCTGCCAAGGCAGCCCTTTGACTGATATTGATGCCTAATTCTAATAACATCCTCCTCAGGATGCATTAGACACACAAAAATAGCAGAGATAAAACAGGAATCAACCTGGCACCGAAGTGGGTACCCACAAAGCCACATATACATAGCACACTGATTACAAGTATGCACTCTGGTGCCAGACTACCAGAGTTTGAATCCTCATTCTACCACTTCTTAGCTGTGTGATCTTGTGCAAGTTACTTAACCTCTCTGGATCTCAGGTTCCTTATTTGCAAAATGACAATATTAATAGAATCTATCTCAGAAGGTTGTCATGGGAGTTAAGTAGGTTAATTAATATGTATAAGAATTTAGAATACTGCCTGGCACAAAATAAGTACTAATGTGAGTGTTTGCTGCTGCTCACTACTGCTACTACTATTACTACTACTACCATCTTCTTCCTCCACAACTGGGATTTCATTGGAAAAAGTCCCCAACGCAAGTTGCTACAGCAAATCTAAAATTGTAGTGTGGCTGTATATAGTTCAAGAATTCAGATGGTTTTCAGAACATGTTACTTAAGACACACAAAAGTATCAGATACATAAAGTACAGGGCTGGGCAAAAGTAGGCTTACAGTTGTTGGTATGGACATACAATAATTAATAATAGAACAAAAATAAACTCTGTTGTTTCGCATACTCACAACTATAAATCTATTTTTGCCCCACCCTGTATTTTTAAAAAATGTTTTTTAAATCCTCACCTGAGGATGTTTTTATGGTATTTTTTAATTTTTGTTTGTTTGTTTTTAGAGAGAAAGAAAAACATTGATTTGAGAGAGAAACATCGATCGCCACGCACCCCAATCAGGAATCGAACCCACAACCTAGATATGTGCCCTGACGGGTAATTGAACCCACAACCTTTTGGTGTATGGGACGATGCTCCATCCAACTGAGCCACCTGGTCAGGACCCCACTCTGTGTTTTTAATATGATCAACTACCATATTCCACCCCCTCCTAGACACTAATGCGCTCAAGCAACTGGGGCAATTAAATCGTAAAGACGTGATGTGTGTTACGAAGGGAGTACTCCAAGGCCTGATGTAAAAATGATCATTACCAGCCAAGCCCCAGCAAGATGACCAAATTAACCTCGCTGCCAGGAGTATATTAAGGAAGAAGAATAAATTATTCAAAACCTAATGCTGATAGAGCAGAAAAATATTTATGGAAAAATCATCAGATTATTGCATTTTCATCATGGCCCCATTGTATGGCTGAAGTGTGAAGTCCTTTTAGCTCTTTGGCAGGAGATAAGCCAGCCCCAGAGTGACTTCACGTCAGTGTCATCCCTGGGAGAACGGACAGCATAACCTGAAGGGAAGAGAAGGTCAGCAGATGAGGCTGTGGATCTGAAAAGCCACTACGCCCAGGCATCCCCAGGTGTACGTGTAAGAAAGCCGCCTACTCCGCCCGAGTGGCAGGCGGCTACTGGGATGCGCATGTGCCTTCTCATGTGCCTTCTCTTAAGTCACCCTTCTCTTAAAAAAGCAGGGAGAAGCCCCAGTCCTCCACTGTAATTCACTGGCCCTTGAGAAAAGGGGAAATATAATAGAAAAGGAAAGCTTCAGAAACCCCGTGAAGATGCCTCCGCGTCCCCTTCCCCCTGCCTGTCCTCCAGCGCAGCTCCCTGCCCACCCCCTTATTTAATGTCTCTAACTTTATGCCATGTTCTCTTCCCCTTTCAGCACGGCTGAGCAAAGCTGACAGGCGGATTCCTTTGGTTTGCAGGGTATTAAAGCCACTTTCCCGCTCTGACAGCCTGTTCTACTCTGCACCGTATAGCTCTGCTTCACACTCCTCTGGGCAGCCAGTCCTTCCTGACAGACCACTGTCACTTCCCATCATCCTCCGGATCCCGTCTCTCCCCCTCAGCACGCATCCCGACTTCCCAAGCAATGCAATTATTTTTTTTGACAAGCCATCCATCAGGTTTAACTTTAAAAGCACTTTCTGCTGATATCCATTGTTAAATCCTCTGCTTTTTTATGGGGCTTGCATGAGAGAATATGATATCAGACATTCAAACTACCAAACCATGTAAATTTACTTTGTTCTCAGCTATGTTTCCAATTTCACGTCCAATTTTTCGGTACATTATGCGTAGTTGTTGTGCTTAATATGATGTTGTCAAATCCCATTAAAGTTCACTGCATTGCACGGCTTTAAAAACAGGTTACAATTTGCATTCTATAAAGAAAGGAAGGAGTGCAGTCTGAAGTCAAGCTGAATCTTATTAAAATTATCTGTTCAATTGTTACATTTGTAGATGGAGTAATTTTGAGGCATTAGCTGAGACACATATGAAAATGTCAGCGTGCCAACTAACGACAATGAGAGCAAAAGGAATATCTCTGTGAAACTCAATAAAGCTCCTTTGCCGGTGACATAAATTTGATGATAATCCGAGGAAATGAATAAGGGACCATCCCGTTTGAATAGGAATTACCTTTTCTATTAAATCACTTTGGTGTGTTTCCATTTGGCCTACATCTTGGTCCCAGGCCACAGTGTGTCTCGGGAGACTTATTGCAATGCAAGCGGGGAGGGAGAAGTCCGAAAGAGAATTTGTAAAATAGAAGGTCATTTGTCTGAAGGGCATTGTACTTGGGGGAGTCTTAAGACAGCCTTAAAAAAAGGCCTTTAAAGAGATTTTCTTCCTGTTTGGAACAAGCACAAAGGACAGGCTCCTCCCTGCACCAGCAGCACGCAGGTAGCTCCACTGGCGTGCAGGCAGATCTCATGGGCGACGCGCATACATTGCAAAGGGGGTGCTTAGGGTGCTGCTGGAGTGGGTGGGGGAGTTACAAGGAGAACTGGAGATAGATTTATGACACTGGGACCAATCACAGCAGTGGTTTCTAGGGGTTTGTCTCCCAGGGAGTGACTCTCCCAGCTGTATTTATGACAGCACTGATTTCTTCATGTCTCGTCATTAAATCTAGTCTCTGATTTTAAAGGTATCCATCACCAGTGTGAGCAGAATTATGCCATTAGGGGCATTATTAACTGAACCATTGACTTCATTGACTATAACAAGTTGAATTTTTGTTTCACACACAAAAAGTATTCCCAATGCAGACATCTATACCCCCTTCCAAGTTATTTTATTAAAGACACCATAATTTTACTTTTTCTAATACTGTCAGTATGTAGGTAAGCTACAATGATAAAGAATAAAATTCAGTGACTATGGAAGATGTAAGGAGGTGCTAAGGAAGTGAGTGCTGAGGCAGGGAGAAAAGCATATGTGCTGTGGGTTCTGCTCAGACAATGATTTACTGTGTGGCCTTAGGAAAGTCACTTAACCTCTCTGGGCCCTCCTTTCTAATGTGTAAAATGAGGACAAGCATTCCTTATAGTTATTAGAAGATTGAATGTGATAATCCATGTACAGTTCCCTGTATATTCTGGCACACTGTGAGAGTTTGATAAACACGGGGTATCATCGTAATCATCATTACCACCTCTACCAGCAACAGGTGAAGAACAGAGCACAGAAAATAAAATGGAAAGAGAGGGAAAAGTCTATCAGCAGGTCTAGGCTGGTGATAAAAATGAGTATTTGGGCTAGATGTGGGGACAGCAATAGGTTTCAGGTCTCAACAATGATTCTGGTGGTTTGGTGGCTGCTTTCAGGATGCTGTTGAGAAAGATTCTGAGGCCTCATCCACTTTCTGGAAAAAAATTCACGCATGGTGACTTATGCTGTGGTGAGAGGCCCACGGTGGTGACGTATGCCATGGTGAGAGCTCCCAGGGTGGTGACTTATGCCATGGTGAGAGGCACAGGGTGGTGACTTATGCCATGGTGAGAGGCCCAGGGTGGTGACTTATGCCATGGTGAGAGGCCCAGGGTGGTGACTTATGCCATGGTGAGAGGCCCAGGGTGGTGACTTATGCCATGGTGAGAGGCACAGGGTGGTGATTATGCCATGGTGACAGGCTCAGGGTGGTGATTATGCCATGGTGAGAGGCACAGGGTGGTGATTATGCCATGGTGACAGGCACAGGGTGGTATAAAACAGGACCCTGCATCGGTGGGTGAACAGAAAGTAAGGATAAGAACCTGGGTGAGGAGTCCACGTTTGATCACACAACTGAAAACTGGGTGGCAGAGGCTACTTCTGAACCAGCCAATTAGAACCACGCAAAGACAACAGGGCTTCCACCAAGTTCCACACCTCCTCCTGCTCTCAGTGCTTCTATATCCACGGTCCACCCCGCAACGTCCCTTACTCCAGGGTCTACAAGATAGAAGCATCTCAGTGGACATGCCTAATACACATACATGCATGGCTTTTTTTCTCCCTCCACTGGAGATCTTCAATAACTACTCTAAAATTCTCCAGACTGTCTCCGAACGGCATGGAGATCCAGCTCCACACACTCTGTCCGGTGAAGAGATTTCATAGCATGAGCTTCCCTATTTCAAAGGCAATGCCCTACACATCACCCATTGCCCCCTGGATGCCTGGAGCAGAGATCACCTGTAGCACCAGGCTCACATTGGCACATCCTGATCTGTATTTGGATTCATCTTTCTACATGTATATGCCCTATCACCAAAGCAGATGTCTTTTGATAAGCAAAGACCACTCCACTACTTTATGACCCAGTCTTGAAAACTCACCACCTAATATGAAAAGGGACCTCGACAAATGCATCTATTTGAGGAAGATAACATCAGGCAGTAATGATTGAAGCTAAAATAGTGCATAAGAACTGGGTCTCTAGCAACTTGGTATTTTTATTTATTTATTTTTTTTTTGTGTATTGCCAAATCTCATATCCTATTAAAGATTTACATGTCAGTGGCAGAAATATTCCTGTTTAAATATCTAAAGAGTGACTCCATTTGTTTCTTTCTACATTATTAATTTGATTGGTTTTAAACTTATTGGATGTGAGAGGCATTAGACAGACCACACACAAAACGAGCTCCCTCCTCTCTAGGCAATTACTCTAGTGAAACAAGATGGCCCACCCACCCACCCTCACGGGTCTCTGGAGGGTGAGATCATGCCTGCAACTGTGCAGAGCTGCCCGAGTGGGGAGGAGGCAGCTCTTCTCTGCAAGTCACGAGTGTTTATTGAGCACGTCCTATGGCTGGTATTGTACAACCAGGCCCGGCTGTGTTTCATTTTCTATTCTCTTTCTCTTGGCTATTTGAGAATGTGCTAGAAAATCCTAGTGCCAGAAAGGAAGGAGGGTCTAGGCTGTGATATTATGCTACGGATAGAAGACTCAGACCATGGCCCAGCGCTGCCATGAGCAGCTGTGTGACTATCCTTAGGAATTTTCCTCTCCAGACGGGCTCCCCATCTGTAAAATGCACGTAGGAGGTGAGATCGGATGGATGTAGAACTAACTGGTGTCGGTCAAAGTCAGGTTCCTGTCAATTCTATTAGACCGAGATTACGGACATTACTGACTGGGTGACCTCTACCCTTTGTTCTCTTGTGACACATCTGGCTCTCTGCACATGAAGCTGCTCCAATCATTTCTAAATCATGGACATCCCCAGAGGATATTCACAGGAAAGTTACAAATGGTTGTAATGTAAGTCAAATGTGTCATAAACAAAAGAAGTCCATGCGGCTCCTCTCAAATCTAGACACCCTGAGTGTGGTGTACATTCCAGTTTTGCTTAGGGTAGCACTTTCTGACTGAAGGTAGATGAAGGTCCCTGAGGAATTAGCACTGCATTGGGGGAGGGTTTCCACAGGATGTGCTTGCTGCCCCGGGGCTGGGATGTGGGGGGGATAAACAGCAGGAGAGATAAGTGCCCCAAACCCAACCCATGAGGAGAATCATTGAGAATCGAGCTGCAAACGGAAGGAAACTACCAAACCAGGTTAAGGTCCACTCAAGGGATTTGGTCAAAGTGATGTTGACTTTCAGAGAGAGGGTGGGGAGAGGATAACAGAGGAAGAGTTAGTAACTCAGGGACAGTGCATTTTTGAAAATTAAATTTTAAAAATTCTATCTACTCAGACATGGCCAGGAAGCATCCGAAGGACCCAGAGCAAAGTGGAGCGTTTCTCAAGATCCACGGGGCTACCTCCGGACTTTCTCCAGGCTGTCCATGGGGAACGTCAGGCAAGGCCATGCAGAAAAGGGCCGGCAGCGGGAATCGGGCCAAGCCACTCAGCGAGGCTTCCTGGCCCCGACTCTTGTTTGCTCTATGACCTCAGTCAAATGACTAAACTTCTTAAAACTGACCATCATGATGCCACCTGTTTCCTAGGATCGCTGTGAGGATCAAACGTTAAGCTATGTACAACAGGTGGATCCATGCCTAATGCTTAGTAAGCCCTCAAAAAATGTTAGTTTCTCTTTTTATTCTGCAGGACAAACCCTCCATATCAATTACGCCCCTCTCTTCACTGTCCTTTCCCAATTCCCAACTCTATGAGAAAAGAACTGTCCCATCCATGTCTGCTTCCTTCATGTACAGTCCTGGGTTGAAATATAACAGATGCATCTGATCAGTGCCTGTAAACTGAATGAGTGAATAAAGACAGGACTGGGGCAGGTCTCCATAAAGGCCCTGCACCCGTACTCACCTGCCTATGCGGCTATTCCCCAAGGTCAAAGCCCTCCTCTCTGCCTGGCATGGTTCCACACAACGTCATGGTCATTTCAAGGCATCTGCTCCCCAAGGTATTGGGAGGCAGAGGCAGTATAGTAGTTAAGGCAACAGCTCTACAACTGGACTGCCTGTGTTTAAATCCTAGCTCTTCCACCTACTAGCCAGGGGTGGGCAAACTTTTTGACTTGAGGGCCACAATGGGTTCTTAAACTGGACCGGAGGGCCGGAACAAAAGCATGGATGGAGTGTTTGTGTGAACTAATATAAATTCAAAGTAAACATCATTACATAAAAGGGTACGGTCTTTTTTTTTTTTTTTTTTTTTTTTTTTTTTTAGTTTTATTCATTTCAAATGGGCCGGATCCGGCCCGAGGGCCGTAGTTTGCCCACGGCTGTACTAGACCCTAGTGTGACCTAACGTATAGCTAACTGCACCCAGGTGCCATGTACTACTCAGAACATTTTACTGCCAAGGTCTCATTAAACCCTTGCGGAAACCTAGGGGTACATACTCTTATTACCACTTTGCAGGCAAAGAAACTGAGGCTTATGGAGGTTTGATTGCCCCAGGTCTCTGTGCTCACAGTCAACTCTTTCCTCCTTCTGTGGTGTTTGCCACCATGACTCCCTTTTAATTGATGCCTTTTTTCAATGTCCCTTGTTGTGAAGTAAGAAGGACTCAATGTACCATTTGGGGGCAAGTTTCTGACCACAGTTTAACCACCCCCAAGGCTGTGCTTATTCTTAGCACCTGGCACAGGGCTGGCTGGAGAGATCACAGGATAATGATCTATTAATTTATATTTGCTCCCTCCCCAGATTCCACTCAGCCTTGGTCTGACCACACTATACAAGAAGTATACAGATACAAGCAGTCAGCACTCCATGTAGAAGGGGTGTTTGGGCTGGGTCCTTCCCAGAACTGAGCCCAGGGCCTCTTTCTAGTCAATGTGGGGTCAGTGGATAGCAAAGACAATGAATAGCGGAGACCTGTGTTCTCTAGAGCAACCCACAGGCTGGGAGCTGCCAAGACCCTGAGAACACAGCCAGCGCAACGAGGGAGCCTGCACCCAATGCCGCTGGCTCCCACGCCACTTGGCGCGCTGCTAGATGGGTGATTTCACAGGCGGGGTTCAGGAACGCAGAACACTGGAGCTGCCTGTCACCTGGACACAGGGAGAGGCTACGGCGTCCCAGGCGGTGCTGACATGCCCCCCAAACACACACACACTCTCTGTAACTTACTAGTACTCGGAAGCGCTGCTCCCTGTCCATGGCCCACAGAGCAGGCACCCCACCCTTCTCCTGCTCCCAGGCAGAGGAGGTCGCAGCCCGCCACCACTTCCACCCAGCAAACTGTTTCTAGGTTTATGCAAATACCATGGAAACCAGGGGCTTAACACAGGAAGACATGCAAAGAAACAACTTAACGTAAGGTCAGCAAGCCCCCGGACAAAAAGTGTATGCGGTGCTCCATCTTCAAAACACAGCCAACTCTGTTTTCCTTCCTAACCCCTAGGCTAAATAGGCTAATGAGATTCACAGACAACATATTAAATGATGGAATTTTCCGCACGGCTCAATTTCTTTCTATAAATAATTTTAAAACTATTACCCAATAATGTATTGTAATAAAAAAGCTGACAGGGTCTTGCTCAACAAGTAATCACCGGCGTGTTTTCGCACCTGGAGATGGAGAACTTTCTTATTATATGCCCCCGGTGGTTTTTAGGTGTTTCCATAAAGCTGTTGCCATTATTTATAAGCCACGAGTTACTTCCCTTCGATGTTTGCTAAAATTAACAAAAACTTATTTTACAGATTCAGAAAAGCAGGGCAGACTACAGGGCCTGTGCCAGGCCGCCCTGGAGGGTGGGGCGGGTTTGGTGACATCACCTGTGGCTCTCCTGAGGGCAGCTCTGATTCCATCCACAGGCCAGGAGGCACCTTTGGAGATGAGGTGACCTCGCTGGATGAGGTTCTGAGAAGCAGCAGTCTATCCAGGAAGCAGCTGTCTCCACCTCTGCTGCCTCAGCCCCCACCCTCCCACCCCCCAGCCCAGAGCTCCAGGGGAGCCCTGCCAGCGAGGGTCACACGTGCAGTGCAGGGCCGGGCCATCTCTATTACCAAGCACTGAACTTCCTGCCTACACTCACTGCCCAAACGCCTTGGTGCCTGGTACTTGCAGAGCAAGTGTCCTGCAGGAGCAGCTCACGGGATGTGGGAGTCAGTGCACGCACACACACACGTGCAGGCGCACATGCATGGGCACACACATCATGCCCATTAATGGCCCTCCCAGCGCTGAAAGTCAAGGTGAAGAAAAGACAGGACTATGAAAACCATCAGGTCCTTCCAACTCCCCTACAGATCTCTGTGCTCTTAGGATTTACACCAGTGGGTCCAATAGGCCATTCCAGGGCCTCTCGTTCCAGACCCACTCCAAATGCTGTGTCCTCTGAGAAACCTTTTCTGTTCCCCATCAGGAGGTGGGATCGCCCCCCTCTTTAAGTCCATAGCAGGTGTGGCCACTTCTATGACACCTACCAGCTGGCCTGCTTTTCTAGCTACTTGGATTCCTATCTTATCTCCCTGCAGAACTAAACAGGCTCTTGAATAGACCATCTCTACTCACATCTATAATGCCCCTCTGTCCTGCCACCTGAACTGGGCGAGGCAGCAGAGTTCAGTCTAGACAACGCCAGGCATGGAAATGAGACATGGAGCCAAGCACGGATGCCCTGCAAGCTGTGATCTTGGGCAAGTCCCTTAGCTTCTCCAAACCTCAGTTCTCTCAACCATTAAGTAAAAAAGATTGGACATGAGAGTCGCTAAGGTCCCTGTCAGCTTTAGACTTCCCTGACTTTATAATACAAAGCTTTGGTATTTGTAGCCAACAGTGACATTCTAACTCAAACCAGCCAGATGACAGCTTGTTTTGTTAAGTGGGCCAGTATGAGGTTTGGGGAGGGGGGCGTGTAGATTGAGGATCTGCCTTCTTTGGCCACTGGGTCACCCAACATTGACTCTGACCTCTGCATGGAGCCACGGCCACGGAGGTTATGTTGCCCCATGTTTCCAATAGAACACCTGTCTGCTGATCTATCTGAATGACATTTAAAATAATTAATTAGCAGACTTCTCAGCCAGCGAGAAAGTTGTCTGTAATTAAGGTGCCAAATAAACACTGTTTACACAGAAAGATCAGTGAAAAGGACACAGGAGAGGTTAGCCACCTATGAGATCTGTACTCCAGGTGACGTCTGGACTAAGACATGCCAATCTCAGTTCTGGATCCATAAAAGGGAACTAATGGATCTCCTATCTTGCCAGAAGATGCGGCTCTGACATTGGGAGAGAGCTTTCACTGATCAAAATATGCTTAGATCGATAAACAACTGAAAAAATGCATGTTAAACTATGCCCTGCTCACCAAAATCATACCGTGATGTACTTATATCGCAGTGGAAGTGCATTCTGATGCAAAGCCGATGGACAGCAAAAAGCCGCGTTTCTGCTTTCCCAGCACATGGGATTAATGAAGTCACAAGTTCATTTTTAAACTTAGAGCAAAACACAGCACATTAACAGGAGAGGTGAAGCAGCCCTTACAATAAACCAGCCATTTCAACAGCTGGGAGCTAAGGAGCAACCCAACTACAGCGGGGAAAACAACTTCCAGCTGCAATTTTCTCTCCTTTTTTGATCCTTTTGCAAGTGTGTGTTGCATGTGTTTGGACTCTTTTGGAAAAGAAGGGGGACAAAAAGAAAACAAAGCTTGGGCAGGCTTCAGACCACGGTTGCTTTTTGCAGGCCTTGTTTCAAATGATATCGCTTCATTTACTAAACCTCTTCGTTGTCATCATCTTTTAAGAAACCTGGAAAGGCAGGCGGGTGCTTTTCCAGGAACACTCATAGTCAGTTGTGCACAAGGAGGGGCCATGTAGCCAAAGGCAGAGAAACACTCACTTTCTGGGGAGGAGGAATGAGCTTGTTGAAGGATAAGTTCATGAGGGATTCAGGAGGGAAGACAAACAGGAGCCCACTCACCTCGACCCCGCCAGCCAAGCCAGACACAACCCCTTGGGCCCGTGGCAGTTTTCTGGACCCTCACTATCCCCGGGGGGCTTCCAGACATGAGCCATGGAGGTACCTGGAAAGGCTGCCCTGCACTGTGCCTGTCACAGGGCCTGCAGGATTTAACTCCAAGGTCGCCTTGCTCCTCATGCAAACATTCTATAGCTGTGTGAGCAGAGCTGTGAGAACTTGGCTTAGCCTCCCCTTCCACCAGGCTTGGGCAGACTTCCCCATCAGGTGGAGGGAGCACATTGCCTAGGGCCCATGAGACTTCAGGGACCACAAAAATGTTTAAATTTCCTTTATTAGCAAAGGAAAAAATTAACTTTGGGCTGAAGAAATGGTTTAATACATGATATTAAAAGATTTGTCTTGACACCAATATTTTTAGTACTTTTTATGCAGGAAGTGGCCCACAAAGTCCAGTGCCTAGGGCTCATGGAAGTCAAGATGCGTCCCTAACTCCAGATCATTCCTGCCCCCGGGCCTTTGCATGTACTTTGATGCCTTGCTTCAACCTTCCCTTAATTCAGTGCTGAAACAGACTCAACTCCCACCTCTTCCCTGATTACTCTGATTACTAACACTTTTCTCACCAACGTTTGAAATTCTCCAGCAGTTAGAAACCATACAATACCCTCACACTTGCAAGTTTCTCCTGTATATTACTCCTTCATCCTAAAAGACAAGTACTACCCATCACAGCTAAGATAAATGGAAGGCTCACCTCTGCCCACAAAAACAGTCCACATGGCTCAGCTCACACTCAAACCCTTGATAATTAGAGCCCTAGCAGCCTCTCCTCACATCCCTCACCCCCTGCCCAATGTACCCTGAACCACAGCTATCCCAGATTCCCAAATGCTCACTGTTTTCCAAGAATGCCTCAGATCCCTCCCACCTCCAGGCCTTTATAGAAGCTTTTCTCTCAGCCCGGGATGCCCTATTTTCTCATAGCTTCCTAATAAAAGCTCTACACCTCAATCCTTAAAAGGCTCGTTCAGGTATAACCTCTTCCAAGAAGCCTTCCCAGATCCTTCTATGAAGGCTATCACCTTCCCTCTCCTCCTTTCCCTCAGCACTTCCCTCAGTCTTCTGCGTCATTCATCAGAACCTGACTTCTACAAAGGAATTTGCAGACCATGAAAGACCTCTCAGTTGTCTAGTGTGGACGACTAGAGCTCACCGCGGCTGGGGAGCGATGGGAGACAGAAAGGAATGTGCCTCAGAGTGATGCCAATCAGGGCAGATGGGGTGCTATCCACCCACCCCTGTCAGTCACCGGTGTAAGTGAGGCTGCTCCCAAGGGTCATGGATGCTGCGGCATTTCCAACCTACCTGCCACAGGCAAGGGTGCTCAGTGGCCAGGGAAAGCTCTCAGGGAAACAGCTGCAGGTGCTCATGTCTGGTGCCTGAGTGGTATATGTGGAAATTGTAGAGACTGGAGACATGGAGACCATCAGGTCTGCTGCAGACAGCATAGACTTCTGCCGCCGGAAGCCCCCAGCAGGACCCTGGGCTGCAGCATGCACTCAGGAACTGCTCACAAAAGGAAATCATAGCCCTAACTGGCTCAGTGGATAGAGCATCAGCCTGCAGACTGAAGGGTCCCAGGTTCAATTCCGGTCAAGGGCATGTACCTTGGTTGCAGGCACATCGCCAGTAGGGGGTGTGCAGAAGGCAGCTGATCGATGTTTCTAACTCTCTGTCCCTCTCCCTTCCTCTGTAAAAAATCAATAAAACATTTTTTTTTTTAAAAAAAGAAAGAAATCATGTTTGCGCTCTTTGAAAGCAGGGCCACACTTTATTTTCTATCAGCCTCAAAATGAGGACTCAAGTCAAGCAGACCAGCTGAACATCAGTGAGTTATTCAACTCACTGCCCTACCTCCCAAATGAGACCATGCCAAAGAAACTGAATTCCCATCTTATTCGCCATTCTCTATCTCATAAATGTTACCTAATTCATGCAAGTGTTACAGACCAACCCTGCCCTGTGAGGTTTAGCAATGAAAATGTAAGGAGTTATACGGTCTCTTGAGAAAATGTACCTGTATCTAGAGGAACAACCCAACACTGCCAAGATTCCAGACAATTCCCTGAATTGCCGTTTTCATGCAGCCTCTGGCACCGCAGCCTTCCAAGTGGTACTGCCTATACCCAGGAACTGGGATGGAGCATATATTAGAGGTGACCCCCACCCCATCCCTCCAGGTTCCTTGTAATCATACCATGTCACACTGGGTACACCAAGAAGTGGCCTTGGGGCCCAGTCTATACAGACACAGTCGAATGACTCAAACAAAGAAAAAATAATGTAAGCTCATGCAAGAGCATCAGGCAAGGGAGGAACAAGCCAGCTTGTCTTGCCAATTTCAGAGCAGAACAGATGTTTCTGCACCTCCAAAGTACCCGCCCTCGTAGGACACCAGACACAGGTCACCCACCAGTCATTCATCTTTATGATGAGTTGTAGTGGCCAGCACACATTCAAGATTGATGAACATCCTTTCCAAGAAATGCTGTTTAATGGCAAGGATATGCTGAGGGTGACTGTTCATGCCAGGTCATTCCAGGCAACAAAACCAACCAGTTTCCAACACTAAACTAGGAAAAGAAAATCCTGCCCACTGTTTGGTTCCAAGCGAGGGACAGAATAACCCATGGACTATGTGAGTTAAGATTTGCCTGGCTGAGTTTGGACCCATCTGAAGACCACGGGTTCACTGGCTTGATCCAGCCATGATACCCCTCAAGCAATACAGAACCAGCACATAGGAGACATGGCTTCTACTCGTGGTTCTGTTGACAACATCACGAGCAAATCACCTCTTCTCTCTGGGCCTCAATAACCCTTTCTAGATAATGAGAGAATAACCTCCAAGTCACCCCATGCAGCTTTAATTCTGTGTGAACTTCTAAGAATTCTTATGCTAGAATGTATGTTCATTCTCATCCCTGAAGTGACAATGGTTGGGCACCAACATTTAAATCCTCCTAAATGTAAAGACCACCACTAATATATTTTCATCTGGATACAGGGAACTGTCCTAGTACTATCCCCCCACCCCACCCCCGAACATTTTAGTTCTAAAGAACTAACAATACCATATACAATCTAAAGAACTAAAAAGTTCCAATGGAAAATTGCTTTATGGTTTAATTAAGAAAAAGAAATCAGCAAAGGAGTGAAACAGAATTTGAACACAGCTCTTTAATGTAAATTTGATTTTATTCCACCATCTATCCTATAAGAACCACATAGGAATTACTTTGACCACCAGAGGGCTATCCACATTGAGAAAGTACATTAATAAGACATAAGGTGATAAGATTAAATATCAAAAGTTCCCTGACTGGCTTATTTCACTTAGTATAATACTTTCCAGGTCCAGGGAGGAGGGGATTAATTTGGGGGAAAACGGGCGGGGGGGGGGGGGGGGGGGAGGGGCAGCTGTAATACTTTCAACAATACAGATAAATTTTTAAAAAATCAAAAGTTCCATGTTACATTGTCTAGGTCTATATAGGCCCGTGGCTGAAGGAAAAAAGAAAACTTGAATTTCTCCTAATTATTATGCACTTCTTTATAACCATGATGAGGAAAAATTCCAATCGCTCTTAAATTCCAAAAATCCATCAAAAGAATTTGGTGCAGAGAACCAAAAAGAAACTGCAAATTTGCTTTCAGAGGTTTCAGAGTCTTTTTACCAAGATATCATTCCTCAAAGGTTGAAACAGGTCCTTGTCTCCTTCTGTTTACTTGGTCAAAGTTTAGAAGTGCTCACAAATATGATGTGCTTTGAACACATGAATTGGGCAGAGCTGACACTGGAACATTCACACATGACAGGTCTGGAGCAGTCCTTTCTGTAGCTTAACTTGTTCAATTCTTATAGCAGTACTAGGAGATAGACCCCGCTATTATTCCTGTTTTACACAGGATAAACACTGAGGCAAAAGGGAGTTAAGGAATTTGCCCAAGATCAAGCAATTGGCAATTATTAAAAATAAACTATCCTCCCAGCAACAGCCAAACGTTCACTGACTACAGGTAAGCATTCTATAAAAAGGGTACCAGCTACCATAACCTAGAGAATGAAAAACAAAAACAAACAAACAAAAAATCAGTGAAAGAACAGTCTACCTTTGGGTTTGACTCTCTCTACGGGCTCTCTGTTGGAATTCCACAGCACCTAAAGCAGTGATGGCGAACCTTTTGAGCTCGGCGTGTCAGCATTTTGAAAAACCCTAACTTAACTCCGGTGCCGTGTCACATATAGAAATTTTTTGATATTTGCAACCATAGTAAAACAAAGACTTGTATTTTTGATATTTATTTTATATATTCAAATGCCATTTAACAAAGAAAAATCAACCAAAAAAAATGAGTTCACGTGTCACCTCTGACACGCGTGTCATAGGTTCGCCATCACTGACCTAAAGGGTTAGGAGGGGAGGCCCTGTAAGCCTACAGGCCACCATTTCTACCAAAGTATCATCGGATTTTTTTTTCTGTTTCATGAATTGGAGGTTCACATACAATTTCATTTGGAATATAAGATTCTACTAATATTAAAGTTTAAGTCTGCTGTTTCAGGAAAAAAAATTCCTTCTTTGGGATCTCTTAATACATTTTACAGCATTTATTACTAGAGTGAAATACGTCTACTTGTGTAACTCCCTTTCTATACAGTTGAACTCCCTGAAATCAGAAATAGGATCATTTTTATCTTTATGTTCCCAATCCTTAGCCTAAGACTTGGCTCATAGTAAAAATTTCAAGAAGTATTTGAATAAATAAAGGGATACTATGCAATTTTGGAGACATAATAGATGTTTATTTCTCACTTATGAAAAGTGCAATCAGATGACCTTCTACACAATGATTCAGGGACCCAGGCTCCTTCTACATTGTGACTCTGCAAATCCTTATACTTCAGTTTTTTATAAGTGACAGATGGGGAAAGAAAGCATTTGGAGCCTGGGGTCAGAGCAATCACTTGGTCCCACTGGCAACAACAGGGGTGCTGGGAGGTATAGTTCCAACTACTATTCTTCACTATAGAAGAAGATGATAAGTTTGGGGGACAGCTGCCAGCCATTTGTTCCCCAATGATTTTAAGAGAAACATCATCCGGAAAGCAAAACACAATACATAAGAGATGACCCTCAAAGGAAAAGAAAAATGAATTCCTAACCATTTTCTGCCTAAAAATGCACAAGTATATAAATACAGCTATACAGATACAAAATTATAATTTCTCATAAGAAATTTTCATTGCCTTTTACCATCACAAACCAGGCTTGCTACCTATTGGTACACAAATGGTTGGAAACTAAAATACAGATAGGCCTAAAGTCAGCATTCCTGCCATGTACAAAGTATCTACCAGAGGGTGTTAGTGGTGAGAAAACAAAACAGGAAATGTCTGGTTTGGAGAGCCCTCATTGCAACACTATGGCATGCAGAAAAGCCAGAGCCCCAAGTCTGGCCCTCCTGGTACCCACATAAGTGAACATGGACAAATCAACCAACTTTCCTGTGCCTCAGCTTCCCTCACTTGTCAAAAGGGAAAAACAACACCGGCTTTTCCAAATATTTTAAGTATGAAGACCATGTAATAAGAGCTATGAAAAATCTATAAAATAGTTTAAATCATCCACACAACACAGGGCATGGAACTCTTACATAATTGTTTTCCCAAACCAGATGGTGATTCTTCCAACTCAGTGGTTCTCAACCTTCTGGTCCTTTAAATACAGTTCCTCATGTTGTGACCCAACCATAAAATTATTTTCGTTGCTACTTCATAACTGTAATGTTGCTACTGTTATAATCGTAAGAGTAAATATCTGATATGCAGGATGGTCTTAGGTGACCCCTGTGAAAGGGTCGTTTGACCGCCAAAGGGGTCGCGACCCACAGGTTGAGAACCGCTGCTTCAACTCATCATCATGACAGCTAATAGGCTTCTGGATACCTGCTCATCAGTGAGCCCTGTGTTTCCACTTTCACCTCCCCAAGAATCATGCTCAACTTCACTGCTCAAAGTCAACACGTTACCGTGAGAGGATCCCTTAACCTCTCTGGATCTGACCACACTGATTCACTAGGTAGGGCAACTGTTTGGAGGCCAAAGTAAGGATTCTGGTCCACTGTTCCCTTAAGGGTCCTTCTTCCAAGACCCAAGTTCTGATTCCCAAGTTTGAGCCAATAGTGTTAGAACTAGAACTCTGGCCACTGGAGATCCCACCCTCCCTCTCCATGTGCTTTAAACAGTCTGACCGTGTGGGAGGTGCACATATTCACCGCAGCTCTGCTCCAATGTTGCTGTAAAGTAACAGCAGAGTACCACGCAATCACTCTTTAACATCAGCCATAACCTTCATAAATGGGTTTGTAATGAGAAACCCTTGTTTGTCACAGAGAAGGTATGATTGATGCAGCCTAGGAGTGAAATGAAGCCACAGTGACCATCTCAATAACATGAACAGCTGCCAAATATTCATTTAGCAGAATGAGTTTGGAAAACTTTGAGCAGATTGCTTTCACAAGGCTGCCTTCAACAAAAGGAAACATAATTAACGAGCTAATATCAGCATGTGTCTGGCTAAGCTAATGAATATCAAATTACACAGAAACCTGTATAAATCATCATTACCCTGAATTTTAATTGAACTTGCAATTAAACATGACAAATTTTATATACACTAAACCTTTAATTTATACTTTCAAATAAGGAATAATTTATCATTTTTAGTATTTCATAGTTAATTTCCCAATATGTGCACTTCTAATTAACAAGGACAGACAGGCATTTAAAAAAAAACACACTCTCTCCCCCCTTTGGCTCTGTTCGTAACAGTAAATTTCTCTTTTGTATACATTAGCAACTCTATGTCCACGAGTTTCAATGCCAAAGCACCTACTTCTGAATTTGAGGAAAGAGCTTACAGCTACAGAGAAGGAGGGGGATGCTTTTCCTTTTTATCTCATCTGTTCCCCGGGAAAGAGAGATGAAAAGGGTGAGACCGTGTTAAAGCAACCTGGCCACCGCAATGAGCAGCTCAGCCTTGCCCCGCCAAACTCCAGGACATTCAGAACATAGGCCTCCTTTGCTGGAAAAGCAACACATCCTGTGTTTCAAAGAGGCGCCACCTTCGAAATAAACTGCCTTGTCCCAGAATCAACGCCAAGCCTATTTGTTTTACCTGGCCAACCGGTAATGAGCTCGCTCTGTGGATGGATTTGTATTTTATTATTATAATTACACCGCCATTATAAACACACCTCAAGCAACCTCAGCATAAAAGGCAGGGAGTGCTATTAAAATATACATATAAACACACAGGGAAACAAGACAGGATTGTAAAAGGGCCGCAGCAGAAACTAATTGGGTTTGCTTTTTTCGTTAATCTCAGCCTATTAATAAGGTAAGCGGTGTGGTCTAGGGAGCAGCATGCTGAGAGCCACAGATCACAGTTCTATACCTGGTGAGGCCTCTAATTGGCTGTGTGACCACAAGCGAGACGCTTCACCTCTCTGTGCCTCAGTGTTCTCAGGGGCAAAACAAAGATAATGGAGATAACTGTGATTGCTTTAAACATGTAAAAGTAATTTGAAAAAGAAAACACTATAAAACATAATAGCATCATCATTTTCTAGCAATAGAGAAAACTAACAGAGAGCAGACAACAGGCGACGATGCTCACGCATGCATCATTTTTGTAATGCCGTGATCACATTAAATATTAGCAATTTAATTCCTATTTTCTCACTTGGTATATGAAGGAGCCCAGAAAGAGATTGTTATCACTGCTTGAAATATCAGAGAACAGAGCCACGGAGAGGATCACTCCCGAGGCAGGTGCAGCGCTGGGCGGAGAGCCTGGACTCAGCATCTCGAATGAGGCTCTCTGGCCTCACCGTGCTCCCTTCCTGCACTCTCCCTTATAATTTGAGATCAACAAAACCTTTGGCGAGTGGACCTGAGAGACAAGCACAGTGATCATCACCCCACTCCTCTCCCGATCAGACTGATGGCTCAGCTGAATCTCTTAAATCTGGAGAGGAAATAGAAACCGCTACCCAAGAGCAAACCTGAAGGAGGCATAAAGCCAACAGCAGATCCTGTCTATTGCACGGCCAAGAAAAGAAGGACATGCACCAGCCAACTGAGTGAGGGCAGAGAACATGAAAGACTAACAGAACTAGGAGAGAAACGAGTTGTAAGGGCCACTCTACCTAGCTACCCCCTCTCACTGCAAACCCAAAGGCTCTAGAAATGAGACGGACTCAAAAGAGGCTGGGGGTGAGGGTCAGCTAAGGGAAAAGAAGGGTCTTTTTAAAAAAATTAATTACTACTTCATTTCAATCGCAAATTCTGTTTCTAGAGGTCCTCTGATGAAAGGAAACAGAAAAGAAATGAGAGGCAGCAGAGAGCGGGGAAGTTTAATGCATTTTCTGGAACATGGTGCTTGCCCACGCCTATGAAGCAAAGGGACAAATATTTTCACACATTATCAGATAGCCGAGTGAAACAGCCTCCACCAGAATTTACAACTGAAGGCTACCAGAATTTACAACTTGTGAAATTGTGCCTGTCCGTATTTTCTCATTATGCTGGATGCTGGCTGCAGACGGAGTGTGCACTTTCTTTCTCCCTCTCCCCCTCTCTCCCCTCCTTCCACTGTCTCACTACTTCCTAGTTAAACCTTGTCTCAAGTTATCAACACTCTCTGGAGAGATAAGGCTCCTCTCACTTACAAGCTGTCACTAATAATCGAACTTTCAAGACTCCATCTCTAAGAGAGACTCCCTGAGCCATGCAGGTCACGAGAATTAACTGCCACCAGTCCTTGCAGAAAACTCGGCTCATCAATCTATAGCTTTCTCGTCATAATTAGAATAACGGCTTTGAAAATTTGGGCTGATGTTGACTTGGTCTCAGGCCGCAAAGAGCGCTGATTAAAATCTTGGTGTGAAAGTTAATGATAAGTGCTGGTGGCGTTGCCGTGGAGACAGGGACAAACAATTCCCTGGCTGTGACATTTTCAATGTCCTGGAGAAGAAAAACTGTCCTCTTTAGTGTGGCAGCGTATGAAGCTTATTTATGGCTACAGGGCTTGGTGGATTGATGACTGTCGTAACATACTGTCAAATCCTTTACTGACACATTCATTTTTTTGGAGCCCCTGGTGCAGCAGAAATAAAATAATAAAAACAAAACCAGAGGGAAAATTCTCCAGCAAACCACAGACAGCCACCAGTGGACCTTCCTTTCACTACAGGACTGCAGAATTAAAGGACAAAAAGACTGTGCTCCATGGCCAAGGAGAAAAGATAGGCATAATCAGAAGTCACAGAATAAGAAAGAGCGATATCACTGCCACTAGACCAGTCCAGGGATTTTTGTTATCAAAGTAAGCTGTTTGTAAATATCAAAGGTTGGTAACTATGAATGAGTATTCTCTCCCTACTTAGAGGGCAATGGCTTAGAAATCTAAGGACGCTTTGGGAGAATTCTCCCAGCCTAAGAAACAGATACAGTCCCTGCCCGCCACGGCAGTCACAGCAACACCCAGTGATGTGAATCTCTGAAATCTACGGATAGCTTTATGGTCCACAGAACCTGTCTACATTCGCCATTCCCTTTGCTCTTTATTACACTGCAAAGCCAGTGCCTAATCCCCATTCACTGACAAAGAAGCTGAGGCTCAGCCAGTTCAAGCACCCTTCCTGAAGAGACGCAACTAGGTAAGTGGCTGAGCAGTCTTCTAACCCAAAGTCACTTGAGTAACTAGCTAGCCAGTGATGGCGAACCTATGACACGCGTGTCAGAGGTGACATGCAAACTCATTTTTTTGGTTGATTTTTCTTTGTTAAATGGCATTTAAATATATAAAATAAATATCAAAAATATAAATCTTTGTTTTACTATGGTTGCAAATATTAAAAAATTTCTATATGTGACACGGCACCAGAGTTAAGTTAGGGTTTTTCAAAATGCTGACACGCCGAGCTTCAAAGGTTCACCATCACTGAGCTAGTCCCTCTCACACTAGCCATGGGCCCCACCAGTTCTCAACTGGTTTAACCTGGGTTCTGTGAGAAGCCTCTGGTTCCGCTCCACACAGTGACTGTGTTTCAGCAGCAGATGAAGGGACTCCCAGGGATGGCAGTGAGTCCATAAAGATCGCTCGAGGCTCTAGCATTTTTCTAGTTCCTTTCATTCAAGGATCCTAGTCATCATCATCATTATTGTTGTTGTTATTAATAATGATAATGAAATAAGCTATGCAAATATAGGGAATGCCTTTAGCCCTAAAACGCAGGCAGTAATGTGGTAATTTATCCAATAATGGAATCGCAAAGTGATTTTATTTGCTTTTATGGCTCCTTTCGTTCAGAGGAGCTGGGCATCAATAATGGCGATAGTAATGAAATCAACTATGCAAATGTGGAAATCGCTTTTACCCTAATGTACCAATTTAGCCAGCGAAGGGAACTCAGCATGGTCTGATGTGCTTCCCAACACCCGGGACTTCAATGCTGACCTGTGCTCAGTTACCCAGTGTCATGGTTAGTTTTCTAAGGTGTGGCCCTGTCAATATAAGTTTGGTCATGGCCAACACCTTCACGCCATGGTGAAAGACTTAGAAAATGCCCTCACTGACTGAAATAGAAGAAGAGATTTTATCTTTTTAAAATATATTTTATTGATTTTTTTTACAGAGAGGAAGGAAGAGGGATAGAGAGTTAGAAACATCAATGAGAGAGAAACATCGACCAGCTGCCTCCTGCACATTCCCTACTGGGGATGTACCCACAACCAAGGTACATGCCCTTGACCAGAATCGAACCTGAGACCCTTGAGTCCACAGGCCGACGCTCTATCCACTGAGCCAAACCGGTTAGGGCAAGAGAGGGATTTTAACATGGGAGCAAGATGTATTGATTTCAACATAATTCATTTTCTAGGCAGAATGGCCACAAAAGAGGCTGGTGGGTCAACTGGGCTGCCTGGATCCCCAGCCAGAGCAGAATCTCTTTGGTCCAGCCATTTCAGCAGAGATGCAGAAAGCTCTCTCCCGGATTCTCCATTATCCGTCTCTGATCTGGATTTGGTGGGGGCATTTCTCTGGCTAGATGGTGGGACCTTAGAAGGACCTTAAGTACAGCATGCCCAGTAGCCACTGGGGGAGGCTGGGGGAGCTCCCCTCTTCTAAGCCTGTGGTGTTCACTCCTTCCTTCTCCTTACCAGGGGAAGCATTTACAGAAGAGGACACATGTGGGACCTAGAAGGCCAGGAACTTTGCACAGATCTCCGACTAGTACTTATGACTGAGTTACAAACTTGAATAGCCTGTGAGACCCTTGAAGATGGAAACCTTAACTTATTTTTTGTGTGCTTCCAGTTCTCGGCAAATGCATGCCCCATAGATATTGAATAAATATAGAATAATGAAGGAATAATCAGCAATATAGAATAAAGTAGCTTCAGCAAGAAAGAGCTCAGATGTACACTCAGGTACCCCAAAACAAAGAAACTCCACTTTTCCATCCGAGTAACCAGAGTCCTCATCCTAGGCCCAGGATGACCCACTCTGACCCTTCTCCATCTTCCCTCCGCCCCTCTGAGATAAGGAGCCCACCGGCACGGGCCTTTCTAACCCGGTGCCCATTCTGCGGTTAGGAGGCCATGTTACCAATATCCAGGATCCCCACATTCCCTTTCCAAACAGCCCAAGCTTCTTCTATGCCAGCACCTCTTCTCAGGGTCCTACTCCCCAGCAGTGGATGGTACCACCAAGGCCCATGCTTCTAAGTACAAGGGGGAGCCAAACAATAGCTATTGGTGGGTGGAACTTAAGTGGGAAAGCTGGGCATCCCCATATACACTGAGTGGCCAGATTATTATGACCACCTGACGTTTGTAGGCAAATTAGCTATAATTTCCTGCTGAAGTTGCTAGAGGTCCAGACCATTATAAATAGGGAAGCAGGTTGTTTACCACGACAGTAGAAGTGATTTTTTTTCCGAAGATATGGGTAAAGAACGCGATTTAACAGCCTTTGAACATGGGATATATTTGAATGTGAGTGGTCAGATTATTACGACCACCTGATGTTTGCAGCAAATTAGCCATACACTGCATCATATGGAATATGGAAGCCGAAGGCCTGTTTGAACACCTTTGCTGTCTGCAGTTACCAAGATAAAACGTCTCCAATTCGCACAGGAACACAAGGATTGGAGAGTCGAGGATTGGAAAAAAGTCATGTGGTCCGATGAATCACGTTTCCAGTGGCATCATGCAGATGGCAGAGTGAGAATTTGGCAGAAACAGCATGAAAGCATGCACCCCACATGCATGAGTACAACCCTTCAAGCTGGTGGGGGCAGTGCTATGGTTTGGGGCATGTTTTCCTGGCATGATTTGAGCCCTTTAATTCGTGTGGAACTACGTCTGAATGACACAACATACCTAAATATCGTTGCTGATCAAGTTCATCCTATCATGTTGATGGCATATCCCAATGGAGATGGCTTCTTCCAACAAGACAATGCGCCATGCCATGGCTCATATTGTGCAGGAGTGGTTTCAAGAACATGAGTTAGACTTTACCTTGCTTAGGTGGCCCCCACAATCACCAGATCTCAATCCAATAGAGCATTTGTGAGACGAAGTTAAAAGAGCCATCAGGCAGCTGGTTCCACAACCATCAAATCTCACAGAACTGGACAGTGCTATTCATCAGGCATGGTGTCAGATTCCTCGCATCACCTTTCCACATCTCGTGGAGTCAATGCCAAGAAGAATCGCCACAGTATTGAAGGCAAAAGGCGGCCCAACGAAGTACTGATGGAGTGGTCATAATAATCTGGCCACTCATAATAATATATATCCCACCTTCAAAGGCTGTTAAATTGCATTGTTTACTCATATCTTCAGAAAAAAAATCACTTCTACTGAACAACCTGCTTCCCTATTCATAATGGTCTGGCCCTCTAGCAACTTCAGCGGGAAAATATAGCTAATTTGCCTACAAATGTCAGGTGGTCATAATAATCTGGCCACTCATTGTGTGTGTGTGTGTGTGTGTGTGTGTGTGTGTGTGTGCGCGCGCTCACGCGCGCTCGTTATATATATTAGTATACAGAGGCCTTTAGTGGATGAGAATGGAGTCAGAGGTAGAAGGAGAAGGAAAGGGAGCAACGGCAAGGGCTTCATGTGCACTCTCACCCTGAGCCCCACAAATGTTAGGGGTGGGCCTGACTGTGAATACCCATGTCCATCCTCCACTTTAGTTTAATTTGGTTGTTGTCAAAGTGACCAAAACCCTGGGGTTAGAGAGGGCTGCCTGTGGTCCGAGAAAACACAATTACCTCTCACTCTGGGACTGGCTGGTGAGGAGGGGAGAAAAGGAACACATGCAAAACCTCGGCTTCTAAACAGACTGCCAATATTTAAATAAATAAATAAAAAGGAAGTCAGTTCTCATTAATTCATGGCAATCAGCCTCTCTTGTTCTATTAGTTAACATTACAGCCACACACTCGTGAACAAAATACCAGAAGCTTTCATCAGCGTCATTAACATAATTTGATAACTGATGGTATTTGATTTCTGACTTTTGCACTTTGACTTGAAAGTTGGTGCAAGATGTAATCTCATTGATTGTCTGATGCTGTGTGTTTTTTCTTCTCCTACCCCATGAACACTTCACATGACATTTCTTTGTTAACTGTAATTAATGTTCACATTTGTCACAAGTTGTATTATTTGGAAAAGCAGTCGTGATGATAAAAGATGTGACAAAGACACACACATGTCTTCTTATCAAAATGGCTTTATCCTAATTTAGGATTGGGAGAAATAAATGAAATAAGTCAAGCATGTATTTGTTTTCACAGTCTGGATGGATTGTTTAAAGTGATGCCTCTTGGAGAAACCAATGCAATTAGCTTTCTTAAAAAAAAAGTGTCATTAAAGCATGAGTGAAATCTAAAAAAGACAAGGAAATTTGAATGGAGGTTGAATAAGCGTGATTGTAAATTTGTCTCAGCTTTCCAATGCCTGCAGATGCTCGGAACAGAGGCTGTGCCCAGACCACTGGGGTCCAAGGTGACTCACAAAGAGGTAGGAACAATCTCAATCTCTCTCTCTCTCTCTCTCTCTCTCTCTCTCTCTCTCTCTCTCTCTCTCTCTCCCTCTCTCTCTCTCTCTCCCCCCTCCTTCTTCTCCCCACTCCCTCCCCCTCTCCCTCTCTCCTCCTTCCCCCTTTTCTACCTCTTTCCTTGTTTCCTTATTTCTCTTTCTCTCTTTTTCTCATTATCTTGAATTTTCTGCTGTTGACCAATGAAAAGACACCTAGGCTCTATATAAGGAATCAAATAAATATTCCTAGCCATGGACTACCTTTTTGGCTTGAATGTCAAGCACCAGATAAGGGGGTAAAATCTCTGGACAAACATGCTTATCAGGTGGGTACTTCCTTGTTCAGTGGCAGCACACACTTGAGGTCTTTGTAGTAGGCCTTTATGATCTCTATGGCATGTGATAGGCAGGCTACAGTGTTCTATTTATTTAAAAAGAAAACATGGGGGCTGGGGGATAACATGTTCCAAGAAACCCAAGTGTCCATTAACATGCAGAGTTGGAGTGGAGCCGCAGTGACGTCCACTTGGCCGGACAGAAACATCCGTGGGTTCAGGAAGCGCCATCTGTGTGCACGGACCACTCCCGGGTCTAATGCATGAGGAGCAAACACTGTGTCCGCAGAGCTGAAATGGCCCAAATCAGCCTCTCCTTGCCTTACCCTCCCCCAACCCTCGCTCAGAGGGGTTTCCTCCATCACATACTAATGGTCTGCAATTTATTTTAAAGAGGCTATTTTGATCCTCAAGAAGTACTTAGGGGAGCTGGGAACCATAAACACCTTCTTTTTAAAAAATTTGTTTCCTTTTTCCCAGCCTGTAATTTTACTCTGACTGGCACCATTCAAATCAAGGGTTCCAAGCACAGACTCCCATCAAGTCAGCCCCAACTTGGAGCACATTTTTACGACCAAGTTAGAAATCCCTTAAAACAAGGTTTTCGGAGGGAAACGTCTGACAGACTTAACTCTTGTGGTGCAAATATGCCACAATGACATAGCAATTAGTTATTCAAAATATGGGCAGGGATTACAAGCTTTTTCAAGTCGTTTCATAAATACGTCCTCTTCTGGTATACAATCAGTAATTATACCATTCTTACTCAACTGTAAACTTCCTGGGTATGATTTATATCTCATTGAAATCAACACAAAAGTATTTGTTTTCCCAAAGGAAGGGCCCTGGCTCTAATCTCCAAGGCTCACGCACATCAAAGCCCAAGAACTACTGTTCTCCTTCACCAACCTACATGAAATCACACACAAATGTTTATGCAAATTAATAGAGCGAGGTCAGTCAAGAAACATTTATCTTCTGGGCCTGATGTGGATTTACATAGTGCTCCCCTAAGAACATGCCTACAGGGGAACTGAGTCAACTACATACCACTGAAGGGGACTACAAAACCAAAGGCAGTACTCTTGGACTCTGACCTTGTCCCTGCAGAGCCAGTACCTCAGGAATGTCGCAAGCCTGAGCTGACTTGGGCACTAAAGCCATGGGTTCCGTCCATACCTTACCTATTCCATCCCCAAAGCCAAGAGGTTGCAGTAGTGGGCCACTGATAGTAAGAAAATGAAGATAAGAAGACACCTCTGACTGAACGGATGTCCTTAGCTGCTAGTTTCAGAGGCTCTGGTTCTGGCCTTGCATGTAAGAGTCATCCATTAACTATCTGCAGAATGGGCTGGGCAGGTAAACAGAAAGGATGGGTTTACATTGCAGCTCTAGAATTAAGACAAGTTATACAGTAAAACCTTCCTAACACTGGCACATCTAAACAATTTCTGTCTTTGTCTTTACAATGCGAGGCATACCTCTGTCTCAGAACTCAACACATTACAGGGGCAAGATTAGCAACAATGTCTGCCTCCTCCACTGGATTATAAATGTCTGCAAGGCTAGACCTACCCTGGCACCATGTCTGGTAAGAAATGTTTGCTGAAAATTCTGAGCCAAGTTTGCTAGAAGTATCTCTCCTAGAAAAGCAAGCACCAATTTGTTTGAGAGGGTTGGAGCTCTTGAATTATTGGCCTAAAACCAAAAATCTGACTTCCCTCAATATTCTTCTCTGCATCTGAACATTTTACTACAAGTGAGAAGTCAAAGCACCTGCATCTGAACCAGACGAAAGCCCAAGCTGTAGGAGGGCACTTCGTAACCACTGTGCCCACCTCTGTGTCACCAGCACCCAGCAATGGCAGGCATATAGCATGTGCTCTGAAACATGCCCCAGGTTGAAAGATGCAGGGATGGGTGGCTTTAGCATTTCTGAAGTGTCAATGTTTCTAAAGGTATGTTCATTTCTGGACCCCTGTATTATTCCAAAATCCTGCCGCAAGAGGTGTGCCTCAGGGTTAAAACTCTGGACAAGCAGGCCTTTATTTAAGATATAAATGTGAGCAGGCCAAGCCAAGAAGTAAATTGCACCCTGAAGTTATCTATGAATTATTCTGTAACTTGGAAGATATTTTCCCACAAAAGCAGATTTTTAGAACATAATCAGGCTTCTTAGTGACCCATGAAACCTTTTATCTTGGACATTTCTTAAGTTTCAGACTATGCAAAACCTAAACACTTTTTTTTCTTGTTGTTGTTGTTGTTTTGGGGCGAGGGGGCGATTTCTCACTATGTGAGGTCTTGGAGTGGGTAATGCTGGCTCCCAAGTCTCAGTAGAGGCTGGGTCCCTCCACCCCCAGCCCCTTCCTCCCAGAAGCCAAAGCATTGGCCAGTCCGTCAGCTCAGTGCCTGGAATTCTCCTACCTGAGCCTAGAATCCAGAACAAGTGGAACAAAGGCAGAGGGTGGTGACCATTCATTTGAGACGAAGCATTGTCAAGCACTGGAGGCAGAGGTCCTTGCCTCCAAAAAGTTGTCTGGTGCCCTGTTTCTGGAACTTACCGCCAGGTTTCCTACCCACAGTCCATTCTGAGAACCTTCTAATGGAGTCTTTGGTTTATTTTTATTTGTTTTTGTTTGTTTTGTTGATTAAGGGAGAAAGAAGCAAACTATTTATAACCAAGAGTTCTTTACTGGTACACCCATGGACCGAGATTGAATCGGGCAGATTTGCCTTGCAAAGTAGTAGGAAGAAGTGCTCTAGCAAAACTAGTCCATAAGCAGCATAAACTGGCCCCATGAACAAAAAGAGGTTTGCAGTCCACTAAGTATGAGTGCTTGCAGATAAACCATTTTCATAAGAAGTAGCTGGTCTGAACTTAGAAGATCCATTTTTCTTCCCTATATGACCTAGGTAACTGCTGATAAATTTCTTAGTCACTTGAGCCTCGGTTTCCCTAGCTATAACGTGAAAGGACTGATAGGTGATTCCTGAAGTTCCTAACAGCTTTGGTATATTACAAATTTAAGGTTTGATGAAGGTGAGAACAAAAATACTCTAGGACTAGGGGATATTCTACACATCCTTTGTCAATTCCAGAAATTTCTAAGCACCCCTAATGCACCCCTATCCTCCCCAAACATCAGAAGAACAAGGGTTAGCATTATATCCCTACTTCTACAAGGTTCTTGACCCTACACCATGATCTTGATTAGAAAACGAAAGGCAAGAACCCTGGAATGTTAAAGGCCTAATTAACTTTGTCATTAAATCAAACTCTTCAACTTAACCTTTGGTTCTAGGGAAAGAATTGTTGATAGGAAATTCTGCTACTCTTCAGAGAGCCATTACCCGTTCTAAGAGGCACATTTAAACATATTATTACCCCAAACACATAGCTAAATATTCTTATGCTACATGGGGGTAGAACGGCCACTGGTAAGGAGCAGGGCTGGGTGTCTGCTAATGTTGAATACATTTCAGCTTTTCTATGGTAAGACCTTAATTTCAGAGATTTATAACCAGTGTAAATCTGCCCTGAACAGAAGCCTGACACAAAATTACTTTGCCCAGTAGCAATTTTTTAAAGTTCTGGACTAAGTGCCTTTTATTCAACTTTACAACCAAAAAAAAAAGAAACAAAGCAAAGCACCATAAGAACTACCTTTAGGCTACAAATACACACACACACACACACACACACACACAGGCATGCACACAAGGCATGCACACAAATGCGTGCTCTCACACTTAGCACCATGATCTCCAGGCTCCTCGTTGATCAGGGTCTGAGCCTCAGCATGGGCCCAGCAGGGGAGCAGAGGGGTGGATAAATGATCAGTGAGGAGACTGATCTCAGACAGCCTGAATCCTGCAATGGATAGACTCATCCCTTTGTGTGAAATCACCACCCACATATCACATCTAAGCAGTCATGGTCACTTTGCTCAGTAAATCTATATTTGGGGCAGCAGGGGCTAGTTATCCAGGCTCAACACTTAAATTGGATTCAACCAGAAGGATACCTAAGCACACAGGTACTTCTTCTATCCCAGGTGATAACAGAAGGCTTAAGGGTTTCAGAGGCAACAGGCAGTGGAGAGGGGAAAATAACAAAAGAAAACAATAATTCATTTTAGAACATCAATAAACAAGTATGGCAATATATATATATATATATATATATATATATATATCAGGTGGAGAAAATGAGAAAAGGTTAAGTAAATTACCCCAAATCATACAACTAGCAAGTGATGCAGCCAGAATCAGAACCCTAGCATTTCCCTCATTTATGTTGTACCCATTAATGCCAAAGTATTCTCTCCAAAACAGTGCTGTCATTAATACATTTCAATGCCCATGAATTATTGTAAGAATGAGAATCATAATAGTAGTAATGGCTAGTATTGATGGAATCTTCATTATGTCACATACTTTATATACGTATAGCCATTAGCTCAGTCTTCTCAATATTCCAATGAGAGGGGCACTTTTGTCAAGCCATCTGACTTTAATCACAAATCTGATGCTCTCTAGCAGTGTGACCTTGGACAAGTTGTTTCTCTGTACCTCAGGCTCCACATCTGTAAAATGGCCATGCTATGTATGAGTACCTACTTCATAGGGTTTTTTTATTATTCTTTTTTTATTTTATTGATTTTTTACAGAGGAGAATAGAGAGTTAGAAACATTGATGAGAGAGAAGCATTGATCAGCTGCCTCCTGCACACCCCCTACTGGGAATGTGCCCGAAACCAAGGTACATGCCCTTGACTGGAATCGAACCTGGGACCCTTTAGCTCACAGGCCGACGCTTTATCCACTGAGCCAAAATGGTTAGGACTACTTCATAGGGTTTTTGTGAAGATTTTAAAAAAAATGATACATGTAAAGGACTTAAGACAGCATCGGAAACACAGTGAGGGCTCAATTAATATTTATTTTTGCTGATGGTGCTGTTTTTGTAAATAGTTTTAGTTTTAACTAATTTCTGCTTCCAGATACCCCCCCCCCCATACACCCAGCACCTGGCAGTCAGATTCCATTTAAAAAGCCACTTTTCTCCATTGCTCATTGCCTCAAAAGCTTCCCATCATAGTGAATAAAGTCCAAATACAATTGAAAACGAAGTCACATGAAAATGGTGGTGACCCTAGGATTTCCCTTAGCTTCCAGGATAAAGTTCAGTCTCCCCTTCAGATCTTCAAATTATTTTGAAAGCTGCCCCTTTCCACTGGATTTCCACTCTTTCTCCAAACAAGCCCCACCCCCAGGCCTGGGAGCAGCCATCCCTGTACCCAGGAGTCTTCCTGTACTCATCTGTGGTTCGGCCCACATCTTTCTCATGCCAAACCATAATTCCTACCTCCCTTCACCCAAATCCTACCTATCCGTCCAAAGCTGTGGTTCTTACACCTCATTATGTATCAGAAACACCTGGGGAGCTTTTAAAACACATAGATGCCTAATGGGTCAGGTCTGGGCTGGGGCCCAGGCATCCTTTTTTCATTTGAAGCCAAAAGGGGTACACTTCCGCCTGCTGCCTGGAAGCACTGGCACGTCTGCTTTCCAATGAGAACTAAGCATTATTCTGTTACTTGTCATTTCGTGCAGGTGTGCACTGCCGCCCAGAAGGACTGGAAACTCTCTCAGGGCAGGGCCTGTTTACAAATGCTGGGGCCGATGCCGCACACCCCTCCTTGGTAATCATGCGCACTTTGATGTGGGTTTTAGTTGTGACTCTCTAGAGAACACACTTCACGGCAGGTGGAGAAGAATGACACGTATTTTGTCTGTTTCAGTGCTCTGTACCCACTGAGCTCTCAATAAGAGAGCTCAGCTGGAAGTAATAGGTGTTCAGTAGCTACTAAGTCATCACTAAGAAGCCATCACACATGGGTTGGACATACACACTCTACAAACAACATGAAGAACATCATTCCTACCACAGGAGTTTAACCCAGTGGACCTTTACTGAGAGCCGGTGATCAGATACTGAAAGGAACTGGCCACCTGGAGGTACAATGTAGTTCTTATTTTTTATCAGGCATCTCTGATGTCTAACCACAAGCCAGGTCCGCACTGCACTGCACTGCATTGCTGCTCCCCCAAGGCCTTCACCTCCCCATCACCTGCAGTTATCAAAAGGGGGCTTGGAACTGAGGCAAAAGAGCAGTCTGGTGGATGAGCTTCTTAGGCTCCCCTGGATCTTTAAAAACAATCAATGCCTTGAAGATTAAGAAGTTATTTGTGATCCCCTAGGCCCCTGAGAAGCAAGCCAGCCCAGGGCCAGGGAGGAGGGCTAAGGAATCGATCAGAGCCCTGGCCCGAAGCCTCCTGCCATGCTGACCACAGGTGCCGGAGGCAGAACTTTAAAGATGAGTATGTGATCCATTATCAGCTGCTATTACCATCCTACCATAGCTGAAAGAAAGAGGCTATTAAACATAATACATAAAATAACATTTAGTAAGGAAATCTGGATAATTACTTAGTAAAAAGGACATTGAGTCAGGTTCTAAGCCATTGCTCTGAATTGGGAATGGCATTACTTATGTCTTAAGTTAAATTGAGTAAAACTTCCTAAGCACTCCCTTAAAGAACACCTGTAAGTAATGGGTTGGAATGTCTCATCCATCCTGGTTTGTGCTGCAGTCCTAAGGAGTAGGCCCCGATTACCACTCCCCTCACAACCCACAGCTCTCTGGGCTGAGCCCGCTCAAGGTGACAAGCCCATCCAGGCCAGTGGGGAGTAAGGGTTCCCCTCATGTGCACGGGAGTTGGTGTAGACAGACAGAAGCCAAAGAATTCAACTGATAACATATTGTCTTCCCTTTGTTACAACTGATGGACATTAAAATGCATTCAAAATTGGAGTAGACAGAGAATAGAATGAGCAAATGCACTACCTGTCGAGAGCAGTAAAGCTGATTAAGTTCCAGTAATGCCATCACAGTCATCAAAGCCCATTGATCACACTAATTTCTTCCCTGTATCTGCTACAGAATTAAAGTGATCTCGTCCATCTCATGACCTTAGATATCACCTTTATATAAATAGAAAGTCCCAAATTTCTATCCCCAGGCCTATGCCTCCCCATGGAAGGCCCTGCACCCAATTCAGTTACCTTCTTGACATCTCCACTTGGATGGCTAATAGGCATCTCAAACTGAATAATTCCTGAAACTAACTTGTGGTTGGCCCCAAACATGCTCATCCATGCCAAAAAACAACACGTGAATTCTTCCTGTTGCTCTTCTGTCTCTCACATGGCATTTCTAATCAGCGAATCCTTTCAATTCTCCCTTCTGAACACTAGAATGTGACCATGTCTCCAGATAGTTGATGGGTAAGACCGATAAGAAGGTGCTAACATCTAGCTCAGGCCTCCTGTTCCTCACCCCATGTCCTGGCCTTATGCACATCCTCTCTGCTCAGGTGAGATGCTGGCTCTCCAGCTGGGAAGCAAAGGGCGGGCCTTGCCCTCTCTGTGTTCACAGTGCTCAGTCTGCACAGAGAGACGAACAAACATGCATGGGACTTAGGGTGACAAGTCTAACATGCCAGTAAAATGCAGAAATAGGACATGCTGATACTATCCCCATCAGTAAAAAAGAAACTGAGAGTTTGAGAATGGACTGACTTACAGGCCCCTGATTATCCATTCCCAGACAGAAATCGGGCCAAGCATGTTCCATAAATAACCAGTGAAGGCTGAATCCGTGCTCCCCAGCTTGATGGGCCTATGAATCAAATAGGGATCCTGTTAAAATGCTGATTCTGATTCAGCAGATCCAAGGTGGGACCTGAGGATCTGCATTTCTGGCAGGTTCCCGGGAGATGCTGATGGTCTATGGACCACACTTTTAGTAGCAAGGACCTAATAGACCTAGTAGCCTTAACTTAACTGAATCCCTTCTTGTTTCTCCCCGTGGGGAAGGCTAAGAGCATTTCAACAGCATCCTGGCTTCAGGGGGGCCAACTTCTATGCTATACCATACAAACTCGGTACTACAACCTGCTGGCACTCCTAACCTTCAGCCTGTGTGAGCCACGTCAATCTTGAAGCATTCTGTGAAGCATTATGCAAACTCCCTTCTCCATCATTACCAACACACACAGACACACAAACATACACAGAAAACAGAACTACCAAGATCTAAACTTCTTCATGACTCTCACACAACCTGCCCAGCAACCCCTTCTGTCCACCTCATTGGCTTCTCACCTCAACAGCAGAGATGCCCTGACCATCATCAGTCAAGCTGGAATCAATTATGCCCTGACACCACTCCATTCCCCGTTATTCCCCGCTTATTATTCAGAGGTGGGTACACTATTCTGAGGTCGTTTTTTAAATGTTTTGTGTGCCTTTTAAATATCAGCCACCACATTTAGAGAGAGACTTCAAATGACTGTCTAAGATATTCCATTTTAGCCTTAAATCTTTAAATACACTTATAAATTTTTTACTGTAACAGATTGTTTAATGTCTCTTCCCTCATAATGGAAATAGATCCCAGGGAATCCTCATTAATTCTATCTCCTTAGGGCCCTCTCCTTTAAAGATGACCTTCCATCTAAGATTCAGCCCTGGGTTTGCTCAACATGAGCCATACTAAGGTCGCTGGTCTTGGGCCCCAGCACGGACCTGGGGTGGCTGCACAAAGGACAAGGCGGCTGTGTTTCTGCTTACCTGGGAGAGGCTTTGCTCCCACCAGCCTCTGAACCACCAAAACTAGGACATCTTCCAAGTAGCTAACGTCTACATATGCTTCAGGTTGCAGTCTTGAAATCCTGGTCTTCCCTCACCTGCCCAGCCCAGTCCTCTTTGCTGAACCTCTACAGCCCTTATTTGGAACCATGCAATTTAGCCATTAAGTAAACCTGACCATGTAATAGAAAGTCCTGTCTCCCCAGCTGGGGAGGGCATGGTTCATTCCATACCCCCTCAGGTGCCTGGACTGATGCTGTGCATAAGCAAGTGCTCAGTAACTGACCACGGATTGATCTGAGAACTGACTGGATTTCCTTGGTACCAACATGCCGTCACTGCAAGTCCAGCTCTGATCTTCAAAGCAACGTGCCAGTTCTATGAGTGTTCTGGCACAACCGCCAATCTTCACCATGCTTCCTTGCTGCCAAGTTCCTTCCCTCTTTACCTAAGTATGATGTAATACCTAAATTTGATCCAGGAAAAAATATTACAATCCAAATTTTTCCAGTGAAAGATCCCCAACTCCGCAAGCAAACGAGGAGGAGCAACTCAAGAGGTGAGACCCCTTCTCAGAAAAGCAAAGAATTCCTCCCATTCAGCCATAATGGAAACTCCTCCAGGCCCAAGAAAATAACTGAAGGTCTATGCCTTTTTTCCCTAAAAGCTTGAGAAAGAAAAGGTGGCTTCTAATGTTCTTAATAGTGGTCTTAATTTCTGCTTTGAACCTAAGAAAATCTGGCTCATTGTATTTATCCCTTGTATGTTCCTCTGACATTATATCACTTGCTACAATTTTATATTCTTTGCCAGGCTGGTCATTAAGTTTCTCAGATAGACGCTGGTTTTGCCTCAGCTTCTCAAACCTCCACAAAACCCCTTCAGTGGGGATTTCCATTTCATGCCATTTCACACACACACACACACACACACACACACACCTGGCCTCTTTTTAGAAAGTTTGCATTCAGACCCTACAATTCATAATTGATCTTTATGCTACAGCCTAACTTTCTGTGCCACGGTAAAAATGGATAGATGAAAAGAAATTCTCAAACGAATAGGTAGTGAGGCAACTTCAAAGAACACATCTCCAAGCCAGATTGCTACAGAAAAACACACACCATTTTATCCTAATATCTAATTTTCTGAATCTTGTCTTCGTTCCCCTTATTATTTACCAAAATCTTGACAAGCAGACATTTCACTTCCCTCCTTCTACTGAGACCATATTAAACAGCCAGCCCCAAATTAACTGGATAGGACATTACAAGTGTATGTATATTGATGACCCAGCTGTTATTTGTACATTTGAAGTATGACATCTACACTCCTTTGTCATCAAGCAGAAGTAATTAAGAATAAACAAGTGGGTGTTAATTGGATTTAATGAAACAATCTCCAGTCAGCCTGAGCCTACTATTTGCCTCCTACTAATAATTATGAACAGTAAACACTCGTGCTAATCTCCTTATTCTAACAGAAGCCAAGCAGAAATACAGTATTTACTCAGCTAATGGCTTGTTTTGTCTGCAATTTAGTCTTTTTTAAGCTAGGAAACTCATGATTTGCCAAGCCATCCCCAGCTGCTGGGCCCAGACCGGGGATGCAGTATTCTTAGTGACAACAGTCCAGTGTATGTCATCTGAAAGGGAAGGACAGATATGAATGGAGCTAACCTCCACATGCACCTGGAGCTGAAGATGTGAATGCCAAAGAGGCTAAGTCCTAAGTCTGTATTGGTCTAAGCTACCTGGAGGCTGGGCACTCACTGGATGCCCGGGGCTTCCTCAAACAGGAGACTGTTTCACATGTAACCCTTAGAAAGGCTGTTTTTCTCTACAGAACTGTCCCCAGGTTTCTGCCACCACAGAGGGTGGGACTGGCCTTGGATCATCTTACTTCAGGAGCCTTTTGGCTGCCGGATGACTATGATACAGCAGTGAACTAAAAGTGTCTTAGCGAGAGTGACCATTACACACATATTACCGGCCATTAAGCAGATGGTTAGATGTTTTTAAAGAGCTCTTACACAGTAATAGAATCCAGAGTCATTGACTATATTTATTACTCTCCCAAGAAAGTGAAAAAAAATTAAAAGATTGAATGTTTATTCCAGAGTGGTTAATTTCATTCTCCCAGGATCACCAGGAGGTCATATGGACACGACAAATGAGCAGCTGGTGACTGGATTTTAAAACAGACTTCTGAACAAGATGATTAAAACCCATGTCCTTCCTTCCTTAGCATAACTTAGTAGATTCCAACTGAAGACCCCCCTTGCCTGACGGTAGTAGAATCAGTGTCATAAAACAGATATGCATCTAGAACAGAGGCTTGCAAACTTCTGTAAAGAACCAGGTAGTAAATGTTTTACACTTTGCAGACCATAAATCATATGTCCAGACAACTCAAAGCTGAAGTCATAGCATGAATCATAGATGATAGTAAATGAACGGACAAATAAAATTTTATTTACAAAAACAGGCAGCTGCAGGATTTGGCCTATGGGTCACAGTTTGCCAACACCTGAGTTAGACCACACTGGAACCTGCTGGGGGTGACAGTTGGGGGGAGATGAATTCTTCTGCCCTGGCCTCCAGCATTACCCCCAACTAAAATTCACAGTTATGAAGATCTCATTTTCTCTGATACATTTCTGAAATTGGGCTTGAATCAATATATTCTAATGCATCATTATTTTCTACTGATACATACTTTTATGTGAAGTTTTATTCTCATTTTGGCACTGAACTATAACGAATAGTCATACCCTTGTACTCAGCAAATATTGTTATAGAACTTCACTCATAAATAAACACATATTTTGCTATTGTTTTTATATTTACATATTGGATCCTACCTAGATCACAGGATCCCACCTCAAGCTTAAACCTCCCATGCATAGTACTGGGGATTTGTTCAAATTATCCATAATTCATACAATAACACACATACACACAGAGACAAACCCACCCACAACAGTCACCTGCCCTTCCAGTTACAATAATGGAGAGAGCGTCCAGTGAACTCTGAAATTTTTCATTAATTCAACACCCACCTGCCCAAATCTAAGAGCTCTTTATATCCATTAATGAGCTTCAATATTAAATACACATATGCTTATGCATGTCCTATAAACCGAGAAGAACCAGACTCTCAAGGTAGCCAAGAAAAAAAATAAAAAGCTGAAAGCAGCTTATGGAAGGTCAGAATCCCTCCCTATGCCTCCAATTTAACAACAAATGCCTCACAATGAATAGCTTGATGAGGACACGGCTCTGTGGCACAGTGAGAATTTTTCTTCTATTTGGCAAGCAATGAAATCATTAAGGTAATATATCACCATTCCCGCTAACAGAATCTCCTCGTGTCATCTCCTTCAGTGTGCACGCAAGCAGAAGACACATATCTATTGTCTCTTACTTCTGGAAGTTGTAAATGTAGGAAAATTGTCATCATTAAATTGAACATAACGGTCCTCTCTCCCCTCTCATCCTCTCGTTCTCTCACTCCGTACCCCGGCTCAGCCTGACACATACCTTGTAAATGTCACGACAAAATTATGTCCTGAAGACCAATGGGCAGAAAGTTCTGATTACTAGCAAAAATCCATCATGTGATACTGACCATTCACCCCCGCAGGGAGAGGAAATGATCGTGGCTTCGCTGTGCGAGGTGGGGAAGCCGCCCTCAAAGTGCCTGTGCTGGTACTAACATGTAAGGGAGATGGGTGCAGACAAAGGCCACTGCTGAGCACCCCAGGGACACCAGAGACATCCTCACCTCCGAGGCGTGCTGCTGACTAGTTGGGCAGCTCTAATTAGCGCCTACTCTTCACACTTCCAACATCTTAACCAGGGCCAACTTGTACACCAGAAAGTTCCCAGCTAGGATTTAGAGAGGCTTCGCACCAGGAAGCCAACCCCTAAGGGAGAGAGAAGAAGGAACCTGGCAACCGATCTCTGCCTGGAGATTCGCTGTGAAGGAGAATGTGAAGCTTTGATGCCATCAGCATGTGGCTTGTGAGGTCAGAGAGAGCTCCGGGCAACCAGCCCGCTGAGCCAGCAAGGGGAAGGCGGGCGGACGCCTCCTGACCTGGGGAATCCACACCAGGCCTGGCATCCATGGCTTGTCAGGGGCTGTCATTGGGCAACAAGGACTGTTTGGCCTTGAGCATTAGTTACGTTATGTAAATTATGCTTAATGAAAGAGCAGCCTTGGTCCATAAAAGCTTAACAATGCATTTGTCTTCATTTGAGCGTTCCCCAGCAGCCACCGCCTCCCTTTACAGACCATATTAACTGGGCTTTCACGGCTTGTCCTGTCCTCCACAGCCATCGTCAGGGGGCCCCAGAAGAGAGAGAGAAGTTGGCTTACACTTAACAAGACAAATGTGCCGTCGTGGACCTGGCATCAGGTACCCAAGCACACACTCGGGCCGGGGAGGCAGATGCAGCCATGCCCATCCCTCTCCCAAGGCCCTCTTTATGAACCATGTTCAGATGGCTGGAAAAGGTAACACTGGGGTTTGCATTCCTGAGAACTGGGTGTCACCTCTGATCCATCGGTGAGCCTTTATTAAGTGCCTCCTGTGTACACAATACATAGAAAAGTCACACATCTCTCTGTGCATGTGACAAGCTGGCAGCAGTTTCTGCCTCAAAGACACCCCATCTTGACATGCCCATGGCAACTTTTTAGGCGCTCTATAGCTGCTCTTCTCAGTTACATGCCAATCACCTTTGAAGAAGGAATCTCACACAACTCCCCCCCCCCCCCCCCCCACACACACACACACACAAAGCTGCAAGCTTCAACACAGGTCCTCAGAGTTAAAGTGAAAAGGAACTGGGATTATATTACTGTGAGAAGAGGAAATTTGGAAGTTTGGGTTTGGCTTGGCTTGAATATAGTCTTTAAAATTATTGAATGTTTGAAAAAGTAAAACACCTTACCACTGCCTGTAAGGCCTCTCATGGACTGATCCTACCACCTCCCCCAAGCTCAGCTCTGTCCCTGTCATTCTCTCCCTGACAGCCGGCCTCGTCTCAGTGCCTCGCCATCACCAAGCTCTGTCTAGTCAAGAATCTTTACTTGATGTCCCCTCTGCCCGCAATGCTCTTCTCTCTCCTCTTTCCCAATGAACTCTTCCTCCTTCAGCTCCCAGGGGAGACATCGCTTTATCAGGGAAACTTTTCCAAAGCTCCCCAAGTGAAATTTGGTCTCATCATAGCAGCATGGCTGTTTCCCTCCCCAGCCACAGCCACAGCTGTGATGCAACATCTGTTTGTGTCAGTGATAGCAGGTGTGATTCTTAATGACTCTCCATGAGAGTGTAAGCTCCGTGTGGACAGCAGCTCTTTATGTTTCCTCAAGACCAACTCCCTAGCACCAAACATACAGTAGGCCGCTAGAGCAATCATTCAATACATACATTCACACCTACTGGTCACTTCCCCATGACTGTGGAAAAAATACCTATGGAAATAACTATGTTCACATTCATTAGGTGGGAAGCAGAATTGCGTGACCCTAATAGCGTTTCATTAGAAAGAGCTGCCAAGAGAAGCCAGGTGGACTACAGGTGAGAACATCTTCAAGAAGGTAACATCCTTCCAAACAGGACAGCAGGCAGATGGGCCAGGTGGCCTTTCATAACCCTGCCACTCCCCCATTTTCTGTCCTAGCAGCCTGACTGTTCAGCCATAGCAGCCACGTCTCATCACAAGCCCAAGAGCATTTCTACTCCAAGAGCAGGTGCAAGGAATAGCAGCCAGCCTTTGTCCTCTTAATTGTAGCACTTGGCTCCAAGGAAGAATACGGATTCTTTCGTTGTCCAGGCACAAAATACAGAAAATAACTATAATGAAGCACCAGGCTGGGAAACATTGGTTTCCTGAGAGTCAAAGGCCGAGATGAGTTGGTTGCACTGCCCTAAAGCCTTGCAGAAGAAAGAGGAAAATCCCCCTTGCAAAATTCCTCTCTCTCATCTAGATAGCAAAGGAGCCTCACTGAATAAGTTGGTCGGACTTCTTGGAAAAGGAGATTTTTCCCAATTTGTTCATCTCACAAAGGAATTGTGTGAATCCTGTTTGACCCCTGTTTTTCCAATCTAGGGTATGAATTTAGCTAGCTTTGAAAATGTTTTAGGGCTTACACAGAAATTTGTAAAATGTCAGTGTGAAAATTTTAATTGAGTTATTAGCAATATCTCTTCTTTGAATGACCTTTTAGTACTCCTTATAACATATCACCTCCTTTTACTACCTTCTGGCTGACAGTTTCTAATATATTCCTTCTTCCCCGATGATATCATCTGTCCTTGGGTGGAATTAACTAAAGCACTCTACATTCAGAAGCTGACATTAATCCATAGCCTCGGATTTGTAACAGTTTCTGGAATAAACACTTTTTCCATACATTGGGTTTCAGCAATGACTAGAAGAAATGCCTACTATTCATTGGACACTGACATGCAAACAAAGGAAACAGGATGACAAACAGCAATATGTATTTTTCAATTTAATTGGCTTAAGTATTGTACCTACTGCATAAATCTAAGGGAACATTTCTAGCTTTACAGAAATTTTATATTTCTCTTAAGAATCACATGTGTAGAAGCAGCTAATCAAAACAAGAACTTATGAGGATGAACAGCAAACGAGCTGTTTGTTCAAGTAACTTTCTGATATTCCATAAAGGAAATATGGAGACTACCACTCCGTATTCTTCATAGCCCAGGCATTTTGCATCATTCCAAGAAATGGAAAAAGTAAATCAATATGGCATATGCCTACAGAAAAGTATATTCGTAGTTGAGAATCACCAAACAGGGAAAAGATAAATAAAACCCCTCCCCAAAAAAGTCTCAATTCCATTGATTTCTCATAACCACCTCAAGGCACCCAAACCCCATGCCTGGTGTGAAAATGACCAAGGGAGGGGCAGGAGGCCCGCATCTCCTCTGCCTCCTCCCATCTCCTCCACCTCCTCCCATCTCCTCTCTCAGACTCCATATTCTGCTGTAGCCAGTGCATGCACAGCAACAAGCAGTGACATCTATAGGGACCTCCCCGGCATTTTTCCATCAGCACAACCGTGTTATTACTGAGGCAGTAATGTCCACCATGAATGCCAGACTGTTGATGCTTGTCCTGGGGCTCGAGGTGGCTGCCAATTAAAGTGTGACTGCCATCATTGTGTGGTAGGAACTCGGAGGGAGGAAGAGGGAGTCCCCAGGGGTAAAGGAGCCTGCAAGCAGGGTTACGGGGAGCAAAACTTTGCAGAAGCCAAGTGAGTATTCAGGAGTTGTGTCTCTTTTCCTGGTGCCTCACCCCTGTGGTCCTACACGCCAGACTTGCCGAATCTTGTGAGAAAAGGCCACCCTGCCATCTTGCATGACTCAAGTCATGAATCCGCTGCTGCCATCGCATTAGGATATTGTAAAGTGTTGACTATAAGGTTACACCTCTGTGGACTGGTGATCAAGAGCTCACCTGAATAGTAAGGTTATCCCTGTAGTCACCTGGGGGAACAGCAGGTGTGTCTCCAGGGAAGAAGCAGAGTCCAAAAATGCAGAGCTAGGTAAGTGAGAGAAAAATAACTCCCTTGGCCTAGGTTTGGAAAGTGCTAAGTATCTAGGAGGTTGCTCCTCATGCCATGACTTCAGGAAAGCATCCACCACATGGAAGCAAAGACATCACAGAGAGGAATATGCTTTGCCAACCTAACTCATTATTCCCATGACCATTCAGCCCCATTTTAAAATCTTGTCCCATGTAGACATGTAGGTATCCAGATACCTTTCCCTTTTCCTCTTTTCTGAGAATGTTTGTGAGGGCACTGTGAAAAAGTCTTCAGCTTTTTTGCCTTTCAGAGTCCAAACGCATGAGATCACATCCATCCTTCTGAAATCTTCTCTCTAAAGTGTAACATTCAATTGTGTCCTCTAACTCTTCTTGGCTCTAAGAATGAGCTGGGACCCTGCCTTTCCTCCCGTAATCATTCACTCATTCATTATCCCAGGGCAATGTGGGTCTCTTCATCGGAGCACCTCTCAATCTCAAGAAGGCTTATTGGGGGTGGGAGGGATAGGATGAGTAAGCAGAGGAGGGAGAGGGCCCAGGTGACCATAGGTATGAGTCTCTTTAAACAGCTCTATAAACCCCACCAACTGGCATACAAAGAAACAAGACAGGGTTGTTTTGTTCTGAGCTCTAGCATGCCAATGGTCATTCTACCCCATCCTAGTACCTCTCTCTCCCATCCCCCAACCCCCACATCAGATCTGATGCTATATGGGGGCAGGGAAGTCATGGTTAGTCACTATTCTACCACCTCTCCTTGCCAGAACTCTCTGCTAATGACATCAGCTGGAAGACTGCCAGAGCTAAGAGAGAAAAACTCACCAAAATGATCATAAAGCCACTTAGGAATGTATGAGCACGATCAACACACTAAATAATAATTACTCACATTTGTATTCCCTGCCAATCTTCATATACAGGGCATAAAGGTAACCTGCTCCAAATGAATCACCTGGTTTTAGATGCCTGAGAGTCACAATCCTATGATTCTGACAAAGTAACCCACATCTCTCATATCACGGGTTTATAACAAATACATTGCTGTGCATCAGAACCCCAAAGAACAAAGCCAGTTGAAATTTTAAAACATTTACGCCCAACTTTTCATTATGGGTTATATTCTTCTCAAATATTTTATCAAGCCTTTTTCCTCTCTCTGGTTTAAATCTCAATCACTAAAAGGAATGATTTGAAGGCAATAATGTAGAAACAAAAGGGGAGATTAAATACAAATTAAGTTTTCATTTGTACTGTTTTTCCAGACTGAATTAAAGTGATTGAGCTAACTTTGGTGTAAAGTAAATTTTACAGCTATTGGAAATGATAGAATGTAAATTGGATTATACTATTTAAATATTTTACAAATAATTGAAATGGCATTCTTATAAGTTATATTCCAATATTCATGTTCAAACATAGTAGATCATGCTGACTGGCTCTAGATATATATCTTTCCTTCTGCTTGATATTTCTTCCATTACTAAAATGAAACTCAAGGAAATTCACGCGAGGATAGGTCAGGGGACACCAGTTAAGATGCTGTGAATGAAAAGGCCTGATGGTATGATTTAACCTATTCACGTTAATTCATTCCAACAGATATTTATTGATTACAGGACACCGAGCCAGCTACTAGATACAATGAAGGAACCAGCCTTGTCCTAAAGGTGCTTATCATCTCCCAAAAGGAAGAAAAACAAAGCCAAATACAATTGTTCTGCTTAAAGCAGAATAATACACATGCATAACATACAGGAAGTAGAAGGAGAGGGTGAAGGAGCAGGTTGGAAAGATTTTTATGAAAAAGATGATACTGAAGCTGAGTTTTGAATGATGAACAGAATTTCCATTAGGTGAACACTGTAAGAAGCATGTATAAGGAGCAACAGAGGAACACATAGCCTCAATTCATAGAAACAGGGAACGATGGGACCTGTTTGGAGAAGAGAGAACAAAACAAACCAAAAGGATCTAGATGCCTAGGAAAGTAGGGTGAACAGTTCTCATGCAACTAATATTTGGTGATTATACATGTTCCCATAAGATTTATCTGGGGGAATATAAAGAAAAAATAAGCAGGATTACTTCCCTCAAGGAATTTGCATTTTAGCAGCTAAGATAGAGTGGAAAAGATACAGTGTTTTGTAAATTGAGTGAGGGAAAGGTCACTACTAAGCAATAATGAGAAGAGGAGCCTTAAAGAGTGGACATGTGGAAATAAACACACTCATTCATTCATTCACTAAAACATAGTTTTCTCATATGTTGGATACTGAGTAAAATAATGGAATCAAAGATGAACGAAGCAGAGTGTCTGCCTTAAGGAACTCAGTTTGACTGAACAGAGTAAAGGTGAGTAAGGGAATATAAAACTGGGAAGACAGACTGGTATCAAACCATGACAGCCTAGGGTTCTGAACACACCAGTCCTATACCGGGAGGTGCGGGAAGCCCTGAAGATGTCTGGGCAGCAGCTTTTAGGACACTGGCCTGTGTCTTAGCTTGAATCCCTCTGAAAGCAGAACCTGAGATGATTCCTTTTCCAATGTGCCTTAGAACAGTGATGGCGAACCTATGATACGAGTGTCAGAGGTGACACGCGAACTCATTTTTTTGGTTGATTTCTCTTTGTTAAATGGCATTTAAATATATAAAATAAATATCAAAAATATAAGTCTTTGTTTTACTATGGTTGCAAATATCAAAAAATTTCTATATGTGACATGGCACCGGAGTTAAGTTAGGGTTTTTCAAAATGCTGACACGCCGAGCTCAAAAGGTTCGCCATCACTGCCTTAGAAGCATATAGGAGTCCTCCCAGAATTATCTGTCTGAAGGACAGGAGGCTGGGCAGTTTTCCATCAGCTACAGTTCTCATCAGCTAAAGGTTGCCCCTGCGAGAAGCACTGGCCCCTTGCACTTCTGGGCTGAGGTTAGCTTATACATAGTCTCATACCACTCCTGGGAAGATCCTGGGGCAAAAGCAGAAAGAATCATGGAGTAACTTGAGGTGAGACACTGGCAGCAGGAGTCTGAGCTCACCTGGAACTGTGCATTATAACTGTGACCTAAACCAAAGGTAGACTCAGAAGATGTGACAGGGCCCAGAAAAGGTCTGCTGGAGGCAGGCAGCAGTCTGTAGGCAGAGTAGGGTGGAAGGGAAAGAGCCAGTAAAAACACTCATTCTCTAACCTGGGAAAGAGAAAGATAATGGGGAGCTGAATAAAGATGGTGGGAGTAGTGAGAAAGGGGTTGATATAGGAATTATCATCAAGGATTAAACAACTAATGAACTGTTTGGAGCTAAAGAGATCTATTACAGAGAACTGAGGTTCTAACCCAGGGGTGGGCAAACTTTTTGACTCGAGGGCCACAATGGGTTCTTAAACTGGACCGGAGGGCCGGAACAAAAGCATGGATGGAGTGTTTGTGTGAACTAATATAAATTCAAAGTAAACATCATTACATAAAAGGGTATGGTCTTTTTTTTTTTTTTAGTTTTATTCATTTTAAACGGGCCAGATCCGGCCTGCGGGCCGTAGTTTGCCCACGGCTGTTCTAACCCTTCATGCCTGAGAACAAATCAGTCATGGACAGAAGATAAACGAACATGAGAGAGAAGCTAAGAGAAGATGATGCCAAGGAGAAAGATGGAAATACAAAGTTTTGGAGAGAGTGAACTGGAAACTGTCAGCATAGAGATGATAGCTGAATTCATAGTTTTGTTAGGAGGACTATAAAAGAAAGAGAGGAAAAAAAGAGTACAGGCTAGAAACTAAAGAAACATCTACAATTACTAAATGGAAGGAAAGAAATAATGAGGATAGAAAAAGAAAAATTACAGTAAAAAACAAAACCTGTCAGGAATGAGAGGCTGAAATGGTGCATAAAGGACAGAATAATAAAGGCCTAGAAGTGTCCACTGAAGGTGGTGACTGAGAAGTCAGTGGAGACCTTCAAGGGACACATTTCAGTAGAAAGACAGCCAGTTCCAGGATCTGGTTGACAAAGTTCTAAGGAATAAGAAAGAGCCAGTCTTTTTCAATGGTAATTCATCATCTAAATCCCTGAATGTGATCTCCATGACTGTTTTCTCAATTCTCCCAAGATTGGTACATAACTAGCACATTTCTAAATGCACGGAAGTAACAATCAATGCCTAGGTCAGAGTGGTCAGCAAACTCATTAGTCAACAGAGCCAAACATCAACAGTACTTCTTCAAAATAGACTCGCCCAGGCCGAAAACCGACTTCTGTGCATGGGCCATGAAGTTTCAATCGCACTGTATGTGCGCCTGCACGTGGTATTTTGTGGAAGAGCCACACTTAAGGGGCCAAAAAGCCGCATGTGGCTCACGAGCCGCAGTTTGCCGACCACGGCCTTAGGACATGGGTCAGCAAACTTTTTCTATTAAGAGCCATATGGTCTCTCACAACTTCTCTACTCTCCTATTGTAGCTCCAAAGAGGCCATAAATAATACCAAAATGAATGGGTGTGGCTGTGTGCCAATAAAACTTTATTTGTGAACATTGACATTTAGATTTTATATATTTGTCATGTGTCAAAATTCTGTTGTGTGTTTTTTTTAACTTTTCAACTTTAATAAAAATGTAAGAAGCATTCTTAGCTCACCAAGTCCTACAGAAACAGATGGTGGGCCAGATTTGGCTTTCAAGTGACAGTTTGCCCCTACCTTAACACATCAGAGTCTAGTTATCAACTGGAGGCCTATGTTGGACATGTTCCTTGACACTTTAAATAAAGTATAAACAGAGGAAAATACAATAGTATGACAGATAGTTAGGATCAAGAATTTGTTTTTTATTTTTAATTAAATTTATTGGGGTGACATTGGTTAATAAAATTATATAGGTTTCAAGTGTACATTTATATGTTACATCATCTGTATATTGCATTGTATGCCCACCACCCAAAGTCAAGTCTTTCATCACCACATACATGGCCCCCTTTATCCTTTATGGTCCCCCACACCCTTCCCCTCCGGTAACCACCATACTGTTGTCTGTGTCTATGAGAAGAATTTGTTCTAAGAGTAGGAAAAACACATGCATCATGACAGGTTAATAGGAAATAATCTTTGGAAAAGGAAAATTGAAGGTACATGAGAAAGTAGGAGAAACTGGTAGATCAAAGTGCTGGGCGATGAGGGAGGAGACAGGATGGCGGAGTGAGCTGGGTGAAGGAGAGGCAGGCGGCTTCCTCTGAGATGAAGGTTAGGCAGAAAGTCAGACTGGAGGCAGATTATGGAGGACCTGAAGTGCCAACTCAAAAAGTTCACACTTCATTAGGTGAGTAATGAGGAGCTACCAAAGGTGTTTATGCCGAGGAGTGCAGCCTGGGAATCAGTAATGCGCCTGTCTTCCCGTTGCAGACTGAATAAATAAGCAAACACTCTGTGTATATGTATTTACATAATGTAGGTATGACCAGAATAGAAGAAACTGAAAATATGTGATAAGGGACTCTCTTGCTCAAAAACCTGCTTCACAAATGCATTCTGGGAAGCAAAGATAAGACAAGCTGACATACTCAAAGACAGTTAGTTCAATATATCCATATATAAATGCATTCTTACCCTCAAGAATTTGAGTATTAAATATAGCAAGAGTCCATGACACAGGGTTATAGCAACTTGGGGTTTGGAGTAGGGTGAAGTATGGTAACCAGAGCAACTTCATTATTGACTATCCACATGATACCAGGACAGGTAAATTAACCTCTCTGGGCCTCAGCCTTCTTGGGGTCAAATGGGAATTACAATTTTGTTCCATGATCCTCAAAAGTTTGTAACAAGAATCAGAAGAGCTAATGGACATTGAAATGCTTTAAAATGTAACAGGCTACACAGATGGAATATTATAGCTGAAAAGAGAAAAGTACTATGATATCACTTACCAGAGTAACTTCTCTAGACCATTCCCTTAAAGCATATCTGAATCTTTCTCCCAGTGGGCAGTAGTCAATTATTTCAGTGGGACACTCCTTGTCAAAAAGCATCTTCTTGGCTGACCTGCAACTTCCATCCTTTGCTCTTGACCTTTTTCCTAAAACATGTACATATTTTGGAGAACAGGACACCTTTCCAGAGGTGTGGTCCTGGAATAGGATCAAGCCATTTATACAGGACAGTGCTGTGTGGGTTGAGGACCTGGATGAGGACCTTCTGGATGAGGTGACACTTCAGGTGGGCCTTGAAGGTTAGCAATGATTGGGTAGACAGAGGAGGGTGGGCTTTCTGAGCAGTGGGACTTATCAAACTACACTGGATCCTTTCCTGTAGGCTGAGCATCAGAATGCACTGGGAGAAAGAGCCAAAGAAGAGGCTCAGGAATAGAGAGCCCATATCAGAGTCTAAGAAAGAGGGAGAAGGAGAAGATTTGTTTTCTTCTTTGTACAATCAAATTCTGGTTCTGTTTTCACAGTTGAAATACAGGAGATACAATCCATTATTATTAACAACAATCATAGTTAACAAGAAGAGCCAAAACTGGTAAAACAGTGATAATAACCCCAAAGCCTTTCATTGATATAATAATTTATTGTTTATAAAGAACTCTCATTTCTCTTAACTCTTTGTTCTACAGAACAGCCAATGTCACATAGGCAAGGAAAACATACTTAGCCCCAATGCATAAAAAGAAAAAGGAAAATGGGGCTCGGAGAGGTTAAGTGACCAACCTGAGTCTTTGTGGTGCAAGTGTCATGAGAAGGTTGGTGTGGGAACCGGGGTGGTCCGCCTCAGAGCCCAGACTTGTTTTAGCAAGTCTATATCCACTACATCTCTCGGTTGAATATGACTGCAGACCTAGTCTTTAGGTTGGCAACACCCTCCTTCCAAAATGGACAGCCACCATCTTTTCACAGATAAGAGAAAGTAACAAGACAGAGCAGAGGTGAGCAAACCACAATCCCTGGGTCAAATCCAGCCCACCATCTGTTTCTGTATAGCCTGAAAACTAAGCATGGTCTTTATATTATTCAATGTTTGGGGGGGAAAGTCCAAAGTAGAATCACCTTTCATGGCATGGGAAATTATATGAAATTCCAATGTCGGTGTCCACAACACCGACACACCCATCATTTATGGACTATCTGTGGCAGTGTTTATGCTGCAACCACCGAGGTGAGTAGTTACAACAGAGATTGTATGGCCTACAAAGCCAAAAATATTTGCCACCTCGCCCTGACAGAAGAGGTTTGCTGACTGTGATCGTAAGTCATAGATCTGCAATTACAATAGGAATAAAACAATTCACTAGAGAGGGTTGTTGCAGGAGGAAACAGAGCCCAAACTCCTGAGTTCCAAGATTTTAAATCTCTCGATTGTGAACACAGGATTTTGAGGGAGAAATTCTCAAAGTGCTGTTACCACCCCACTGGGTACTGTTGGGGTTCCTGGGACAGTTTTATGACTAAAACCGCTTCTGACAGGCCCTTTAATTTCCCTTGCCCTGCTCCCCCACCCTGCCCTGCATGCTCACAGGGGTTGAACCTCATTGCTTCTAGAAATGAAGATGCTCTGGTGTCAACTCTAAAATCTGTGTCTCACCTCTCAGACAAGTGGATATTTATTGACAGGCTGTGGGATAGAGAAAGAAAGGAGAGAGACTGCCTGTCCAGCAGGCAGTAACCTTGGTGGAGATGCAATGTCACCAGCCTAAGCCATCATTCTCACAGATGTACAGCATATTATTTAAAGGGAAACAAATATCAGCGGCTGAATGTCATGGCAAGGACACATCTCCTGCCTCTTAACTAAACTTATCAGAGCTGCAGTTTAATATGGTTCCTTTTTCATCCTCCCCTCAAATTCATCTTCCAGGGCAGCTCTTGACACCACCAGCAAACAGTCAAGACGAAGATTTACTGACGTTAGCTTCAAACAGATCTAGATTTATTGACATGTGGGGCTGGCTTCCTTTCTCAGGAGCTGCAGTACACAGGATTAATTTTAACTGTTCCTTAATGTTTAGTGCTGCTTTGCAAATACTCAGATGGCTGGCTGCCCTGTGGCTTCGAGAGGGAGGTCCGTTTCCACCAGGAGCAGGATTCTCAGGAGCGGCTTGAGCTTTCTCTAGTCAACTGAATTGCCACCACCCGGGTTTTTAATCAGAGGGCGGAACCTGAGCAAACTTCTTTCCAAAACCCTTTTTTCTTCCCATGTCCTTCAAGCTGTCCCTGCCTCTTTCTGATATCAGCAAAGACTCGGCAAAACCAGCAAGCAACCTTCGTTGCTACAAAAGCTTTCATCTTGTTGTTTGAAATCTCCCTGCACGCCTACAGACACTCCGGTGTCGGAACAGGGGCAGGCAGCTATAAGCCAGGCTTTTTAGAGGCTGACTGGGTTTCCCGATTCTTGGGCCACCATGTTGAGCTTTGCCCACACTTCCTGCAAACACGTTTTTACGAGCTCACTTGCTGTGCCACAATTCTGTGCTGCCAGGGGCAGGGCAGCCAGCTGTGCCATGGATGCCCACTGGCTGCAGGAAAGCAAGCTCTGTGTCTCACTTTTTTGCTGGCCCCTGGATGCCCACACCCCCCCAGTCACACCAGGACACAGAATGACACAAAAATGAGCACAGCCTGGGCACTGGCAAGCACAATGAAGAGGGGGAAACCGAAGGGGAAGAAATAAAAGCTGTCAGTCCTTTCCTAACACGAGACTAAAGAACAAATTTGCAGAGCTCTGTTAAAAGATTAACTGCTAAATGAAAAAGAGCTACTAGATGTAAATTTAAAAGTCCCAAAACACCCAAGAGGCATAACTATAATTATTGCTGAGGGAAGCTCTTTAAGACTAAAAATACATTTCCATTAACAATCAAAATTAGTTTTCATTGCTTTTTTTTCTTGAGCTTTCAGTGAATAACCTTTGATGGTAGTACATGATAATGATTCATTAGAAAAGTGGATAGGTTTTTCAGAAGTATGCACCAAAAAAAAAAAAATTAGCCAAGAAATTATTCCTCCATATAAGTCAAACAGCAGAAGAAGGGACCATTTTTAGAATGAGTAATGGCTTCCTATAAAAGCTATCCCAGGCAGCAGGTACCCACTTGAATCTCCTTGGCTAACAGAGCTAACAGACAAATTTTTTCCTAATATCCAATGACTCAGAGGAACTGCTATTGAGATATGACACCTTTTCCTTTAAGCCATAAAGAGCTATAAGGAAAAGGCATCCTATTGCCTCCAAGTTTCCATAGATTTTAGTCATTATTAAAGGTGCATCTAAAATGACACATCTGCAGAAAGGGTAACAATTAATTTTTTCATATTTTTATTGAGGTATATTTGCATAGAGTAAAATGCACAGCCCTTAACTATACAATTTAATCAGTTTTGACAAATGCACATACCCATGTATAACCACCTCAATCAAGATCTAGGTTTCTAATTTCCACCGTCCCACCAACACTCTTCATGTTCCCCAGAAGCAACAACTGTTCTGATTCCTATCACCCCAGATTACTCCCAGCATGTCACATCAATGAAATCATACAGTATCTTTTATGCATGACTTACTTTGCTCAGCATATTTTTTTTAGATTCAATTTTGATTGAAACTTAGCTACAGAAAATCTACAAACTTAGCTACAGAAAATCTACAGAAGCTAAGTGACTTGGGGAGAAATTTGACAAGCAACAGCATTTTCAGGAAGAGAGTAAAAGGGAGGGAGGCGGGGAAAGTCCCAGGTTTTCCTAGGGTGTTTTAAGTGACAGGGGGAAATTGGAGATTTTTCTTTAAATGTCGTAAATCAACCTGAAAAGCTCCTGAAATCCTGTGATGATCGCTAATTCACTCACCTATCATCGGGAGCTATGATGTAATGCTGAGTTGTACATAATTCATAATGCTAAACCTAATTATGATGAGTGGTCTAGCAGTTTGATTAAAAATCATTAGTTCTGTAAAGAGCCTCAAAACAAAAATGAACATATAGAAAGGATAAACTGCCTTGCTAGATGGATTATTCTTTGAAAATCTGAAGCAAGACAATAAAAGTAAATTATTTAGAAGAATCACTGCCAAATTGGAAAGTGTAAAATGCAAATGCTGAGTTGCTGGTACTGAAGCAGAATGTGTGGTTTACATTAAATGACACAGATAAAATACATGGTCTTTAACCCAAAAAACACATAGGACGAAGGGCAAGACTTCCCCTCTCCCCCCCCCCCCCCAAAAAAAAGATATAACCAAACAATAGAACATGAGTTGAATATAAAGAGGTAAAATTCCTTGGAACCTGGCTTCCTCTAGACCAGGGGTGGGCAACTCCTGGCACGCGTGCCAAACATGGCACTCCAGTAACTTTTGCTGGCACATGAAACCCTCTCTTATAATCTTCCATTTACAATTGTGAACCTTTGTTCTCAGTGATGAATTTTTGTTAAGTCTCATTATAGGAGTAGCCTGACGGATGAAAGTAGTAGCCCATGTATGTCTCTGAAGGTCACAAAATATAAACCTGATGTAAAATCTCTGTCATCAGTGATTCAGCAGCAAAAGTCCCACTGATAATTATCAAACAGAGTCATAAAGTTTTCTGTCGGACTATCAGTGTACATGTATACATTAAAAAATAAATGTATTTTTCATCATCATATACTGTGTTTTTGTCGCTCGAATGAATTTTATTATTTCTTCAAGGTTCTTCACATACGTACACCTTAAGAGATATCAAGTAGGCGTAACATGTTCTCAAAAAATTAGGGTTGGCACGCAGAAGAATTTTGAGTCAGAGATTTTGCTGGTTTTGGCACGCACTCACAAAAAGGTTGCCCACCCCTGCTCTAGCCCTCTGTTTCTCACAGTTAGGATTCACACCTGGAGCAGCAGGAAGTGAGAGAGCTGAATCTTTGTGGCATCCTCTATATTCATAAGACACATCGGGATTTTTTTTTTTTCGGAGCCTTTTCACACCAATTATAGCATCTCACCTTTGCAACAACTTTGTTAGGTGGCATTTTATTTATTTACTTTATTGTATTTGTTGGGTTGACATTGGTTAATATAATTATATAGGTTTCAGGTATATAATTCTGCAACATGTCTTCTGTTTATTGTATGAATAGTCCCCTAAGATTTATGTAGTGCTTTATTTAGAGTATCTGAGGTTACGTCACAAACATCATCTCACCTGATTCTCAACACAACCCTGTCAAACTGGCAGAGACATTACCCCATTTGAACATGGGAGTCTTTTGCCAAGGTAAGGAGGCTTGGGATTGTAGCATGTCTTGTGACTTCTATTCCAGTGCCCATGTCACGAGTACATCATGCTCTAGACAGGTATCATTAAACCCAAGTAATAGATGAGAAGACTGAGGAAAAGTGAAATTAAACCTTAGAAGCTAGTTAATGGCAGACCTGAAAGAGAATATATGGGAAAAATAACTTTTCAGAACTAACATTCAGATCCCAATGTATCATTCCCTTTCTTGTCTAGGGCCTATCTGCTGAGTGAAAACTGAAAGTGAAGGTTTACACCTGAAAGTAACTGAGCCTTCCCAATATACTTACCTACACTTACTCAGTACAGTTATAATGACGAACATTAAATAAGCAACTTCTCTGTGCCAAGCATATTCTACGCACTTTACCAATATTCTTTTAATCCGCATGCCAATCTTAGGATGTAAGTACTAATATCATCCTCGTTTTACAGGTGAGGAAGTGGAAGCATAGAGTAAATACCTTGATGCAGGCCACACAGCAGGAAGCAGTACGGCTGGGATCTGAACCCAGGCTGTCTGGCTCCAAGTTCATTCTCTCTAGCACCAGATTGTATGGAAAATGCTACTCTATGGAGCACTGGGTCATCCCCAAATTTTCTACTCGTCCTACTCCAATGGGAATGAGGGCTCCTAAAATATAGATACAACATATGTATATATTTTTTATTTCAGAGAGTGGGCTTATACTTATATGTGCACACAGATTAAATAAATCATGATTACAACAGTAAACATGTAAATTTTGATCAATAACTACTTGCCTTCCCCTCCCCCCAATGCTAACAGCTGCAATAAAGCTTTAACTGTAAAGCGATGCACCACCAGCCATAAAAGTATGTAAAATAAATGAGGATAACATAATGAGGGAATCCAACATTCATCTCATAAATATAACATAACGACCACAACTAAAATGTCAGAGAGTCTAATAAATCAATATGGTGGGACAGAGCTATCTTTATGTTCAGAATACATAAAAAATATATTTACATGCAGGGTGTGTTTTTTTTTATGTCACGACCAAACAAAAAAATTTATAAGAAACTTAACCTTTGGTTTACCTAGATGCTCAGGTTCAACAACGCTATTTTCAACACTCCACTGGGTTCCCCGGATCCTTTCGTGGTAAGAAATGGGCTGTATTCTAAATCTGCACAGAAGGTCTGAGATACCTTGCTAATATGCAAATGCCGCTGGAAGGGGAGCGAACAGGAAAACATCCTGGGGGTACTTTGAAAGGATCAATTACAGGCCCTGGTTTAAAATACTTCTGATCATGGTGATTTCTAGAACTTTCAGCTCATTTTATTAGCGCCAACAAACCCTGGGAGGTTTAGTTATTTCCCTGTTAATGCACTAGCGATTGATGTGGATAAATCCCATAAATACTAATGAGGGTGACACGAGTAAATCTCCCCTGAATTAATGAGAAGAGAGTCTCCTGTACTGACCAACATGCCGCCTAATGACTTGAAATGATGGATATATAAATTCTTCCTGGTCCCCCTGTGGATGCAAGCTGCAAAAATAAATATCCTTACCCAGTTGCCTATGCCCACAGGCCCTTCTGGACTGAGGGGCCCTGGTAGGGATAGAATTGGCTTCAATGGGAAAGGGACAAATGCTTCTTCCTTAATGAAATGGGCATACCCCAAATGCTACCCCTCACCTGGGGGTGGTCCAAATTAGGAGGATACATGCGAGTTAAGTCTTCTGATAAAATATCCTGAACCCAAGTCCAAAAATACTAACTTCTCAGTGTGAAAAACCAGCTGATTCTCACAAACGAAGTCGTGAATGTGTGTTTTCATCTAATGTTTCAGTTATCTATTGGTATATAACAGTGTATATTTAAACAGCAACTATTTTATTTGCCCCAAATTCTGTGGCCTGATAGGACTCAACTGGGCATTTCAGCTGATCTCACTGGAAGCCTCCATGTGTTTGCTGTGAGGTGTGGCAGGCAGTAGGACATCCAAGATGACTTCACTCCCATGTCAAGAGCCTGGGCATTGGCGCAAGCTGTGACCTCTCCCCCACGTACCTAACTTGAGCGTCTTTACCTGGTGGGTGGACTCTGAGAGCAAGTGTTCCAAAACCAACTCCAACGTGCAGTGCAGTTACTTGCATCCCACACCTAAGAACGTCCATTGGCCTACTTCAGAGTCACTGAGGAAAGGAACTACAGAAGTGTGAATACTGAGCAGTGTGGCTCATTTGGGGCCACCAAAGAAACAGTTCACCACAATTAGCACTGTTTCCCCCGCAGGGGCTCGGGGGAGAGTGTTGGCATTATTATAAAAAGCCCCTTTAGTGTTTTTTTTTTTTTTCTTTACCTAGTCTTTCACTTTAATATTCAATGACATAGTGTTCTGATAGTTGCTTAAGTTTGGGAGATTTGTGTTCAACATGAGCGTGCGGGTAAGTTGGGCAAGAAAGAAAGACACTCCACAATTTATAAACAAATAAAGATTAAATTTCTATTTTTAAAACAGAACAAAAACTGGACATGACCACGGAAAACACAAGAAAGCATGCAATCAGTCCCATTCACTCTGCCTCTTGATTCTCATAGCACAAGAAGTCCACACAGCGCTCATTCTGCCTGTTATTCACACGTAAAAGGCTGTCTGCGCCCTCTTAAAGGACCAACACTCTACCTTCCTTCAATCAAGTGGGTGAAGACTTAGGGGCCCCATAAATCTTGTTTTAACAAGTTCCCCTGAGGATACCCTATTAATATGACCCTATTTCACTGCAATGACCCCTTGGGTTTGGTTAACATTTGCCAATTCTGGTCCATCTGTTGAGATTCCCCAGTAATAAATAATTTGTATGACATTTTCAATTTTATCAAAGCACATCCCATTTGATGCTCTGAACAGCTCTCTGAGGTGGGTAAGACAAAGATTTATTATCTTCATTGGACCAAAATAAAAACAAAGCCCATACACATTAGTACGTAGTGCTAGTTCTTGTAGTGGTGTATAGTTAGCAAACTGTTCCCTTAGACATTGTTCGTATAAAGATTCCCTAAAACCATTCGGAGAGGTAGATGATAATATTCCTATTAACAGCTGAGCTAGAGAATTAAACACTTAGCTCAGGACTCCATAGTCAACAGTAGCAAGACCCCAAGTCTTCTCAATCCAACTTACTCCCCAGCAGGTAACAGGGAAATAAGTGATCCATAGTCATAGAACAGAACTAAAATTAGAACCTGTACCTTCCAGTGGGCATTCCCCTGCCAAAAATCATGTTGGCCCTTTTGCCTCAATTAGAACCTGTGAGAACTATCCCTATGTTAGTGATGAACTACACAAGCAATAGTGGGCTCTGAAAGAAAAGCTGGAAGCACCATAATAATCTAGTTTCCCAAGAACACAGGAACCTAACATAGTCCTTGGTCTTTAGAGAACCTAACATAATTCCAGTCTTTGGACTTTAGAGAATACATTATGGTGGACGCCAATAGCAAAATGATGAGGGTTCACAAGGTGACCTCTGAGCTCACAAAGTTACCGAAACATTGCTCAGGCAGTTTAGACACTATTTCTTTTTAACATTTCTAAAAGCAAACCAAATAGATCAATAAACAGAATAGAGAGTCCAGTTTATCTAATTAAAAAATTTTACATGCCCTAGGTGGTTTGGCTTGGTGGATAGAGCATCGGCCTGCAGACTGATGGGTCCCAGGTTCATTCTGGTCAAGGGCATGTGCCTGGGTTGTAGGCTCAATCCCCAGTGTGGGCCGTGCAGGAGGCAGCCAATCAATGATTCTCTCTTATCATTGATGTTTCTATCTCTCCTTCTCCCTTCCTCTCTGACATCAATAAAAATATATTTTTAAAAATGTTTACATGATAAGAATAGTATTTCAAGAAAGTTAGGAAAATAGCCTGAAAACAAATGGTTTTGGGTCAACTGACTATCTATTTGGAAAAACATAAATATTAATTTTGATATCAATATGAAAGCATCATGTATATTAATAAATAGATAAAATTTAAAATATAGATATATAGATATATATCTCCAATGAATTAACACTTAAAAGATAAAGTTAAAGCAATCCAAGTTTTAAAAGAAATACAGGAGAATATGTTTATGGCCTAAGGTTCAGGAAGGCTGTTTAAACAATACACAAAGAGTGTAAAGGAATAGATTTGTTAATTTGACATCAAAATTTTAAAAAAACTGTATGTAATTAAAAGCTTCATAAAATTTAAAGATAGCAACAGATGGGAAGAAAATATTTGCAGTATTTGAGAGAGTCAGGCTAGATATATCTGAATATATAGATTTAAAAGAAATAGTTTCACAAGCCAAGAGAAAAGTAGGCAAATTATATACATAGGCAATTCAAAATAGAAAAAAAAACCCACAGACAATAAATATATGAAATGATTCTCAAACTTGGCAAGAAAATGAAAATTTTAAATGGCAGTGAGGTATACCATGTCATACCCAACAGACTGCAATAATTTTCTAAGTGTGCTAACACCAAAGGCTGACAAGAGAGTGAGTCAAACATTGCTTTCCACACATCACTAGTAGGAGTGAATACTGATAAAATCATTGTGGAGGACAATTTTATGGTACCCATTACAATTTAAAATATGCATACACTATGATTAAGCAATTCCATTTCTTAAAATATACGCAGGAGAAACACTTACACATGTACACAAAAAGGCCCATACCCAGGCCATTCGTTACTGAGAGGACAAGGAGAAATGCCCAAGCACAAATGCCCATCAGAAAACTTAATGGCCAAATAAATTTTGGCATATCCATACTATGGAATATTGTGCACAAGTCAAAAAGGGTAAGTACATCAACATATCATGATATGGGAAGATATCCAAGACACACCATTGAGTGAAAACAGCAAGCTGCTAATCTTACACAGTACTATAAACTCTTTGGTGTGTGTATAGGTGCCTGTGTGTGGGAACACATAAATTCACAGAAGGATGAGTAAGCATAGCAAACTCTCCATTTGATTGTCTTGGGCAAAGAGAGTGAATTAGGTTGAAGACTGAGACTTAGCAGTTAGCATTTAGTATGGGGAATATTGTACTTGTGTAATTAAAATTTAATTTTCAGTAAATGAAAAGCCACAGCAAAGCCACTTCCCCAACCCCAAATTCTCCAAAGCACTTATTGTCTTTTCTGAAATTTATAAAATAAATTAAAAAGAAACAAACCAAACAACAAAAACATGGAGGTTATAATGGAGGAGGATGGGAACCAAACAGTGGAAAGCAAAGTGTGTGGTGTTAGTTGGCCCGAGTGCAAATCCTGGCTCCACTACTCTCTAAGGCAGCGGTTCTCAACCTGTGGGTCGCGACCCCGTTGGGGGTCGAACGACCCTTTCACAGGGATCGCCTAAGACCATCGGAAAACACATATATAATTACATATTGTTTTTGTGATTAATCACTATGCTTTAATTATGTTCAATTTGTAACAATGAAATTGGGGGTCACCACAACATGAGGAACTGTATTAAAGGGTTGCGGCATTAGGAAGGTTGAGAACCACTGCTCTAAGGTGTGTAGCTTGGTCAATGTCTTAGTGGGTTTTGGCTGCTATAACAAAATGCCGTAGGCTGGTGGCTTATAAACAAATTTATTTCTCCCAGTTCTGGAGGCTAGAAGTTTGAGATCAGGTCCACTTCCAGGTCACACACTCCTTGCTGTATCTTTACAAGGCAGAAGGGTGAGGGAACTCTCTGGAGCCTCATTCATAAGGGCTCCACCACCATGTCCTAATCACCTCCCAAAGGCCCCGCATCCTAATACCACACCTTGGGGGTTAGGTTTCAACATATAAATTTTGGGGTGGACATAAACACCATAGCAGGCGAACAAACATTGTTGTTACATGTTAATAGATAAAGAAACAAAGGCTCGGGAAAGTTAAGTTGCCCAAGGCCACGTGCTAGGGAATACATTCAAAATCTGCATATTTCCAAAGCCTTGATGATCTCAATGCACCAATGTTTCTATGGGACTGGGGCAACGAATATAAAAATTCCTTTCAAGTCTTACAGACAGAGTGCTCATTCAAATCCAGATACTTTTCAGAGTGAAAGAGAGAAGGGGATTGTTATTAATAATTATACCAAGAAAATGGGCATAATTACTATCCCAGGGAAAGCAGGACATATGCTCACCCTGCTTATGTGCCACATGAGGAACACCACCCAAGAAAAACAAGGATGTTCTAAAACCCATAAACCATGAGTGATAAGTGTTTCATTCCAGGAGGACATGGTCATGCAGATAGTGAGGACCTAGCTTACCCTCTACAAACCTCAGAAACAGAAGGAAATCTAACAAACACTAGAGCTGCTAACTCAGATGAACTCCTCTCCTGCCCTTATGTGTTTCCAACAATCAACAAACCTTTACTGCATGCCCTCAGCATGTAACCACAACTCTAAGCCTGAACCCAGGCAAAAGCAGGACCAACACAGACATCCGGGACATCTGCTTCAGGGGAACGGTCCCCTTGGGGGGCTTGCTCTGTCCTGGAGCACACACACTTGCAGGTGCTTCCTGGATTTCCAGAAGCAGGTCAGGAAGACCAGGAACTGCATTTTCTCCCATGACCCATCTTCCACAACAAGCTGCATTGGACTGTTGAGGGGAGGAAGGAGCCTCAGTTAGAGAGGACCGGTCAGTTACCTGGATTAGGAAGCTCTGCGGGTGTCCGGCGGGTCAGGACATCTTCCCACCCCAGCAGTGGGGAATGGCCCAGGGTATTGCTGTGAAATTACAGACTTGGCTGCTTTCAAGGACACAACCCAGAACATCTTTGCATTCGGGATTCAATATCCCAGGGAGTAATTGCTCCTTTCTACTTGATGACAGAATGCTCAATTATACATCATTAAGTTTAGTTTTCAGGATGGGTTATTCAGATTCACAAATGATTTAGTGGCAACTAACCCCAGCGTCAGATCCCACTCACACAGGAGAATGTACACCACCCACCTTAATGCTAGATTGTTCTTTCAGCACACACACACACACACACGCGCCTTTTTGCATGGATAACTCAGAACAAGCCAGGACATCCAAATAACCACAACACAAAGAAGTAAAAGAATGTGCTTCTTATAACCCAGGAGATAATTTTCATTTTCCACAGCTAACATTTATAGTTACTGTACTGGCCACCAGGGGAATCTGGCAGGCCTGCAGATGATAAGAAGTTTTTGAAAAGAGAAAAGAAAGAATGCTTTCTCCTTTAAAACTCTATCCCCAACCCACCTCACCCCCATCAGTGGAGCCTGCACTAAAGCGGCAGCTTGTGGACACTCGCGCTAAGGTCCCAAGAACTATTTCTTACTAAGGTCTGTATTCGCCCCATAAAATTGCCATCCACCTCTCCACAGAGGCCAACAAAAATCACACACGCTCAATGGGAAGCAGAGAATTTCCTCTGAGCTCCATCCAAATTTGCTAATGATCCAGGGTCACATGTCAAAGCTGGACCAAATTTTTGAGACCCTCCCCCCACCCAGGGGAAAACCATTTTTTTTATCAGCAGTCTCAACTTCAGAACTTCAGAAATGACAAGTAGTGGTCCAAAATGAAACTAATTTACAGCATTTCCTATCATGCAATTAACCTCTTTCCTGCAGAATACTGTTTTTCAAATGTGTGCTGCAAAATAGGCTCTTAAATGAATATAATTTCCCACCCACCTTTTAGCAAAAATTATGTCTTTTCACACCTAATATATGCATATTACAACAACTCTTAAAATGAACCTGAGAAGTCAATGTTTTCTATCACTGTCCTCCCCCCAACCCACCCCCAATTTTTAAAACCTTGGTTTTCACTGAAATCAAGTGAAGTCTGGCTTCTCAGGCCTGGCTGGAGTTGAAGTGAGACAAGATAATGAAATGGCCCTGGGCCTTCCGCCAGCCTTCTGGATCCTACCATGGAAAACTACTCCACTGTCCTTGATGGGGTCTAGACATAAAATAAAGGAGGTAGGGATACCCTTTCTAGAAAGGGGGAGAATAATTGCCCCTCCATTTGCATCCTTCCCAAGGGCTTTCCCAGGGCCCTTCCTAAGGCAACACCCACAGACCTCAACTACAGGGGACTTCTTGGTTTCCTGAAGCCATGCTACAAAGGTGGATTACTTAAGAAACAATTAGGTGCGTACACAAAGCAATTTGCAGGCAGCCGCACTTCTTCAGCTTTCTAAGTGAAGGGCCTTTCAAGGCTGATTTATAACACTGTCGTCTTCAGAAGGCAAAATAATTAATAGGAGCATGGACTTCTAATTTCAGTGACTTCCAGAGAAAGTGGATTTCATTTGATTTATGACGGCCGGTGACTTTGCATTTTATCAGTTCATTCACTCATTATTTATGCTGATGGCCAATTTCAATGGGTCGCTATCATCTAACTCGCTACTAATCAAAGAGAATTAGGGTTCACTGCATTATTTAGAAGTCGCTAATTTATCTTCAGCACAAGTAGTGAGAAGAGTTTGGGGCCTTCCGTAAGAAAAAACTGAACAGCTGGCTGAAGCCAGAAAATCTGGTCAGCACTATAAATTAGTTTTATCAGGGATATTGCAAGTTGACGAGTTCTGAGGTAGAAAGGAGGAAAGAAAAAAAAAGAGAAGACAGGAGGAAAAAAAGCAAAACAGAATAAGGCTAGAAAAAAATAATAAGCCCTGCAGTTACCACCACAGGCTGATCAGCCCCATCATCGAGAAAGACTAATCTAACCCTTCAACCCTGGGGTTTGAGCATCAGAGAGTATAACCTTATTAGTAAAATATCCCAGCATCCTTCAGTTTAGTTCAATAAATATGTTTGCACTGAAATAAGCAGAGTTCCCTTGTTTCTCATTTTAAAGTCATTTTAATATGTTTTAGACATAGATAATGGATCACACTTAAACATGAGAAAATTAAGTCCCATCAGCAAGTAATAATACCCAATCATATTCAATCACATTGAATAACAACCTCTACCAAAATGATCCTCTCCTAGGCAAGGTTAAGAAAATGACAACAATTTAGGGGGTGGAGAGGCTGTTATTTCACTTTTTAAAAGACCCAACTTTAAAATACTTCTCTGTAAATTCCTGTAAGGCAATATATTCTCATGTTCATGCCTCCAACTTCTGACAACTCTGGTTCCTCTGACCAGAAAACTACTCTCTCCAGGTTACCAAGGGAATTCCTTTTGTCTTTCCAATGTCTGCCCACCAGGTCTATCTACTCCCTGAAACTCTCCTGGGTCGTTGTCCTAATTGTCTGTTTCAGCAGATTATAAACGCCATGAGAGTAGGAACCACATGATTTGTTAGCTGCTATACCCCAGGACCCCATGCATCTGCTGAGTCAATAATGTTGAATATGTTGTGGATGTGACTTTAATGTTTTCTATACTATTCAACAGTCATTCTCTTGGTCCAAAGTTTACCCCTTAGGAAAACTAGATGGCGTTTCACGGGTAACAGGAAAACACTAGTTTCTCATCCACTCAGTATTTCTTGGCAGCTTAGAAACCAAGGAGGAAGAAAAAAGTAGAAAATAACATCAATTTTTGAATACTTTTCATTTGTAATGGCAATACCCAACTCTGGAAGCTAATAAGGCAATACCCAACTCTGGAAGCTAATGAGGCAATACCCCACTCTTGACAGCTTGTTGGGACAGCTGCAACATAACCCAAAGGGAACACAAGGCTCCTAAAGTCAAAGGCTACATCATTTCAATTTTCATAATAATTCTACTATATTGTTTTATCTCAACATGGAAAATGCCTACAGACTAATAAATATAATCTGCAGAGGAGTTTTTAATCTTTTTATTCCCAATGCAAACACCGCTTTTAGTTTAGACTGGGCTCTTGTACTTTATATCTTGCCTGACACCAGACTGTCAAGGTACTCATGTAATAAATATGGCCTTTAAACTGGATAGAGTAACCATGCTGCGGTACAACTATGGGATTTTCTTTAATAAGTAAACACCATGTTTATAATATTAATGATCTCAAAGTCTGGGATTTCAGCATTGGTTTCCATCCTGATTCACAATTTATATGTTACCACAAGTAAAGTAAGACTCGTAAAACACAAACCACTTTATTTTTACGCTCTTCATCAGCTGCTTTCATTTTTGGCTGCAGGCGCAGTACACAGTGTTTTTCTATAACTATTACTAAAATGTGTGGCCACACCCAAATTGACACTTTGTTTTCAATCTTGCTTTCCTTAGATATTTTGGTTTTTACTGGATAAAACTGTTCAGGTCTTTCTGAAGGCCCATGGACCACCAAGACGTCCCTAGGCATGTGAAAATATAAACTGCTCCCAATATTTACAACAGAAGGACCAAGACCCACTCCCCCTACGAAGCCCACCCTGCTCTCTCTCTGCCTACAATAATTCCAGTCACGAAGAAGCTAAAATTGCATCTTTCTGACTAGATTCCAAGATCTCAAGGGTAGAGACCAAGACTGATATCTACATTGGTGGTGGCTGTTATTGTTTTTATTGTGGTAAAAACACATAACCTTACATTTACCATCTGCACCATTTAAGTGTACAGTGCGGTAGTGTTGAGTATATTCACATCGTTGTACAACAAACCTCTAGATCTTTTCCATCTTGCAAAATTGAAACTCTATACCCACTTAACCTTGATTTCTCCTCTTCTTTTCCCCCTCCCCCACCCCTTGAAACCGCCTTTCTACTTTCTTTTTCTATGATTTTTGACTACTTTAGGTACTTCATATGAGTGAAGTCATATGGTACTTGCCCATTTGTGACTGGCTTACTTCAGTCAGCTAATGTCCTCAAGGTTCATCCATGTTGTAGCATGTGACAGGTTTTCCTTCCTAAGGCCGCATAATATTCCATTGTACATATAGAACACATTTTCTTTATCCATTCATCTGTCAGTGGACACTTCGGTTGCTTTTATCTCTTGGCTGGTGTGAATACGGCAATGAACATGTATGTGCAGCTATCTCTCTTTGAGTTCCTGCTTTGAATTCTTTCGGATATATATCCAGAAGTGGGATGGGTATTGTAGTACTTGTATTTCTAAATTTTTTTTAGCAACCTCCATACTGTTTCCCATGATGACTGTACCATTTTTCATCCCCATCAATAGTGCACGAAGGTTCCAATTTCTCTATATCCTCACCAACACATGTAATATTCTGTTTTTTTGATAGTGGCCATCCCAAAAGGTATGAGGTAATATCTCATTGTGGTTTTGATTTGCACTTCTCTTATGATTCATACATAATGTTAAGCAATTTTTCATATACTTCTTGGTCATCTAGTATATCTTCTTTGCAGAATGTCTAATCAACTAACTTGCCAATTTTTTAATCAGGTTGTTTTGTGGTTTAGTCTAGGAGTTAACACCTTATAGTAACACCTTATCAGATATATAATACGTTAATATTTCTCCCATTCCGTAGGTTGCCTTTTCACTCTGTGGATTGTTTCCTTTGATGTGTAATTTAGCCAGTGAAGCAAATTTGATGTAGCCCCATTTGTCTATTTTGCCTTTGCTGTCATAGCTAAGAAATCATTGCCAAATTCACTGTCCTGAAGCGTTTCCCTTATGCTTTCTTCTAAAAGTTTTATAGTTTTAGGTCATACTTTTAAATCTTTAATCCATCTTGAATTAATTTTTGAATATGGTATAAAATTAGAGTCTAACTTTGCTCTTTTTCGTATGCACATCCAGTTTTGCCAACACCATTTACTGAAGAGACTGTCCTTTCCCCATTGTGTAATCTGAGACCCTTTTCAAAAATAATTTGATCATATACAGAGAGCTTATTTCTGGGCTCTCTATTCTACTCTCATGGTCTATATGTCTATCTTTAAGCCAGGACCATGCCATCTTCATCACTGTTGTTTTGTGGTATGTATGTTTTTAAATGAGGAAGTGTAAGGCCTCCTATTTTGCTCTTTTTCAATATTGACTTGGATATTCAGGGTCTCTTAATATTTCATATGAATTTAAGGATGGTTCTTTCTATTTCTGCAAAAAAAAATGCCATTGGTATTTTGACAGGGATTACATTGAATCTGTACATTGCCTTGGAGAGTATGGAAACTTTCATAATATTAAGTCTTCCAGTCGACCAACACAGGATGTTTTTCCATTTATTTCTATGTTGCATTTCTTTTAGTAATGTTTTGTGGATTTCCGTGTATAAGTCTTTCAACTCCTTGGTTTATTCCTAAGTATTTTATTCTTTTTGATGCTTTCGTAATTGGGATTGTTCTCCTTTGGTTTTTGTTGCTGTTGTCGTCATTTATTTTTGTTTTTGCCTCTTTCGCACAGTCAATATAGTGCTTTTCACATTATATTCAATGATCAGGAAATATTTATTGAATGAATGAAAGACTGAATGAATTTGTCTCTAAGGTAAAAGGGAATGTTAAGAGGGTTGAAACTTCTTTTACTTTCCAACAGTAAGATCAACCTGGTCAGTTCCTTTCAGTGATATTAGTATCAATAATAAAGACATTTTAGCCCAAAGCCTCAACTTCTGACTTATTTGTGTTAATTAAAGCAATTTCATCGAATGCAGTGATGACAAGACTAAGCCATGACTTCTCTCATGATTTGACTTTAGCCTTGTATTTGAGATTTGATCATTATTCACTTCACTTAATAAGGCTCTAAGTCCCCTTAATTATTTTAAATGGTTGGTATGAATTTGCTCAGTAATATGGGTAAGGTCTGTTTGGACCGTGCTGAGTTTAAGAGAGAAGCTCCCATCCAAAAGAAATAAATAAACAAAAAACAACAGCAGCAGCAGCTATCCTACATGAAGTAAATACATTACCTCTTACTTAGAAAGCGCCTTTGGCATTCTCATAACAGTTTCTCCATGAAGTTCTTTACGATGTAGGCTTTGAAATCCTAAGGATTCAATTGTTTGGGCAGAGCAAATATTAGAAGCAAATGTTAAATCAGTAGCAGCAATAATATGAAATTTTGGGACTAGGCCCCCAAATTGTGACTACATATCCCAAAATGCTAGGGAAAATTAACTAGACAGATTAAGAGAGAGTTTAAGCACTGAAATTCTATTACCACTTCCTCCTATCTCCAACGTCTTCCCTCTCTGCCCCCATGTGGTTCTTTTATTTATGGAGGCAATGCAAGAGGGCTCTTTCCAGTTTTTTCCCCCCTTTATCCAAGTTACATGAAATTCAACTAAGCAGATCTCCCTGTGACACAGTTACAAAAAAATATAGACATGCCAGCAGGCCCACAACCAACAACTCAAAATGAGAAAAAAATGTGCAGTAGATGGCCTGGCTCCTGGCTCACATGGTCATGAAGCCCCTCACCTCTGCAGCTGCCTGGCATTAGGGCCTTCCCCCCAAAAAGAGATGCAACAATATGTCCTCATAGCCATATCACGACATGTCTGACTTAAGGTAGGAAGTGAGCGTGAGAGTGTCAAAGGCAGATGAGTGGCATGGGAGCTGGGGAACGCGGATCCGCTGCCGGGTATCATGACAGGCAGGCGAGAGCGGATGAGTGGGAGTTTTTGAAACAAATGCCAGTTAAAGGATCCATTCAGTTTTACTTGATATGTCTGATATAATATAGCTTGTTCCAGATGTCAAATAATATTGCCAAACCATGCTCACTAATGTGAAAACCATTGTTGCTGATAAGCCTATGTGTTGTTGAATTTGTGCAACAGTCACCCATCTGCAAACAAACTATTGCATTAAAAAAAAAAACCCTGTGGCTCATATAATATAAGCCGACAAAGGGATTGACTGAAAAATGTAATTTATGAAAAGCAGTTTTCCCCTGAAAAACTTTTTTTCAAAAATAATATTTCACATTTACACATTTAAGTTATATTCAATTTTATACAAAAATTATAGTAATTGTCCTTCACCTAACATGAATGTTGTAATTATACTTTCAGCATGCTGCACTTCCCCACCCAGCCATAAGAAAAGTACAGTGTGTTCCAACCAGCACTGGAAGGAACAAATAGATTTGCAGCATTTGAGGCGACCTCTTTAAACATACAGCTCCAAAATATCCATTGCTCATAAAATTCATAAAGGGCTGGATATGTACATCCCAGCTCTCTTTCCTATTCGATATATATGAAAATGCAATTTACTGTATGTCAAATGAAAAATGCAGTTTTCGAATGCATTGACAACAGGTGCTAGTTAAATGATCAGGCACTATTTGTTACCTAGTCCCTTACTCTCATTTGCAGCAAGATAAATTGCATTTTAGAAGAGTCATACGATCTAAGGGGTCTTGACATGTTTTTATTGATTTGCATAGGTTATATGCATGTATTCCTGTTTGTAGGCAAATGGCACCACAAGTAAATGCAAGGCACCGTGCCTGTGTTTCAAGGAAATTGGAGTCATCACGGGGGAGCCAAGATGGAGTGAGCCTGGGTAAAAGAGACACATCCAGCCTGCTGGAATCTCAGAACCTCTATTAAGATTTATAGGCTGTAGGATTCTTTTGGGCTTCAACATTATTCTTAGTAAACCCTTTCTGTCTTCTGTTGTTTATAAAAACTGGCAGCTTTAGCAAAGACAGAAGCTTAAGTTGTAGGTAGCACAATTTAACATAATAGTTCTCGCCTGTCCTCCAAATAGCCTAATGCTGATTTTGCAAAAGGAAAAGGGAAAGGGGGAAGAAAAGCCACATGAAACCACATTCCATAGGCTGTTGCTCTGACATGGATGGATTTGGCTGTCACTACAGAAAAGCACTGGTAAAATTTGATTATATTTCTAATGTCAAAATTTACTAACTTTTTAGACTCCCGGGTTCCATTTCTCATCTGATTTTTCATTTCGTTATCTCAGCACCATCAGGCCCATCACAGAGAGTAATGCACCAATTAGCCCAGGGAGCCACTCACTCAGAAGGGCCTTTTTCATCCACAGGGGCTTCCCCTTCCTGCTGCCGCTACCACAGCCAAGCGGGCCTTCCCTTCCATCCAAGATTCACACACCTCTCAGCTCTCCCCACCATCTCCCTTCCACTGCCTCCTCTCCCCATCTCCATCCAGAGCATTTGCATCCGTTTTTTGGAGCCAGGGCACTTAAAATGGTATGGATGAGCTTACGACATCTCTTTTGCTACTGTCTTATCTGAAATCATGTTGTCATCAATCTTGTCACCAATTTAACCATGAAAACCAATAGGTCCTTACCTGAACTGGTGAAAAGATGGGTAACAACTTTTGAACTTCTATTCTGCTTGAACTTCTGCCTTGCTCACAGTGGAGGTCAGATACAAATATGTTCATGTGACATGATAATGAGCATTGCCTCTGTGTGGGGATCGATACTTTTCAATGGATTCTCCGGCACATTTCCTCATCTGAGCCTCAGAGCTGAGGTGAACAGTAGCTCATCATCATCAGGCCTCGTGTCCGCTGGGTGAAAGGCATTTGGCAGAGATGCTTGGGTGACAAGTGTGATTTCACAGGAGTTCAGGGTGGAGTGGGCACCAGCACTCAGGACCTCCAACCAGAGCTGTTCCCTTTCTATGCAGCACACTCATCACCCGGCATAGCTAACTTTCAGGATGGAACTCAAGTTCAGTTTCTTTTGTGAATCTTTTATAACAGAAAAAAAAATTGCCTACCCATTGATATGCATGTCTTTATTTGGGGAAGCCACATGCATTGAGTTGAATACATGAAGATATGTTCAGAGCTTCTCTAATAGCCGGGCCCTTAATGGTCAATAATCATGCCTTATTTCTTCCCTGAATTCATTCCTTGATCTCTTCAAAACACTTATAAAAAACTATTTTTCCAGCGTTATGCCAGGCCCAAGAAAACAAAGATGAATAATAGAGGTTCTCTGCCCTCATAGAGCTTACAGTTTAGTGATATAGCTTTCCTATTTTTTTTGCCATGATCCACTTTATTGCCCACATAATGACTCAGCATGTGTGTGTGTGCACACACACACACACACACACACATGCACACAGCCCTCTGAAAAAAAAGCTTCATAGAGCAATGTTTACCTTACCATGTGCAATTTAACCTAATAGTTCTCACACTCTGATATTTTCCATCTTATTTTATTCTGTGTTATTTCATCTATTTAGCAAATACTATTTACAACACTCTAAATTAATTTCACCAACAAATAAAGAATCATGACCCACAGTTTGAAAATCACTCATGCACTATGACTGTGGAATGACTCAGATCAGAGGTCGGCAAACACTTCCTGTAAAGAGCCAAATTTGTGGGCCCATCAGTAAAGGATATTACATAGGCATTAACAAGAGAAAAATGTTTTTCTATTTAAGTTTTATTCATAAAATTCAAAATATTATAGTCAATGAGTATAATTCTGTATAACACAGGTTTAATAATGAGAAGAGTTGAATTTATTATTGAACATGAAATTTGAATTTCATATAATTTTCCCATGTCACAAAGTTTTATTGACTTTTGCAGCTATTTAAAAATGTAAAAGTCCTTTTTAGCTCATGGACACATGAAAAGAGGCAGCAGGCCATAGCTTGCCAACTGACTGAGAGCAAAACCAGCTTTTATTGACATGCCTAAAATGTCAATTGTTTTCATTGCAAAGCTGGATATCAACTATCTTCAACTGGTGCTTGAGAAAGACCCAGAAAAAGTGTGGCTATTCAAATAACTGAGGGATGTTAAATATAACCCTCTCAACAAATTATGGGTTTGGTCCCATTTTGTCTCCATCTTATCAATGAAGAAACTAAGGTATAGGGGTAATAGGGTGTGCCTACTAGCTTCCAAGCCCAGAACCCAGGTACATGACAGGGTCTGGCTTAGATGACCAAGAAGAACAACAAACCCCCACTCCTCTGGTAGCACCAGCAGAGATTAGCATGCACTCTAATAAACATATTTTCTTTTATACCATTCAGGGTACCAACAGGTACCACAGTCAATGCTACCTGTGCCATAACACAGATAACCTGCAGGAGGTTTGGATCTCAAAGTCCCCTAATGATAATCATTTGGGCTAGAACATCAGTTACACCTGAACCTCATTCATAGTTAGGTTTTCATGTCTTAAAGGGTATTAAGCGAGAAGACAAATCACGCTACCCAAAGTCCCCACATTCACTCCCCACCACGCTGCGCATTTGGCCAAGTGCCCACGCGGCGAGAAGGACCAGCAGGGTTCTCCAAGTTTCGGTGGCAGCATGTGGCGACCACAGTCCATGACTGAGGCTCCCAAGATCAGCTTGAGTCTATGTTGTGCATATGTTCTTCCTGGGGGCAATCATTCACGCAGACAAAACACAGCATTCCAAACCTCGGGATATATTTATGTTCAATAATAAACTATAGAAACTGCAGGGCTACTCAAAGTTTCCAAAGACACGTGTGCCTCACGGGAGAGTTCGGGGGGCTGGGGAAGGAGATGATTAAAACACAGGCAGCACGTAAACACACGGTCATGTTGGTAAGGTTTTGGGAACCAAGTGTGTTACCACTAGAAAGAATGTGCACTCAGTTGAGAGGAAGCAAGATGGCGGCGATATAGGCAGACGCGTCCCAGGTCTTGTCCCGGAGCAAACGGAGTAAGCAGCTGAAACTAATAACACCCACCCCGAATTGGCAAATTTACTCAGCTGGTGAGACGGCTTGCAGCCTGGAAGGGCAGACATCCCCTGGAAAGGTTAAAAACCAGGGATCTGGGCAGGAAAGTTTGCCAGACCTGAGCCCAGAGGGTCGGAGGGAGACCGCATGGCAGACAGCCGCGTCTCTTGGGACAGACACAGACCCTGACCAGGGTAAGGAGTTCCGCGGGTTTGCTGGCGCCAGGAGATTTGAGATTTGGATTTTGTGATTGCGGAGAACTGAGACTAAAGGGGGCATCCTGAGGAACTGATCAGACCGTGCAGTGCCCATAAGAGAGGAGCGTTTCCCAGACCATGCAGTGCTGGTAAGAGGAGCGTTTCCCAGACCGGTAAGAGGAGCGTTTCCGCGGCCGGCCGGCGTTTGTCTGTTTCTTTGTTTTCACTGAACCCTGCTCATAGGACAGTTCGGATACAGACACTCACCTGTGCTGAAGAGAGGGTGAAGGTGCAGACGAGGGGAATCTGGGGAGAGGCTGAGGAAAGAGGGGGAGCCGGAGGAGGTGGCAGCGAATTGAGTGCTGAGACCCCCCTGGGCCCAGGACTGGGGCAGCCATTCCTCCAGAGGGTGGAATTCCTCCCCCCAGCCCCCCAGGCAAGGAGCACAGCCACACCCAGATTCCACCCTGTATGAGATAAAGGACTAAAACAAGCTGATTAGTCCCTGGGAGTTACCAGGGTCTGGCCTATAGAGGGATTTTCAGTCCCACCAACAACACAGAGCAGGGTAAGGATTAAAAAAGGATAGAGAAGCTGTATAGCCTCAGAGGCCAACCCAAAAACACTGCCACCCAGAGGTTGAGCCACAAACTGACTCTTAGGGGAATACAAATTAAGGCAGACTGGATCACAAATACGGCCTGCTTTAAAATCAGGACTGTGATTTACAACACGGAGGAACAGTGTAATGCAGGCAACACTCTCCTAAATACCTGGCAGGACCAAGGCGAACCAGGCTGAAGAGTAGAAGAACCGAAAGACCATCACTACTGCAAATTTTTTCTTTTTCTTTTTCTTTTTAATTTTTTCACCTTTTTACTAAGAAACTAATTTTTTTTTCTCTTTTTCTTCTTTTTCCATCACCTGATTTTACCCTTTCAATTACCACATTTTTATTTTTAACCAGTATTATTACTCCTACCATTTTACCATTTTTTAAAGTGCCATTTTATTTTCTCTTTATTTTCTTTTGGGATTAGTGTTCTCCATTCTATTTTCATCGTTCCTTTAGCATTAATTTTCCCTATCTCAATTCCACCTCTTTGCTAAAACCCTCTTCCTTACTTTTCCCCTTTTGGTGTCCTGTTTCTCTTACCCTATTCCTGCTCCAGACTTTCCCAATTCCCTCTTTTTACCCCCTGCCTAATTCCACCCTACTTATATATCCTATTTCCAATCTACTGCTCTAAATCCTTATACACCTATTCTTTATCCTTCTTCACTTTCCAACCATTTTTTTTTCTCTCTTATCTTTCTATTGTTTTCTTGATTGTTGAATATATTGGGCTTTTTTTTTTTTTTTTTTTTTTTTTTTTTTTTTTTTTTTTTTTTAATTTGTTTGTTTGTTTTGTTTTGTGTTTTTTCTTCTTTTTTAGGACTGGTTGTGAGGTTGTTTTTCTTTTTCTTTTTCTTTTTCTTTTTTTTTTCTGCTGGTTTTTCCCTTCCCTCCCCCACCCCACCCCAGCTATTTTTGGTGCTTCTGTTTTCCCTTACCCCTCTGGATATTATTGGTGGTTTGTAGTTTGCATTCATCTCCAGGGATCTGTTGCTGGAATTTGTTGAGATTAGTGGCAGTTCTATTGGAGTTTGCTCCTCATACGGGGAGTCTCTTCCCCACTTCTACTTCATTCTCTTTTTTCGCTCTCTTTTTTTCCCCCCTCTTTTTTCCCAATTCTATTTTTGCACTCCTTTTTTGTTTGTTTTTTTTCTTATTTTTCTTTTCTGTTCTCTCTTTTATCTTCTTCTCTTCTTTCTCCCTTATCCCCTAATTCTCTTAATTCGGGTGGTCACCTTTATTTGGAGTTATTAATATAGTGAATATACTTGTGTTCAGTGCCTGGTACGTTGTGCCTTGCTCTGTTGTATTTTGTGCCTTTAAATCAACGCAGCAGATCCAAGCAACAGCAGCCCCCTGATCACCGCAGCCTCCTGATCACCACAGCCTCCTGATCACCACACCCTCTGTCTGTGGAACAGCAACTGTACGTGAAGCCTCCCCCCACCAGCCAGAAGAGCCAACACAGCTGTGAACAACACCCACCAGAGGAGCTGCTGCCAACTGGAAAGCAGCTGCTACCGCAACCGTCTGAGCAGCAACCACAACCCAAGGAGCCCCTGCCACCCAGGGAGCAGCCACTGAACACCTCAACATCTACATATGTCAGCGAGATCAAACATGGGTAGGCAAAGAAACCCCCAAAGGAAAGAAAAGGAGGACTCGCCAGAAAAGCAGCTAAGTGAGACAGAGGTATGCAACATGACGGAAAAAGAATTCAGAATAAGGTTCCTAGAGTACATGCACCACATGTTCAAGAAGCAAGAAGAAACAGATGAAAAACTCAACTACTTATGCAAGAAGCTAGAAGAAACAGATGAAAAAATCAACAACTTAAGTAAGTCCCAAGAAGAAATGAAGAGTGACATAGCTTCAATAAAAAACTCCATTGAAAGTATCAACAGTAGACTGGGAGAAGCGGAGGACCGAATTAGTGAATTAGAAGACAAGGAAGCAAAACACACTCAAACTGTACGGCAAATGGAGAAAAAAATTAAAAGACAGGAGGAGAGCCTAAGGGAGCTTTGGGACAACATGAAACGAAACAACATACGAATAATAGGGGTGCCAGAACAACAGAAAGATGAACATGGATTAGAAAACCTATTCGAAGAAATAATATCAGAAAACTTCCCTGAGGTGGGGAAGAAAAAAGTCACACAAGCCCAGAGAGTCCCAAACAAGGTGAACCCGAAAAGACCCACACCAAGACACATCATAATTACCATGGCAAATGTTCAGGATAAAGAGAGAATCTTACAGGCTGCAAGAGAGAGACGGAAAGTAACATACAAGGGATCTCCCATTAGATTATCAAATGATTTCTCAACAGAAACACATCAGGCCAGAAAAGAATGGACGGAAATCTACAAAGTGATGCAAAGCAAAGGACTGAATCCAAGAATACTCTATCCAGCAAGGCTATCATTCAAAATTGAAGGGGAAATAAGAAGCTTCACAGACAAAAAAGGGCTAAGGGAGTTTATCACCACCAAGCCAGCCATGCAAGAAATGCTAAAGGGACTGGTGTAAAAAGAAGAAATATCAAGCTCAGAAAGAAAACAGCCACACACACACACACAAAAAGAAATGGCTACAAACAAATACCTTTCAATAATAACTTTAAATGTAAATGGACTAAATGCTCCAACCAAAAGACATCGAGTGGCTGAATGGATAAAAAAACATGACCCATACATCTGCTGTCTACAAGAGACCCACCTCATTAGAAGGGACTCACACAGACTGAAAGTGAAGGGATGGAAAAATATCTTTCACGCAAATGGAAAGGAAAAGAAAGCTGGGGTAGCAATACTTATATCTGACAAAGTACATCTCAAAGTGAAGGCCATAACCAGAGATAAGGAAGGCCACTTCATAATACTAAAGGGATCAATACAACAAGAAGATATAACCCTGGTAAACATATATGCACCCAATGCAGGAGCACCCACATACATAAGAAAACTTCTGGAAGATATCAGGGGAGAGATCAACAACAATACAATCATAGTAGGGGACTTTAATACACCACTGACATCACTGGATAAATCCGCTAGACAAAAACTCAGCAAAGAAACAGCAATCCTAAATGACTCACTAGATCAGATGGACTTAATTGACATCTTCAGAACACTTCACCCCACAGCTGCGGAATATACATTCCTCTCAGGTGCTCATGGGACATATTCAAAAATAGACCACATATTGGGTCACAAGCAAAGTCTCCACAAATTCAAGAAGATTGAAATCATAAAAAGCTTCTTCACAGACCACGATGGCATAATGTTAGAAATAAACTACAATAAAAACAACCCAAAATACTCAAACACTTGGAAGCTGAATAGCATGTTATTAAATATTGATTGGGTTACCGATGACATCAAAGAAGAAATTAAAAACATCCTGGACACTAATGACAATGAAAACACAACAATCCAAAACCTCTGGGACACAATGAAAGCAGTCCTGAGAGGGAAGTTTATAGCTCTACAGGCCTATCTCAAAAAACAAGAAAAAATGGTAGTCAATCATCTAACTCTACAACTCAAAGAATTAGAAAGAGAGCAACAAGAAAACCCCAGAGTGAGCAGAAGGAAGGAGATAATAAAGATTAGAGCAGAAATCAATGAAATAGAGACCAAAAAAACAATACAGAAAATCAATGAAACCAAGAGCTGGTTCTTTGAAAGGATAAACAAGATTGACAAACCCCTAGCCAGGCTCACCAAGAAGCAAAGAGAGAGGTCCCAAATAAACCAAATCAGAAATGATAGAGGCGAAATAACAACAGACCCCACAGAAATACAAATGATTGTTAAACAATACTACGAGCAACTCTACTCCAACAAACTGGACAACCTGGAGGAAATGGACAAATTCCTAGAAAAATACAACATTCCAAAACTCAATCAGGAAGAATCTAAAAACCTCAATAGGCCAATAACTATGGAAGAAATTGAAGCAGTCATCAGAAAGCTTCCAGCAAACAAAAGCCCAGGGCCAGACGGCTTCACAGGGGAGTTCTACCAAACATTCAAGGAAGAACTAAAACCTACCCTCCTCAGACTACTACAAAAAATTCAAGAGGAAGGAACGCTTCCAAGCTCATTCTATGAAGCCAGCATCACCCTAATACCAAAACCAGGTAAAGACATCACAATGAAAGAGAATTACAGGCCAATATCCCTCATGAACATAGATGCCAAAATCCTCAACAAAATCTTAGCAAATCGGATCCAGCAGTACATCAGAAGGATCATACACCATGACCAAGTAGGATTCATCCCAGAGATGCAAGGATGGTACAACATCCGTAAATCAATAAATGTGATACATCACATAAACAAATTGAAAGAAAAAAACCACATGGTCATATCAATTGATGCAGAAAAAGCATTCGACAAAATCCAACACCCATTTTTGATAAAAACTCTCAGAAAGGTGGGAATAGAAGGATCATACCTCAACATAATAAAAGCCATATATGACAGGCCCACTGCCAACATCATACTCAATGGACAAAAACTAACACCATTTCCCCTAAGAACAGGAACAAGACAGGGATGCCCACTCTCACCACTCCTGTTCAACATAGTACTGGAAGTATTAGCCATTGCAATTAGGCAAGAAGAAGGAATAAAAGGCATCCAAATTGGAAAAGAGGAAGTAAAACTGTCCTTATTTGCAGATGACATGATATTATACATACAAAACCCTAGAGACTCCATCAAAAAGCTACTAGACTTAATACATGAATTTGGCAATGTAGCAGGATACAAAATTAACCCCAAGAAATCTGAGGCATTTCTATACACCAACAGTGAACTTTCAGAAAGGGAGATCAGAAAAACAATCCCGTTTACCATCGCACCAAAAAAATTAAGATACCTAGGAATAAACTTAACTAAAGAGGTTAAAGACCTCTACTCAGAAAACTACAGGACGTTGAAAAAAGAGATAGAGGAAGACATAAACAGATGGAAGAACATACCATGTTCTTGGATTGGTAGAATCAACATCATTAAAATGTCCATACTACCCAAAGCAATCTATACATTCAACGCACTTCCCATTAAAATACCAATGGCCTTCTTCAAAGATCTAGAACGAACTCTCCAAAAATTCATCTGGAATAAAAAAAGACCCCGAATAGCTGCAACGATCCTGAGAAAGAACAAAGTAGGTGGGATCTCAATGCCAGATATCAAGCTGTATTACAAAGCCACTGTTCTCAAAACTGCCTGGTACTGGCACAAGAACAGACATATAGATCAGTGGAATAGAATAGAGAGTCCAGAAATTAGCCCGAACCAATATGCTCAATTAATTTTTGACAAAGGAGGCATGAACATACAATGGAGCCAAGATAGTCTCTTCAATAAATGGTGTTGGGAAAATTGGACAGACATATGCAAGAAAATGAAACTAGACCACCAACTTACACCATACACAAGAATAAACTCAAAATGGATAAAGGACTTAAATGTACGACAGGAAACCATAAAAATTCTAGAAGAATACAAAGGCAACAAAATCTCAGACATATGCCAAAACAATTTCTTCACTGATACAGCTCCTAGGGCAGTTGAAACTAAAGAGAAAATGAACAAATGGGACTACATCAAAATAAAAAGCTTCTGCACAGCAAAAGAAACCATCAACAAAACAACAAGAAAACCCACCTCGTGGGAAAACATATTTGCCAACGTCATATCGGATAAGGGCTTAATCTCCAAAATTTATAGGGAACTCATACAACTTAACAAAAAGAAGATAAACAATCCAATCAAAAAATGGGCAAAGGATCTAAATAGACACCTTTCAAAAGAGGACATTCAGAAAGCCAAGAGACATATGAAAACATGCTCAAAGTCACTAATCATCCGAGAGATGCAAATCAAAACAACAATGAGGTACCATCTCACACCTGTCAGAATGGCCATCATCAACAAATCAACAAACGACAAGTGCTGGAGAGGATGTGGAGAAAAAGGAACACTTGTGCACTGCTGGTGGGAATGCAGACTGGTGCAGCCACTATGGAAGGCAGTATGGAGGTTCCTCAAAAAATTGGAAATGGAACTCCCATTTGACCCTGTGATCCCACTACTAGGAATATATCCCAAGAAACCAGAAACACCTATCAGAAAGGATATATGCACCCAGATGTTCATAGCAGCACAATTCACCATAGCTAAGATCTGGAAACAGCCTAAGTGCCCATCAGTAGATGAATGGATTAGAAAACTGTGGTACATCTACACGATGGAATACTATGCTGCTGTTAAAAAGAAGGAACTCCTACCATTTGCAACATCATGGATGGAACTGGAGAGCATCATGCTAAGTGAAACAAGCCAGTCAATGAAGGAAAAATACCACATGATCTCACTCATTCATGGATAATAAAGACCATTACAAACTTTTGAACAATAATAGATACAGAGGCAGAGCTGCCTCAAACTGATTGTCAAACTGCAGTGGGAAGGCCAGAGAGAGTTGGGGGGCAGGAGGGAGGGGAGTAAGAGATCAACCGAAGGACTTGTATGCATGCATATAAGCATAACTAATGGACATAAGACACTGGGGGGTAAGGGAGGGTAGTGGTTTGTCAAGGGCGGGGGGGGGGGGGGGAAAGGATACTTATGTAATACCCTTTGTAATACTTTAAGAGGAAAATAAAAAAAAAAAAAAAAAAAAAAAAAAAAAAAAAAAAAAAAAAAAGAATGTGCACTCAATGTTGGCTAAAATAACGCTTCTCATTACTTACCCTGAGTCCCCAGCATTGTGGTCTGTAAACGCTGCTAAACATGACCCCCAGGGCTAGCGAGTGGCTGAGCCTTGCCACAAAACCCTGGCAGAGTTAGTATTTTCAACACAAACAGGTCCCTCTGATAGTGACATGTAGGTCTTTAAACAAGAGCATGCACAAATAAACACACTCAACTCAACATACTGAATCAAAGCATGTGCAGAAGGCAGCAACGCTCAGAAAGTAAACGTCGCAAGTTAAACATATGAGGTGACCAGCAGATACTTTCTCCTCTAAATGACTTACTGCAGAGCTCCTCACTTTGCCTTAAGGTATTCAAGGTCTTAATAATGCATAGTTTGTACAAAGAAATGGGCAAGTGTAAAATTGTAAGTTATTTTATTCTTCATAGTTCATTAGTAGCTCTGTATTAGATTTCCATTCCTTTGGATTTTTTCCCCAGGTAGTCTGGCACACATGTACATACACACACACACACACACGCACACACTGAAAACAGACACAGCTTCACAGGTCCAATATTATATTTCTGGTGCTAAATGTGAAACTCAAGGAAAGCAGACTACAAGGATTTTAAGTTTCCTACTTGAAAACGCCTTAAAGAGAACTCATTGTTCAATTAATTATAAATCAACATCGAAAATAACCTTAGAGTGCTTTTTAAGAGTTCACAAAATGCTTTACTTGGACCAAGCCTGGGAAGAAAACATTACTATCTTCATTTGGCAGACTGAGAAATGAGGTTACAAAAGCCAGGGTTCCCTCTTTTTGATGGTAGGCAAGGAAACAGTAAAGGGATGAAGAGCAGCAGCCTGGACTATGCACGAGGTGAAGGGAGCCTGTAAGTGTGAAAGCCAAGAACCTATGCTCTCACCGGCCAGGAAAGTAGAAGGGAAGAGAAGGAAGAGAAAGAAGAAGAATTGCATGTTACAGGTAGAGTCAAAGTTTTGTCAGCATGGAAAAAGAAATGTTTCTGGCCAACTGATTTTATAAAACAAATTGTAAAGCATCGCTGCAAAAACTGGGTGCATTTGAAGGAAGTAGAATTAAAAATCATCAAAGTATTACACTAAGTGAAATATGCCAGTCAAAGAAAGGCAAGTATCACATGATCTCACTCATATGCGGAATCTAATGAACAAAATAAACTGATGAACAAAATAGATCCAGAGACACAGAAGTATGGAACAGTCTGTGGAATCTCAGAGAGAAGTGGGGGTTGAGATTAAGTGGGAAGAGGTCAGCCAAAGAACCTGCATGCATATATGCATAACCCTTAGACACACACAATAGGGTGGTGAAGCCTGAGGTGTGTGGGAAGTGCAGAGAGGGGCAGGCTAGAAAAAGTTAATGGGGGGGGGGGGGGGAGAAGGAGGACATATGTAATACTTTCAACAATAGAGATTTAAAATAAATCAACAATAAAAATACCAAAATAACTAAAAAATTCTCCCTTTGAAAAGAAAAAGTATCAAGGTCAGAAGCCATAAAGCTTTTTAGTCTGCAGAAGATCCCGACAATCTTCCAGGGCGCCGGCAGGGAGATCATGCAGTTAGGGTGACTGCAGGGCGAGTGAAAAGGAAAAATATGGTAAAAGAAGTACCTGCTCTAGCTGTAGCCCCAAAGCTCATATCATGTTGTGGGCACTCAGAGAGTTGATTTGTCTGCATACCCTCCCCATCCTTACATGCCTTTACTTCTACAGGGGGAAACAGTGTGTTCAGCAGAATCCTAGCGCATGTACTTTGTTTGTGCTTATTAAATAAAAGGAAAGGATCACCTTCAACTATATTAATGATGGACTGGTGGATGAAGGATGCCTGTGAAAATTCACAACATCTGTTTGCTCCCCTCTCTTCTCAGCATGCTGCACCTATTTCTCATGCTTAATGATGCTCAGCCACTCTGCAAGTTTTACGAACAAATGTGTGTTTAGCCACATTCATCATTCTGAATGAGTGTTCCTGATGAAGCCTCCACTGGCCTGTTTCGCTCTTTCTGCTACACTTTAACAAATGACAACTGCTCTACGTATTTTTCATTTGTTAAAAATAAAAAGCTAAGTGAAGGATAGGCCTGGAGGATTTTTTCCCCTTCCCTTTGACTCCCCCAGAAACTTCAGCACACCATCCATTGTATTTCTACACCCACAGCCATGGACTGAAGGGGACACGCTGGGGCAGCCTGCCTGAATCTCGGGTGTCAGAGCCCCGCTGGCTGTGTCCCACCTCGAGGATCCTGTCTCTGCTCTCTAATTACCTGCCACTTCTGGAATCTCCATCCCACAGCGTGGTGTTTAAACATATGCCTTTACTCTTCACTGGGCAGGATTGTAAACCAGTACATTGGCAAGAAATCAGGAAACGCTGTCTGTATTACCAAGAATGTCACATATTAGATCAGAGAGTAAGGAACAAATAAATAGTTGTTAAATTGAGCAGTAGTATTTCTCTCCAGTTCTCCAGATGAAAGCCAAGATGCTTGCTTAGTTGTGACAGACAAGATAATATTTAAATTATCACAAACTCAGAAACTTCAGCTATACCAAGAGGCTCATCCCAGCAAAACCTGGATTCACATTTTGAATGACCCACATGAGTCAGGTCAAGCTGGCTAGAACCCAAGAGTTCAAATAGCAAAGGTATTATAATACGTTAAGTAATAATCTTTCAGAATTTATTTTCAAGTGGTTGTTTTTATTCTGATCATTGGGTTAGGAGCATGAAAAGCAAAAAAGTAAGACATTTCTTCTATATTAAATATTCAGAATCATTGGAAATCATATTAAATTCTATTTCATAAGACAATACATTTTTCTCTATATTTGCAATGCTGAATATTGTATTAGTATTTTTATTGCATTTGACTCAGCATGCATTGCAAAAACACTTTACAGATAAAATAATCACATTATATATTCAATAAAGCCACACTGTCATATCACCAGTTTAACCACAATGGTCTCTGGTTTCCTACCCCTCCTGAATGTTATGAACATTTGAAAAGGAAAATGTTTCAGTCATCAAATTTAGTTGCTTCACCCACCCCAACCTTCTTTAAAATGCCCTGTTAGTGACTGTGGGTTTTATATACTTCATTAACTGAATTGTTAATACATTTCAATCTAATTTTTTTTAAGAAAGCTTCTGAGATCAGTACAAAAAGTTTTAGGAGATATCTACTCAACAACAAAGAAGCTAAACCTTAGCAGACAGAGTTAAGAATTAAAAGTATAAAAATTAAGAAATCTTAACCAGAAATCCTTCAACTTTCACGGGTATTTATTAAGGTCCTGCTCCGCAGATTCCCTGAGCACCACAGTCCACCAAGGAGCCTTGGAGTTCTTGAGCCCTCAAATCCATACTTGTCACAAGCTTGGCTGGAGACAGACTTAAAACCATATATTGAAAATATGTGTATATTAATCTTGCACTTGCACCACTTTTGTTCATTCTATTTTATAAACTACCAACACTAAAGATATAACTATTGTCATGTAGGCAAACATAAAAATGTTTCATATTTGAAAAAAGACCTTCAGTGTTTGATGCAAATGTCCTCAAGGACCTACTCAATTCTACCTCCTCCACAATCCCCAATCACCCCAGTCCATGGAGACCATCTTCTTCTCTAAAACACAGGAGTGGTATCTGCCACACAACTTAGCCCCACCCAGCACTACTGCTCACTGGTATTTTGCTCTCTACAACATAATATGGTATTACTAAGGACTAGGATCTCATTTTATACTTCCTTCCATCTCCCATAATACCTATACTCAGCTCTATACTGAACACTAAGTCATTGCCATCTATATCAATATTGACCTCAGTATCAGTACAGCAAGTCCTCAAGTAACATCCTTATGCTAATCATTTTGGTATAACCTTGAGAAGATGCCATAGGAACCTAACTCTTGTTTTTATCAATTAGCCTATGGTAAAATTGATTTCCTTACACATTGTTTTGCTTAAAGTCACAGAACCTATTTAAGTGAGGACTTACTGTATATCAATAGAGATATCCACACGTACTCATTTATTGTATCTTATATAACCAATGAGTCTGTGCTTAAGTGTGAAGTTAGACCTTTATTCTATTCATTATTTTTATACATATTAAGCCCTTCCTGCTTTAGGTACTATGAGCGGTGCAAAGATAAATAAATTCTTCAATGACATTATAATGTAATGAAAGAAAAGTATATTTGAATACCTACTGTGACCAAGCCTCTAAAATATTAAGTACCAGAAATAAAACAGGAGATTAAGAGACAGAGAGGATCATTGGAAATAGAGGGATTAAAAGGCTTCATCTTCAAGCATGGCATTTGAGCCACTCCTTGAAGAAGAGGAAGATGTTTGGCATGTGAAGATATGGGCAAGGATTCCCAGGCAGAGGAGATAACGCAATTGAAATTATGAAGGCGCAAAGGTGGGGTGCTCATCTGAGTGCAGAATAGAAGATTCCACTTTTTAAAAACACAAGATTGAACCTAGCCTTGCAGATCAGTTTAGAAAAATCCTATGGCCTTACTGAAAGGGCCTCTTTCCAAATTCTCATCGTCATACTCATTGCCCTTTAGAAGCAATAGAAATATTGCATATGAATCCCCCATGGCACAGAGTCCCACAGGACAAGCTGAAACAAATAACTTTCCTCTTCTGAACTCTCCTAGGCACGGTGCTTAAATTTCGTGACCTGGTTTCTTGGAGGCTGTGGCTCGAGTTAACTTTCCCAGTTTGCTTGTGGAGGGCTTAGCACCCAATGCCACCTCCAACTCTCTGGAGCTCGGTTACATGCTGGCTGCAGCAGCCGTGTCTGCAGCTCCAAGAATTCAGCAAAAGCCATGGCATACTTGCTCTGACAGTCTTTCTTCCTCCTGTTGGAGACATGGACCTTAAATACTTCCCCAACCTTTCTCAGCTACAACCTGCCCTGCAGAGAGTAAAAGAAACTCTTTACTCAGACCTCAATTTCTAACATTTAAGTCAACCTGACCCCTCAGCACATTAAAGGTGATGATTCTTTTTCCTTACTCCATCCAACTACCTTCTAATAGAAACTGTGCTTGATAACGCTTTTGCCCTGATTGATGGGTGCTGAGTGTAACAGGTCCACAATCTGGCAAGAACAACCCCAGGAAACTGAACAGTCACCTCACAAGAAACTCAGCACCAACTGCAGTGCCACTTTGGCTGATTCACTCCCCACTTTTTGAAAACTGAAGTCATCATCTCTTCTTTGTCAAGAAGCCTTTGATTGCAGTGACAGCCCAGAACCAGAGAACCGTAAGAGTAGAGAGTCCTGCAGGGCCTTGGCAATCACTGTTTAATCCCCTCATTTTACAGCAGACAAAATCGAGGCCCAAAGAAGCAAAATGGCTTGGTACCCCTTTTTAGTAGCCCAACTGGGACTAACATCTAGGTTTCCTGACTCATAAATTAGTTCCTTCCACTACTACATGTTTATCAGCCTCCTAAAAGTTGGGAAAACTGAAAGAACAGCAGTAAGATAGGCTGATTAATATTAAGAGTATGTTCATATCTCCATATCCAAAACCTGTGACTATTACGTGACATGGGAAAAGGGACTTCACAGGTGTGATTAGGTTAAGGATCTTGAGATGGCACGGCTACTGCGAGCTCAATATATTAAAAATGATCATTAAAAGAGGGACACTGGAGGAGTCAGAGGACAAAAGCAAAGATGGAGCGACAGGCTTTGAAGATGGAGGAAGGGGCCCCAAGCCAAGGAATGCTGGCAGGCACTGAAAGTTGGAAAAGGCAAACAAACAGATTCTCCCCTTCAGAGCCTCTTGCAAGAACTGGCTCTGCCCAACCTTAATTTTAACCCTGCAAAACTCATTTTAAACTTTTGACCTCCACAACTATCAGAGTATTCATTAGTGTGGTTTTAAACCACTGAGTCTGTGGTGATTTGCTACAGTGGCAGTAGGAAACTAATACAAATTTTAGTGCCTAGAAGTGGAGTGCCGACCACTGTGACAAGTACCTAAAAATGTGGAGATGGCTTTGGAATTTGATAATGGGTAGAAGCTTGAGGAATTTCAAGGAGCATGATAAAAGACCTAGATTGCCTACAGTAGACTACTTGTAGATATATTGGCATTAATGACTCTGTTAGTGAAGACTCATAAGGAAGTGAGGAGTGTGGAAGAGAAAACCAATATTCTCTTAGAGAACATCTAAATCATCATAAACAGACTGCTGGTAGGAGCACAGACATTAAAGGAGCTCCTGGTGAAAGCTCAGAAGGAAACGGGGAATTCGTTATTAGACACTGAAAGAAAGGAGACCCTTGTTATAATGGAAGAAAGATTAGCTGAGCTGTGTCCTACAGTTAGATGGAAAGCATCACTTGGAAAAAATAATTTGGCTGAGGAGATTTCCAAACAAAATGTTCAAGGTGCTATTTTCCTCTTGCTGCTTATTGTAAAATGCAAGAAAAAGATAAATTAAAGTACTGTTATATATACTAGTATATTTTTTAAAAGCTTGATAATTCTCAGCCTATCCAGATTGTAAAATTAGGAGATATACTATCAGGAAAGATGCTCTGGTGAGAAATCCAAGTATGTAATTGGATACCAGCTAGTTCATCAGAAGACTAAAAAGATCGGAGTATTTATGCACAAAGATAACTCTTAACAAGATTAGGCATGTGACTCGTGAATTCCCTCAACCATCTTAGCAGAAGCCAGAAATAGAAATAGGATTATCTAGGAAAAATCTATGGAGGACCCTCTTGTCTCATGGAATGAATCCATGATATAATGGGAGACCACAAGGTTTTTGAGAATGTTATAGCAGCAGAAACACTGACAGCTTAGACTAAAACTTTTAACAACAACAAAAAAATGAAAGAAAACTGTCAGGTGACCAAAATTCTACAGACAGGAGACAAGCTGATAAAACTACTCACCTGTAACTTTCATGAATGCATGCTGCCTTCATGAAAAAGGGAGGATGGCCCACAGGGCAGAGCCTCAAACTCAACGGGTAGAACTTTAGACCCAGAGACACAAGCCACAGAGTACTACTCCCAGACCCTAAAACCTAAGGAAGCTGGCCCTACTGGATTTAAAAATTGCTTGGGACTGCTCAATGAATCCTTTTTCCTTTCACGTTCTCCCTTTTTGAATGGAATGTCTAAAATTGTTATCCTAAGTATATCCCACCATTGTATTTTGGGAGAAAATAATTGATTTCTAGTTTCACAGGTCCACAAATAGAGAATGATTCTGCCTACGAATGAATTATACCCAGAACTTCACTCATAAGCAACATACATTATTGAAGATCTTGAGATTTGAGCTGATGAGACTTAGATGAGATTTTGGACTTGAAGCTATAATGGTTGAGACATCTAGGGACCTTGGGGTGAGGTGAAAGTAATTTTTTATGTGTGGTTGCTATAAATCTTTGGGAGGCAGAGAGAACATATATGTGTTGTTTCACCCCACTAAGTTTGTGGCCATTTGTTACAGTGGCAATAAGATACTAATGTGGCCAGGAGAGAGGAGGCAATCAAAGGAGGAGGAGGCCTGCACCACAAATGATCTTACTTATGGAGAGAGCACAGCCCTTGACAGTAGCAAGAAACAGCCTAAGTCTTCTCATTACACCACCCTGGCGTCCAGATGCCCTTCAGGGCGCCTTTCATACTGTAAGACCAGGTTACACTTGCCCTGTAAAGCCCTTTCTTTCTTGTTCCAGTCAGGTAGTCCATGACATGCCAGAAATAGGATAATGATATTTTCTGATTAAAATTAGGAAGCATAGGACAACATACTCTGTGTTATTTTCAGGTATAAGAGATTGGCTGGGAGATTCCAAAACTAGATACCAAAATATTTAAACTTCTTGTAGCCATTTCAATAGTTTAGAGGACAGAAAGAGACACTATTTTGAAATGGGAGTTCCACAGAAAACCTGGAATATGTAGAAACTTATTTATCTAGGAAACTAGAGAGAGAGTGGTGATGTATGTGGGATCTCAGAATCAAAGTTCACAAAAATGAAGGCACCTGAATACAGGACCCAAATCCCTGATATGCACAAAGATGAGCAAGAGACTTGGTTACGGTCAAGTGCAATAGACTAAAGCAAATTAATGGTTGTTTCTACCTCCCAAATACCTTGTTTCTACCTAGAGTCATTGAGCTTCACATAGGCAATTTTGCTCACAAGAGCTCCTCAAGAGAGGATATTGCAACGGATATTAAGCCCTGACCAGGTAGCTCAGATAGTTAGAGCATTGTCCCGATATACCAAAGTTGTGAGTTTGAGCCCCAGTCAGGGCACATACAAGAATCAACCAATGAAGCATAAGTAGAACAACAAATGGATGTTTTTCTCTCTCTTCCTTTCTCTCTTTCTAAAATCAATAAATAAATTTAAAAGTGTAAGAAATGGGCATTGAAAGGGGTTAGATGCATTTCCCAGGTAATCTCTATAAACAGGTAAGTGGCTGGGCTGGGACCCCAAAACACTTCCCACTCTGCCATGCTGCCAGTAACTGCTCCAGTGATAATGGAGCAGAGAATACCTGTGATGAAAGGAGTTGGAAGAATTTAACACCCATAAGACAATACTCTTTACCCCAAAGAATTTATGGAAGAATACAGAACATAGGGAAGAATTGATTAATTTATTTATGTGAATATTTCTTCCGGGAAACCTAAGAGAGTTAATGAAAACCTCAAAAGTGTTACTAACATATTCTAAGAAAGAAAAAGAATCTATTTTCTTCTTTCAAATGATACAATTGACCTTGGAGGTTTTTTCAGAACAGCAGAATGGGGTAAAAAGAAAGTGGAAAAGTAATTTCGTTCTTTTAATATCCTGGAATTTTCATTTTTCTTATCAAAGAATGATTTTGAAAACTGCTTAGCTTGGAATTGAGACCAACTGAGAGAAGTTGCAGGGCCAAAGACATCCCATAAAAACAAACAAACAAACAAAACAACACTTCTCCTGAGAGCTGTCCGTCGATGGCCCAGCTGCCCCATGAAGCACTGAGCTCCTCACTACGGGTAGGGTTCAAGCAGGAGACTAAGCAGCCATGTGAGTGGCACCAGATGGATTTTTTCTCTGGGGTGGGAAGCTAGAGAGGATGCCCACACAAGTCCCACCTAGGATTTCTGTGATGCCTGGACGATCGCCTCATCGAAAGGGCTCAGCAGACCATGGAAAGTCATCTGGCTCCGATGACATTCAAAGAATGTTCACTTTGCTAACTTTTGAGTTAAGTGCTAGAGGACTTCTTGTCATAGAAACTCTAGGTGACATAAGTCCTCTAAATACAACTGCACTAGTCCTTTACCTTGACCGGCCGCAGTCCCTCACCCTGCAGGCTGACCCTGACAGGCGCCTCTCAGCCCCAGGTGCCCGCAGTTCCACATCTCACTTACCTGTCTGGCTGAGTAAATTACTACAAGCAATGCCTGCCTCAAAGACTTATAATAAAAAGAGATTCAAGAGGACGACGCGAAGCGGAGCAGCATTCATGAGAACGCTGAGATGAAAATTCCCCGTCGGCCTTCACGCTGGAGAATTTACTTTCGGATGTAAAAATAACGCACACTGCTGTATTTCTCCACTTTATTTGCTCTCCTCTGCAGAGATTACTGCTGTGTGCGCAGCGCTGTAAGAGTGGAGAAGGTCAGGTTGACAAAACTTCTTGGTGGGGAAGAATCCTTAGCCTTCCAAATATACGTGCCTTGCAACTTCCAGGCCACAAAAGCAAACTCTGGCTTAAAAAATGCCAAGTCTCATCTCTAAAGAAAGTCAATAACTTCCAAATGGTCCCAAGATCACATTTGTGTGGTTATAATAAACCATTAAAAACATTAAGGAATAATTCAGATTGAAAGAGCTTTCAAGGTTGTTAGGTTTTTTTCTTCCTTCTCAGTTTTGGCAAAGACAACATAAACCTCAGCAAAGAAAAAGCAGCTATAGGAAAACAGGAAAATGATAAAATTAGACCTGGTTGAACTTGCTTTTCATCTACCAACAACTTCAAGAAAATGATAATATTTATGTAGCGAAAAGGTATTTTGTAGCTTCTCTATATGGAAGAAACTTTACTTATTTTCAGGTTAGAGATAGCTCGGAATGGGTCTAAGAGTCACCCCCCACCCCACCCCTGAACTCCTCCCCTTGGGGCGGACAGTGTCCTCTCAAACCAGACATGAAAACAGTTTGAAAGTTTGGGCAGGTTTCAAAGAAGACAGGAAAGGGCACACAAGGAGTGCTATTCAACACATCAGTCCCAAAACTGATTGAAAAGCCAGCAAAGCTGAACATGGGTTTGAGGGTGTGCAAGCAAAGCACATTATTCTGTGTTCCCCCCAAATAATCAACAATGCCAGCTCTTAGACTGCAGTTCTAAGAAAGCCCAAACACCCCAAGGAATCCCAGCCCGTCCCGGAAAGAAGGCCCCATGCAGAATGTTACGACAGCTGGAACACCAAAGATCACCAGCTTTCAGACCTCATATGAAGCCACAGCATGATAAACAAATTCAATAAAATTACGAATTGGCAAACTGTTTGCAACAAATGTTATTTCCTGGATAACAAGATGGATAACGTACATTCTGCAACATATGTGAGGAATTATTGAAAACAGATGTAAATGTTCTCAAACTCGAGTCTTTCTTTGGCACAAATCTGAATACATTGATTTTACACTTTGCTTTACAGCCCTGCCCAGTGTACCTCAAATAGGAACCCTCGTACGGAACAGAAGATGTTCTAGGAAGATATTTCTGCTGTCCTTCCCTATTTCATAACATTTGGGTTGGGGAGCGTATTTGTTCCAAAGCCCTTCCATATAACACCAAATAAAACTTTGAATCCGGAATGCAAAAGCAAAAGCAAGGATGAACCGCAAACAGGGGATAATAATTATATTTAAATTGCCCCAGGCCTAAAGGTGCTCTGCTAACACACCCACACTCTAAAGAATGTCATAGCTCTCCCACAGCTCATGCCCTTCAAAACCAAAACCCGTTCCCTTTAGCTAAGTGCTACGTCCCTATTAGGTCTTTTGTTTTTGCCTCTGGCACCGCCACTCACTTGCCTATGTGGCAAAAGCAGCCAAGTCGCTGCATCCTACCTGCCACACAATCAGGATTTCCCTAATTGTGAGGAGAACCGTCTCCTGAGCACGCACAAAAACACGCAATATGCAATCATCGCATTTTGGAAATGGGGGCCCAGAGAGGTATTTTCCATGAAAAGTAATTTACATTTTTCAGCTACAAATGCATCTTTTCTTCTAAGAAGAATCATCTGTACAACAGATTTGTATCTGAAAATAGAAGGCCGGATTTATGCAAAAATGATCTCAGGGGATCATCACAGAAACACAAAAAAGTAATTTTCTGCCAAAATTATACAGAGCACTCACAAGAGATGTTTTTCAAATATGACCACTAAACACATAAAATACACAAATGAAATGGAATTAATACAAAGCAAGAGTTCTATGGTGATCTTAAAGAGTTTAGGGATGTCAGACAAAACGTCAGAATAGAATTCTTGGGAGTTTAAACATTATAGAAATGTCAAAGCCCATATTTTTACACTGAAAAGAACCTCTTTTGCTTTGTAAGGATTTGTCTCTCCAGTTTATTTAAATATAAAAGTGCACTAGATGGTAAAGTTAATTCTCTGAAACTCCCAAATTTTGTTAATCTGCCCCAATACAAAACTGTTACCATTACCCACAGTAAACTGAACTATAAAACTTTATTTATTTAAATGTTTTGATATGTATTTCTTTTTTTAAATTTCTTTATGAAGTTATTACATATGTGTCCTTATCCCCACATTACCCCCACCCCACCCCCATGCCCTCACCCCCCTGTTGTCTGTGTCCATTGGTTAGGCCTATATGCTTGCATATAAGTCCTTTGGTTGATCTCTCCCCCTTACCCCCACCCTCCCCTACCTTCCCTCTGAGGTTTGATGGTCTGATCGATGCTTCTCTGTCTCTGGATCTGTTTTTGTTTATCAGTTTATGTTGTTCATTATATTCCATAAATGAGTGAGATCATGTGATATTTATCCTTCTCTGACTGGCTTATTTCACTTAGCATAATGCTCTCTAGTTCCATCCATGCTGTTGCAAATGGTAAGAATTCCTTCTTTTTTACTGCAGCGTAGTATTCCACTGTGTAGATGTACCACCGTTTTCTAATCCACTCATCTGCTGATGGGCACTGAAGCTGTTTCCAAATCTTAGCTATGGTAAATTGTGCTGCTATGAACAGAGGAGTGAATATATCCTTTCTGATTGGTGTTTCTGGTTTCTTGGGATATATTCCCAGAAGTGGGATCACTGGGTCAAATGGGAGTTCCATTTTTAATTTTTTGAGGAAACTCCATACTGTTCACCACAGTGGCTGCACCAGTCTGCATTCCCACCAGCAGTGCACAAGGGTTCCTTTTTCTCCACATCCTCACCAGCACTTGTCGTTTGTTGATTTGCTTCTGACAGGTGTAAGATGGTACCTCATTGTCATTTTGATTTGCATCTCTCGGATGATTAGTGACTTTGAGCATGTTTTCATATGTCTCTTGGCTTTCTGTCTTCTTTCGAAAAGTATCTATTTAGGTTTGTTGCCCATTTTTTGATTGGGTTGTTTATCTTCCTTTTGTTAAGTTGTATGAGTTCCCTGTAAATGTTGGAGATTAAACCCTTATCGGTGATAACATTTGCAAATACGTTCTTCCATGCAGTGGGTTTTCTTAATTAATATTCGACAAAGGAGGCATGAATATACAATGGAGTCAAGATAGCCTCTTCAATAAATGGTGTTGGAAAAATTGGACAGATACATGTAAAAAAATGAAACTAGACCACCAACCATCACCATACACAAAAATAAACTCAAAATGGGTAAAGAACTTAAACATAAGATGGGAAACCATAAAAATACTATAGGAATCCAGAGGCAGCAAAATCTCAGACATATGCCGAAGCAATTTCTTCACTGATACTGCTCGTAGGGCAATGGAAACTAAAGAGAAAATAAACAAATGGGACTACATCAAAATAAAAAGCTTTTGCACAGCAAAGGAAACTATAAAACTTTATTTAAAGACAATAGTTAAAAGAAGGCTTCACAGAACCAGAATCCTAAAACAAATCAGGAACAGGCGGCAGCCTCTTAAGGTTTCTTACCATGGACAATGACCTGGTCGGCAAACTCATTAGTCAACAGAGCCAAATATCAACAGTACTTCTTTAAAATAGACTCGCCCAGGCTGAAATCCGACTTCTGTGCATGGGCCACGAAGTTTCAATCACACTGTACATGCGCCCGCACCTGGTATTTTGTGGAAGAGCCACACTCAAGGGGCCAAAAAGCCTCATGTGGTTCGCAAGCAGCAGTTTGCCGACCAGGGACCTAGGACATTTAAATAACAAGGGGTGAAGGGACATTTTTTTGTTCTTGTTAATTCTCACCTGAGGATATTTTTTCCATTGCTTTTCAGAGAGATTGGAAAGGAGGGAGAGAGGGGAAATGCGAGAAATTTCGATGTGAGAGAGACACATCAACTGGTTGCCTCCAGCATTTGCCCTTGACCAGGAATCGAACCCACAACTCTTCAGTGTATGGACTGACACTCTAACCACTGAGAACACTGTCCAGGGTGGACCAAGAGTCATTTTTAATTACAGTTGACCCTGGAACAACATAGGTTTGAACTGCACGGGTTCACTTATAAGTGGATTTTTCCCAATAAATACAGATAGTACTATAAATGTATTTTCTCTTCCTTATAATTTTCTTAATAATTTTTCTCGAGCTTTATTGTCAGAATCCAGTTTATAATATATATAATATACAAAACATGTGTTAATGAACTGTGTTATCAGTAAGGCTTCCAGTCAACAGTAGGCTACTAGTTGTTATGTTTGGGGGGAGTCAAATGCTACACATGGATTTTCAGCTGTGCTCCCAACCCTGCGCATTGTTCAAGGGTCAGCTGTGCTCTATTTTAATAAAATCGGCAATTCTAAGAAACTGCAGCGTGTGAACAAAAGCAAAAAGATACAATGGAAGGAACTCTGGGCCAGGGGTTAGTGTATTTGGGTTTTTAGGACCAGCCCTTCACTTAACTAGGATTTGACTTTAGGCAATTAATTAACCTGAGACTGAATCCATGAAAGAAAAAAGAATTATAGCAAAAAGTCTCCTAAGATTCCTCCAGCTTTAACATCCAATATGTAGCAGATAAATCATGGCAGGATTAAGCAAGAGTCACCCCTTAATAATTTTTGAGGAGGTCAAAGTCCACCTGTGATATAAGAAAGACCCAAGAATCACTTCTGAGGCCCCCAAAAGCCACATGGCGCTTTTTCTTCTATTGAAAGATAGGAAATAAGTTCAATTTTATAGACGAGAAAGGGAGCAGGAGACAGAGAAAGTCCCACCTCTATTTGTCTCTACTCTGATGTTCCACACGCAGCCGCTGTTTACATCGGCTGTCATCCTTTGATTTCCACTGTAGTTTGCAGCATGGGGGTCACTGGGTAACCTCTGCCTTCAAGAGTCTTATGAGCTCTCAACCCCCAGGCCAACAGTGCCTATGCATCTGGCGGGCTTTCCCTGACAGTCTCCAGCACTTGGCAAGAGAAGATCGAAAAGATGCAGAATAATGTCAACTCGAATAGTAATCTGTTAGGTGAATGGTTCTGTTGCTTACTACACAAGAGTAGGTTATGGTTTCATATATCATGTTCAATGTGCAATAGATATTTTTTTCACCCATTCATATTAAACTGGTGTAAATGTTTTCATTCGTTGCCACAGTTCTGGGTGGTAAGCTTGGGCTCTCCCAGGAATTTGTTTGCTTTAAAATGCCATGCATCTCCAGGCAGCCTGAGCTCGTAAAAAATGGGCACGTCTTCTAAATGAATTTCCCCTTTTTTGCAGTTAATAACTAACCAGCACAGCAGAAATACACCATGTGTGAAGCCCGTTTACTATAGGTGGTAAATCACGTGCCTAACATCCTGTAATTCATTCTGAATACTGTACTCCGTTCACTGTAACACGCTTTGCCCCGAGCTGCCAGGCATCAACGCCACCCAAAATCTGTGGCAAATTTGATTCCGATTCAGGGTCTATCCTAGGACATGCATTTTTTCTGGGGAGAGAGAGTGGAAAGGAATTTTTAAAGCAGCATCATGACAGTTTGCACCTGGGAGCAGGCTTTATTGCCCAGCCTCCACACCCCACCATCCCGCCCATGGCCCTTGCCCACAGCCCTTGCCCACAGGTGGGCCTCAGGAGAAGGCTATGGTCTAGGTAAGGTCGGCTCTGGCCTCTTGTGCCATCTGTCCTTGTGTCCCAACTTCCCTTCCCCATCTTCACAATTCTCCGGAGCTAAAAACTCACCTCCCAAGGTGTCCGCTGACAACTAATGTGTTAAGATTACAACCGCTCGTGAAACAGCTCCTGGCTGCTGAGCCCTTAAACCTGAATACCCTGAGGACCCCAAATCACGGAAATGCACTGGGGCTGCCCTTTAGGGCAGGTGAGCCCCTGAAGTCACGCCATACACGGTCACCCCTACTTACCAGCCATACCTCTGTGTGGCTAATGGAAACCCTTTAGAGATGCAGGGACAGCCACGTTTCCACACTACTCCCCTGGATGGAAAGGGTCCTAGCCCTGCCCTCTGTCCACAGTCAGTTTTCCAGCTCTACAATCTCTCTTTTCATGTTTCTATCAAGGTGGGGGTTAGGTTTACAACTTGTTTAGAGAGAACAGGCTGGGACAAAGGGGAGCACATGCCTGAAGCACCCCTAAAACATCAGGGGACTCTTGGGTTCTCTCCCCTTGCCTGAGGGAGTGGCTCACAAGGGCAAGGCTCAAGGTTTCCTGAACTGCTCTCAGGTCCTACCATGTCTCCCAGCATCCTTTACACCAGAGCTTAGCAACCTCTTTCTGTAAAGACCCAGATAAATCTTTAGTCACTGTGAACCATACAGTCTCTTCTTCAACTAAACAACGCTGCCTTTGTAGCATGAAAAGAGCAGCAGACCATACATATCCCAATAAACCTGATTTACAAGAACAGGCAATGGCCACAGTTTCTGCTGAACCCTGATCCAGACCCCTGCTGGCCAAGAGAAATGCAAGCCACGAAGGTAATTTGAAACTTTCTAGTAGCCACATTAAAAAGGTAAAAGGAAATGGGTAAAAATAGTTTTAAAAATATTTTTAATTAAGCTAATATATCCACAAGATTACTGTTTCAACATGCAATCAAAATAAAAGAGTAATTATGAGATATTTTGTAGTTTTTTCTCTGCTCACACTCTATGGCACAGCTCAGTTCTCCACAATTCCATCGGCATATGTGTTTACTGGCTACTATAATTGACAGTGGAAATCTAAATGGACCATTGCCTGTTTTAGGCACCTTGGGGGACAACAGTCCTCCAGACCACCAGAGGGCCACCTGCCTCATCTCCTCCTGAGACCTGTCCCAAGTTACTGGCACACCTAGGGCATCAGCAGAGCTGCAGGTGCCAACATCATGAGCCACTCATCACCAAACCTCACTGGAGAATGTTTAGAAGGTACATTTCCCATAATTGGCACATCTCTACAAGAGGCCATTTTATTCGTGAAAAACGATAAGGCAAATTTAAAGGCTTTTGAGGAGAACAATTGAACACTAAAAGCATTTTCCAAAAAAAAGAAATCTTTTCACTGCTTGCATTTTGCTTCTTCTCCCCTCCTTCTAATGTTACAGACTCAAATGTTTTCTGTTGGATCTATAGGTAACCCCTTCCCACTAACACCAATAACAGACTCTTATTCTTAACCATCCTCTTTAATTTTGACAAACTCAGAAATGTCACTGAGGGAGACCTTCTCAGTACTAGGGTCCCCAAATAATGTCATTTTCCCATCTCTGCTCCTATTGTTTAAACATAATCCTCCCCCAGACAAGGTTTGTTTAGTGGGAGTGAAGTGGGGAGGAAGTTGAGAGAGCTTTCATTCCAATTTTTTATTTTGTAATAAAAAGCCATCAAGACATTTTCTTTCTTTCCCTATGTTTTCAACTTACACAAGATTCTTTTAAAAAGCATCTTCTAAAATGTGCTTAAAGTAATCTTTTCCACGAGGAAACACAAACCCAAACAAAACAGCCCTTTGTTTCAACTAACATTTTGCAAACAGAAAATAGCTATACCTGGCACAGGTCTTGGGCTTAAGGAAATTAGGGAAGCCACACTAGCTGTTCTGGTGGCCCCCACGTCACCGTGGGTGGACTTGAACACCCACTAATGGATTTCAGTATGCCCTACAATACCAGCCACCATGACATCTATAAAAAAACCCTCCCTGTGTGTAGGGATAGAGGAAAACCAGTTCTCCTCTATCCCGTGACAGGTCTGTACTCTGCCAGTGATGTGAATTGGAAACAACACTGGACCAGTACTCAGGAAACTTTCATCCCTGCAAGTATTCAAGAGTTGGCTCTGTTGCCACTTGGTAGGGATGTTGGGGGTGAGAGTAGATGCCTTTGGAGGAGGAGACAATGCTGGCCTGAAGCCCTCTCAAACCGGAGACTAACACCCTATGATTCAATAAGATCTAATACCTCTAGACCAGCCGTGGGCAAACTACGGCCCGTGGGCCGGATCCGGCCCATTTGAAATGAATAAAACTAAAAAAAAAAAAAAAAAAAAAAAAAAAGACCGTACCCTTTTATGTAATGATGTTTACTTTGAATTTATATTAGTTCACACAAACACTCCATCCATGCTTTTGTTCCGGCCCTCCGGTCCAGTTTAAGAACCCATTGTGGCCCTCCAGTCAAAAAGTTTGCCCACCCCTGATCTAGACACTAACTATCCAAGTCACCCACCCAAAATTCAGTTTCCTCATCAGTAAATGAGAATGATACCACCTACCCGGAAGAAATATTGCAAAGAGTAAAAACAGAACACTGAAGAGTGCTCAGCATATAACAGATACCAGACATATGACAGTTATTGTATATCATTACTTGTGAAATTGGTCAGTGATACAAGATGACCCACACCATTGGCAGAGCTGACTCACAACCCTTACCCAGAACCCCCCTTGCACTACCAAACCCACTCTTTGCTGGAAGTTTGCCTTCCTCTGTCTCATCCTCCCCTAAAGCTGAGTTGTGGGAACATGATGAATTATGGTCTACAGGACACAAAGGGATGTAAAAGGGATGCACTGAAGGAAACACCCCTCCCTGCTTTGACATAACCTTGTATGTCCACCTGTGATTCATAGAGCCATCACACCCAGGTAGTGGCTATGAGGAAACAAGCCCTAGCTCCAAGCCAATATGTTAAGGCTGGCAGAGAGAAAGATGGAAGGAGTCTGGTCCTTGATGTCAATTGCTGGATCAATCCCTTCACTGCTTACCTCAGCTTTCCTCTTATGTGAAATAATAAAATCTCTTCTCTGCTTAAGCCACTTTTCTTAAGTCTTTAATTACAGTAGAGTATTCTACCTACAACTAGTGTCCTCTAGCTCTACAATATTATGACTATAAATCCGAGTTCCTAATCTCATCAAACTAACACTCTCCTACAACTGAATTTGTTTTACCTGCCCTGACAGATTGAATAGATGTGTCTCTTCTTTCTCATATATACCGCATCCACCATCTTTGTGTCTTTATACACTTCACTATGTCAACTTAGAATATATTCTTTCTGCTTTCTCTTCCTTTTTAGGCCAAATTCATGTCCCAATTACTCCAAAGTGATTTTTCTGACCACTGCTAGCATATATATCTTCCCTATTCATTTCTATCTCTCTCACAGGTTGTATAACATGGTTTATCATAATATCATAGAATGAAAGAACTATGATCATCTAATCTAACCTATTGAATGAGGAGAGAATGTCCTCAAATAACATCCTATGATAAAGATTATGAACCTAACTCAGATTTAAGAATTTCAGCATCAGGCAGATTGCCATCTTATAAGAACAGTGAAATGCACTACCAAAACATTCCTTATATTTAACATCATGATTGTCACATGCTAGGCATTCAACATATATTGCTGAATAAATGACAGATCTAAACCCACCACCATTGCTTATAGTGTTATGAGTAGACCATGACTCATTGTGGAGCAAATGTTTCTCCTTCCAGATTGTAGAACTGGGAGTTAAAGCTGCTTATCAATCTCTAATAGGTATGTGAACAGAAGGTCCATAAGCTCAGGAACCATATTATGGCCAATTGTCCATGAACATATGGCAGCAGAGAAAGCTAATAGGGTAGAGGGAGTGAAATCAAACATAGTGAAAGAACTTAGCTCCACATAACCGCTAAGAATTGAAGGGGGTAGGTGTGACCCTAAGGAGCTTTCCAGGCTCTTGTTCCAGTCCCCCGCGGGGGCCAGTTAAGTGTCTAGGATTGGAGTTTCATAAGATGACCCTATACCAATTCCTGTTTATTGCTTAGAGAAGACTGAGGATATTTTTGTCACTTGCAACCAAAAGATCCTTGACCAAGGCCTTTAACTATCTCAGCGTAAAAGTATATGTGAGTGTTTATGAAAGTTGTTTCTGAAACAAACCAGCTGGAGACAGAGGAGTGAAATGGGTGAACTTCTACCCTTGATCAGAACATATTTGAACAACTGAACAAAATCACACTCCTTACAGCTCCCCTACCACACTGCAACCCCTCTTTTTGCCCATGTAGGAAAACTGCCCACCTTTCTAAAGCAGTAACATTGGCGCAGACCTGCAGTCCTCTTATACTCCACTTCTCCTCAGAGAATATGGGTCAACTCCACAGGTGGAGCTCCCACAAGAGGGTCTGCTTCTCTGTACTCACAGTACAACACACCAGCCATTCATCTCCAAGAGGGTAACCCTCAGCCAAAGAGCAACTCTAGCCCTTGGTTCCTTGATTTCCCCTGGAGTCCCTGACTTCCTTCCTGGTGACTCATGTGCCCTTTGGAGCACCAAGCCTTATAAAACCTCTATAGGGCATTGCCAACCCGAGCACTATTTTCCTAAAAGGGAAAATAAATAAATAAATGAATGAATGAATGAATGAATGAATGCAGGGACCTAAAAATAAGTAATTGTAATGGCAAAAGGATAGGCAGCTAAAGATATCTGGACAGATAATCCAACTGATACCCCTTCCAATGATACCACATGAAATACTGTATGTTCCACCAAATCGTAGAACTCTCTCTAATCTTGACTCATTCACTCACCATTTCTTGAATACTAGTGGCCCGGTGCACGGGATTCGTGCACTGGTGGGGGGCATGGCCTGCGGGGATCGGCCACTGCAGGAGCAGCCGCTCATCCCAGTCAGCGGAGCAACGCTCCCACTGTGGGAGTGCACTGACCACCAGGGGGCAGCTCCTGCATTGAGTGTCTTTCCACTGGTGGTCAGTGCGCATCACAGCAACTGGTCAACCGGTCGTTCTGCTGTTTGGTCTCTGGGCTTTTATTATATAGAATTTTCCAGACTGCCTAGGTTCCCATCTCAATTCTGCTCCTTAAGAGCAATGTAATCTTAGGCAAGTGACTTAGCACCTCAGCACCTATGTTATCTGTCCTGCAAAATGGAGATAATAGCAGCATCTCTATCACAGTGTTATGGTGATCATCAAATAAATTAATACATATTTATTTAAGTACCTAGCACATAGCACAGAATAAATGTTAATTACTATATCCGCCAAGATAGGATTATGCTGCAATAACAAACAAACTTTAAATCTCAAGGAGCTTAAAGCAAAAAGAGTCATTTCTCTCTCATTCTACAAATCTAGTGTGGGTCCACTGGTACGGAGGGTGCTCTGACCACTGTAGTTATTAAGGACCCAAGCTAACAGAGTCGCCAACATCTTATGATGCTGGTTTCTCAATAAAAGGCTTAGAGTTTGCCTTAGCATAAGAAAGGGGGGCACTCACTGTTCACTGGGTCTTAAGTACTTCTCTCTAATGGTGGGTGGCACAAATCACTTCTGCTCCCACTGACTTGACCAAAGCAAGGCACACCTAACCTCAGAAGGAAGGGAAATGTGACTCTCCTATATGCCTAGATGGAGAACAGAACTAGAAATACTTGTGAGCACTAACAACTTCCACCGCAACTAGTGTTATTACTGTATACCAGGCCCTATGTTAGACATCCACATTCTAGCCAGTACTTCACACATCTGAACAACTCTGATATATCTATAATAACAAAAGCATAACATGCTAATTAGACCAGACATCCTTCCGGACATCCTTCCAGATGACCTTCCAGATGAAGCCGGGGCTGCGAGGGAAGCCCGGGTCCTGGGTGCCTGCCAGCAGCCAGAGGGAAGCCTCCTTAGTGCTAGAGGGAAGCCGGTGCTGGCAGCCAGGGGAAGGAAGGCCTACTCTTGCACAACATAACAAATCAATTGGATTATGCTGGACATTTGCCTTTTATTTCTGTGCATGTATGGACAGAACTCATTTTTGAGGCTGGATCTGGTGAACACCAAAAATGCCAGGTTGTTGGGCTGGAATTCCATCAAACCAGTTGCTGGTAGCGGGTAGAACAGCCACCTGGAGAATGGCCTACTGATGCGTTATTTGGTAGCAGAGTAATTTTGAATTAGTAGGTTACCCTTCCTCTACTTGGAAAACCAATGGATACAAGCTTTTTCATGACCAACATTTCTGTGGTTTTGGAAGATATTATTGCATACAGAAAGATCAATGTTAAGATGCACTTAGGAGCTCCAATAATGTGCAACAATTTTCTTAAAACTACAATAGAAAAAAATCAACTGAAACATGAAAGTTTAAAGCCCTATTATCCACATTTCACTCTGTAACATCCCACTTCCCATCATCCTAACATGCATCTTAAGTGTGCTAATTGGAAAGGCTCTGCCATGCATACAGCTCTGTTTTCCAGATGACAACTGCTTTGCTTTTATCACTGGGCTCAATACCAAGAGGGGAATCATTTTCAAAATTCAAAGGGTTTTGATCTGGCTGTGTCAACCGGCTGCCTGAGCTCGGTTGGTATTCTGTCTTAGAGAAAAAACATGAATGCCCAGGTGGTAGGGCCGAGGCTAGGGAAAGGAAAGCAGCCCTGGGTGGTTGAGTGAATAAAGGGCGTCCTAAGATTAAAAACAAAACAAAAGTCCAATAAGGCTGCCAAATTATTTCCCCCTGTCCCTTTAGGAAAGCACACTAAATATGCCTCAAATGTTTATTGAAAAGAAAATCATTAACTAATAAATCCCAGAAAAGAACTCTCAGGAAGCTTAAGTACCACCCAGGAATACAAGCAGAGAGACTTTCTCAGTTTACACTCATCTCCTCCAAAATGACACAAACATTGGGCAGATGACAGCTGTGTGGTCTAGTGGGTGACTCATGGCTCTGAAAAACTATCAGGAAAAAAAAGCACACAACAAGATAAATCTATGTTTCTGTGAGTCACTCCATGTTAGAGAACTATCTACCAGAGAGAAAAGCAGAATCTTCAAGTTCAATGTCCCTGAGCCCAGGAGAAGGAAGCTCTTCGCTTTTCTCCCTGCATAAAGGGTGCTTCCAAATAACTCACATATGTAAGACTAAGGCTAACAGAAGGGGACCAAACATTCAAATGAACACAGAAATACAAACTCAAGAATACCAATGCTTTCCAATGATGACAAATGGATTCATTACCTATACTGGGGAGCCATATGCTTCAACTTTCACCCATGTGTTCAACATGAGGAAGAGCCCGCATTTCAACCATGCAGAGCTTTCTCTGGGACCTTATCTACTGGTCATATCATGATTGTCCCCTCAACACCACTGCTGGAACAGCATAATGTGATCAGTGAAAGGTGGCAGCAAGTATATAACTCTGTCTTCTAGCCGAGAGTTTTCAACACACGGTTCAGGATGGGGAAACTTTGGGCATCAGAAATTGCATAGAAACTATGTCTATGAGATACCAAAATACAACCTAAAGAAAATGTGTATTTGTGTAATTTCTGGAAAATGTTCATTTCTCAAATGGACCTGTAAAGTGAAGAAGCATCTCTTTTCTAGATCCATCCAAAGAATATCCTGACCTCTCAAGATACAAACCCTACGCTATTCTGGGAAAAAAATGAAAAGGAGGTCTAACTAAGGTTCTAACTTGGCAAGAGTCCTTAATTCTGGAACAATGGTCGTCAACTTTGTTGGTTTGCAGGGAACTCAGCTGGGGAACTTTTTAAAACAGATTCTCAGCGTTCCCCCAAGAGATTCTGATTGAAGTCCCAGGTGACCAAGATGTGGGCAGTACGTTGGCTACGCTTCAAGAAACTCCGGTCAAATGGTTTTGCCGCGTGGGTCAGGCCCTGCAGGCAACTTTGAGTGAACCTCTTTCAGAAAAGCACCTCGTGAAAGCAGTGGCCTCCCCAGAATTCTCCTCTGTCGGCAGCTCCATTCAATATTCCCAGTGTGCCAGACACCCCAGAAATGCAAACTCATGTCTGCCTGGCTCCGCCTCTTGCCTATTTCTGTTCTGCTCACAATTCCATGCTGCCCAGGTTGTCCAGAACAGGTCTGACATCCTTGGCTGTGGGTCTGAAGAAGCTTTCATTTGTTCCCGGAGCAAAAGGATTCTCATCTGGGAAACCCTGGATTCTCCCCAGCTCTCTGACATTTCCACAACCTGAGCACATGTGCTCACCCCACCCCTGTTTTGTCAATCAGCTCCCCTCCTGCCTGGGTTCCCTGTTCACCTGGAACAGAGCCTGGGAGAGAAGGAATGATCATATGACCTTGAATGGAAACAGAAAGATATTGGAGAACAGGTATGGGGACAAGGTTTTGCCCCCAAACATACAGGGCATATGTCCCTGAATTTCAAAGTCTCATACTCACAACTAAATTAGGAAACAGACACTACACAGATAATCAGGCCCCAAAAGAAAGTGTGTGTGAATAATGGAAACAAACAAAATATAGATTCTAGAAGCTCTGTCAATAATGGCCGGCTGGATTCCCAGTTCACCATTTAACTATAAATCCATACTCACTGAGGATTGTATCACAGATCATAAATACCTGTTTATATCATGTCACCACATTCGGAACTGCCCCAGAAAATCATTAACTGGAAAAGAAAGTTTGCAGTCTGGAAGACAGTGGTAATGAAATGCTCCTCTCTACGTTTCCTACTCACGGTGGAAAGAGCAGAAAGAAATCTCTAAATAGATGTATTTTAGCATGCAGTCATAAATATCTACCTCCCTTCCCAAAGACACATTGCTGAGCTAATTTATACCAGGCTGCTGACTTTTTGTTTCATGCTATATTGATGGGCTTGACAGTTTTTCGAAGAGTTTATAACTGCAGCAGTGTTGATCTTATTTAAAGAGAATATTAAATCAAATCCCTTGTCATTGGCATAAAATCTCCTATAGCATCAACAAAAGGCGGCAGTTTTCATCGATTCCCTGATACAAAAGACACATGAAGCAGACTGATGCTGCTCTGCCCAAAAAAAAAAATCACAATTAAAGCCCCATGAAAACTATTAGTCATTGTAAAGGTCATCATCGCCTTTTAATGGCATCCTGAAGGGAAACAATATGCTTCACTTCAACATCGAGAGCGAAGAGAATAAAACACCGTTTCCAGGTGGGCATAGCGGAGAACACCAAGAAACCTTACATACTTGTTGTATCAAAAGGTAACCCCCATAAAACATGATTTGCATCACTCGATTCACTGTCCACATTCATGATGAGGAAATGTCCAGGGAAACAGCTGATGAAAAACGCGTGCACACAACCAGATGTGCTCAGTCTGGCCAAATGAGCCAAAACACAAGGGGGATTGCTATGTGGCCAAGGGTTTTCACTCTCCCAGACCAGAGGAGGGACCATTTACTAATCGGGAGGTAGGAATGAAGGTCTGAGCTCCATGTGTGCCAGCAACGAGCAGGTCACTGCTCTCTCAGGCCCTTGGCTTCCTTACCTGTGAAGGGATTGAATCTAGTTTCTTTGAGTCCTAAATAGCAAATATACTTATTCTTCAATGCTAACCCTGATCATTCAAGCGCATCCTACTGGATCTCAGCTTCCTTAGTCCTAAAATGGGAGGGTTGCGTTGAGAAGGATTCTGAATCAGCATCCTCCAGAAGCAGAAGCAGGAAAGAGGGCCCCTGGTGATCAGCAATGTGTTCCAGGGGCACCAGAGGGGGACATGGTAGTAGTTCACCTAGCTCTTAGGCCTAAAATGCCAAAATTCTGTCAGATTCACCCCAAAAACACTGTAGAGAAAGCTTAATTAACCATCAATTGGCCCATCCAAGAGAAATTGCTATGTCCTCAACCAAGGCTCTCTACAAAGTTCAGACCTCAACAGGGGTTGGGGATGTGCTTAGTAGAAAAGTGGCATGAAAAGGACCAGGAAGCCAACCATTCCAATTCCTTCTATTTACTTGCACTTTTTGGGCCGGGGGAGACCTCTTCCAAAATCCTCTTATTCCGAAGGGAATATGCTACTATTTTCATCAAATGTTTATTCAATAAGAAATTCCTAAGGACCGACTTGGTACAGAGCTGTGCACCCTGGTGTGAGGAAGCCACCCCATTGGGGAGGCTGCATGCATAGTGGTTTAGAGCTTGGGCCCTGAGACATGAACAGGCTTCAAAACCCAGCCCTTCTACTTGCCAGCTGTGTGACCTTAGACAAGTTAATTAGGCTCTCTGAGCCACAATGTTTGAATCTCCAAAGAGAGCACACTCATACATTCCTCATAGGACTGTTGCAAATTACACACAAGGTCAACCTAAGCCAGTGATGGCGAACCTATGACACAGGTTGATGAACTCATTTTTTTGGTTGATTTTTCTTTGTTAAATGGCACTTAAATACATAAAATAAATATCAAAAATATAAGTCTTTTACTATGGTTGCAAATATCAAAAAATTTCTATATGTGACACGGCACCAGAGTTAAGTTAGGGTTTTTCAAAATGCTGACACACCGAGCTCAAAAGGTTCGCCATCACTGACCTAAGTGCTCATGCAGCACCTGTTTTAGCAACGTTATCTCTCTGCTCAGGCCACTCCTCTAAGCGGCAGGCCCACCGAGGCAACTGCCCCTCTTTCTCCTCACGTGGAGATTTCCAAGGCACTTCAAAGACACCATATCAGAACCCAACTGGGTTCTCTTGCACCTCACCACCACCAAAGCAAAAACTAACCAAAACCCACCTGGTCCTCTAAGCAATCATTGTCTACGTGAATTTCCTACCAACCACCCATCTATTAGGCTGCATCATATGAAATTACTGTCTCTGCAGATCATAAATATCAGAATATTGGCAATTTCATAAGGTTTAAGCCAGAAATCTAGACGTAATCTCTGGCATCTTTTGCTCTGCAGGCCACCCTGCCAAGCCCTGCTGACTGGGTCTCCTCAATACATTCCCACACTTTCCACTTCTTTCTCCACCACCACACTGATCCCAATCCAGGCTGTCTGCCCTAGATGGTTACAGTGCCCTCCAAACTGCCCTTCCTTCACTCCTGCTATTAACCATTGTGTATCTGGCACAGCCAGTGTGACTTCACAAAATCCCAGCCTGATTCTGATAGCTTCCTGCTTAAAAACACTTGAGTAGCTGTGTAAGGCTCAGAGAATAAAGACAGATGAGTAGATAAAGGAGAAGTGGTACCTATATACAATAGAATATATTACTCAGCCACAAGAAAGAATGAAATCTTGCCATTTTCAACAACATAGATGGACCGGAGGGTATTATACTAAGTGAAATAAGTCAGAAAGAGAAAGACAAATACCATATGATTTCACTTTTATGTGGAACCTACCAAACAAAAATAAACAAACAAGCAAAACAGAAGCTAACTCATACATACAGAGAACAAATTGATAGTTGCTATGGGACAAGGGGGGTGGGGGAATGGGAGAAAAAAATGAAAGGATTAAGAAATAGATATAGAGCCCTAACCGGTTTGGCTCAGTGGATAGAGCGTCGGCTTGCAGACTGAGGGATCCCAGGTTCGATTCTGGTCAAGGGCATGTACCTTGGTTGCGGGCACATCCCCAGTAGGGGGTGTGCAGGAAGCAGCTGATTGATGTTTCTCTCTCATTGATATTTCTAACTCTCTACCCCTCTTCCTTCCTCTCTGTAAAAAATCAATAAAATATATATTAAAAAAAAGAAATAGATATCGATAGTTACAAATAGTCAAGGGTATGTAAAGTACAGCATAGAGGACATAGTCAATAATACTGTAATAATGTTGTAATAACTATGTATGGTGTCAGGTGGGTATAAAGACTTAGCAGGGTACTCAGTTCCTAAGGTATATAAATGTCTAATCACCATGTTGTACAGCTGAAACTAATATAATAGTGTATATCAGATGTAATTGAAAGATAAATTTTAAATAAAAACATACATATATATACACGTACCAGAAACCTTCAGGGCTGTGCTTGGCCTACCATCACCTCCTCTACCTCCCTGGCCTCAACACAACAGCAATCAGTAAAAGTTGGCTGAATAAGTGTTTATTATGCCATTATCATTATGGTTAGTACCCTGAACCATCAAGGTGAAGAACCAGCAGGGAGATGAGGCAACTACACAATATGGCCATCGGTCATCTTCACCGAGTGCTCCTGGCAAAACACGTCCACCCCCGAGAGTGAACGTGGAGCTGCAGGGAAGCCTGGGGCCGGGGCTGAAACAAGCAGGCCCTTGGAGTATGGGCTGCACCTGATGGCAGAGGTCAGGGGGGAGCAGCCCTCAAATAGAAGAAACAGCATAAACAAAAGCACAAATGTGAGACAGGGAACGGGAACTAACAGCTGGCGGAACATTCCGGCTCGGGGGCCTCACTGCAGTCGGTCACAACTGTGGACAGTCTTGAACGCAGGCTGGGGAGTGCCCTTTTCCTAACGTAAGTGTGCAGGTGTTAGGTACGGTGTGTTAAGAAATTAAGGCAGTCCCTTATGAAGCCTTAAAAAGTGTGAAAATCGTTACTCGAATAATCGCACAGAGATGACTTCTAGGTATACGCAGGGAAAAAGACAACCATGTTTGAGCACAGCGCAATACCTTCTCCTTTTTGAAGCCATATGTTAAAGTGTGCCTAATAAAAATATGCTTTCCTATCGTACACAAATGCACGTTACGCGTGCTATCCTTTTCAAAGGGCTTTCAAACACACTGCATACAAATGGCTCTCAGCCACCTCTGACGCACCCCCTGTCTATTGATCAAGTGTTTGGTCATCCCAGCTGACATCTTCCAGCTGGTACTGCCCCAGAAAGAGGCTTCCCAGATGAAAGACACGTGTACTTCTCCAGAAGGCAGGAACGTCGCATCTGCAGCTCCCTGCATCAAAGACTGGTATCGAAAAAGGAGGTGTTTATTCTACTCCGGGCTGCGGGGATTACTGCTTAAATTCACCAAGACAAAGGTGAATTTTTCTAAAAATGAAAAGAATGCCTTTAACAAATGAATAATTCACAAATGCCCACGTACCATGTGCCCGTGTAACAGGAACCCAACTGAGCAACCAAAATGCTCTGATTGTGATGTACAATAAGATCCAAATGTTCAAAACCTGCAGTTAACTCCTCATTCAGAAATATGTCCACTGCTCAAAATAGAGAGCTATTTAATTTCCACTCGAAGACCGTAGGGAACATGACATGCCTCTGTTGACTCGCTCCCTGTTTAGACTCAACAGAAGTACAGGTATATTATGTCGTCCGTCTGAGGCACATCCGGGAGCGCCGCAGTGCTGTGCGGCCTGGGCATCATCCGGCCCCATTCCCACAGTCTCTTCTAGGAATTCTTGTCAGTACGTCAATATAATCCCCTGCCATTTTAGGCCACTGTTCGTCAAGTTGAATGAAAAGCACAATAGCTAGCATTTAATGTGCTGGTGAACCCTTTTCCAACCTGCCTCCATTAAAGTAAAAGTTTGTCGAATGCACAAAATTCCCTTTACAGCTCATTTGCGATGCATAAACAATCCCAAAGACAGGAACGAACAAACATAATAATTTGCCCTTTGAAGGAGCTGGGCTATTTGAGGGAGACATTGAATTCCGGACCCTCCGTTAGTGGGTGAGCGATGTAGGCCACTCTGCCCCCTGGCTCGCAGGCACCCGCGGCCGCCCAGGCCTGAGCCCTGTCTGATCTGCTGAGCCTTCACATCTCCTGGCAGGACCTACCGCTCTTGACAATCCCAGAGGGAAAACGCTGCTTCCCCGCCCACACCGCATGCCCCTTCACACACAAACCCGGCCATATGCTTGCTGCTCGCTCCGTCCTCCATGCTCCCTCTACTCGCAGGGATTTAGAGCAGCAATGGCTGCAGGACAGACCTGTAGCTAAAGTCACAATGAACTGAGAGCTGAGAACATATTCTGCATGCTCACCCCCCTCAAGGGTTTCAGAGCTCAAACAGGTAGAGAGGACAGCAGCCGTTTCAGAAAAATCAAATCACATGTCGACCTCACCAGAGCAATTCTTGTCCTGCCCTGAAGTCCACTGAGTGGCACCTGTGCAGCAGGAGGTGTCTTCCAGGGAGGGACAGACAGGGCACCCGGAAGGAGAGGCATTTAAAAGCCAGAAACAAAGAATAGGAAGAACTGCAGGTCAAAAAATCCAAGGTACATTCTTTCTTCTAATTTCCAATGTTTCGATAAACCAACTGTGGTTCAGACATGGGGACCCCAGCACACAGCAGAACCACTGTGATCCATAACCACACGTATCCCTGCAGCCTGTGATTTGTAAGGACTTATCAGGGCTTCCAAGTTGAACCTCTTGTCCAGTCAAGGATGGAAAAAAGGGACCTCAACAGGCAGGTGGTCAGCTTCACCCTGACAGGTCCCCCAGAATCTTCTAGTGGTCTGTGTCGCACTCACAATACATTAATGTACTGAGGAGTCCTCACAGAGACATGTTCAGTAATCATTACAGACAGACTAGAAAAAAACCTTCATCCTACCAGAACATTTGAAGATCCTCCCATATTTGTAGAGGCATGTCTCCGCTACCCCAGGATCACTGGCAGTTTAAGAACAAGTCCAGATCTAAATAAACATGAAAAATTAACACAAAATAAAGTATCTGTGATTTCTCAGGTTTTCAGGAACCCTGTTAAGTGTCACGACTTACCTGATGTTCAAGACAAGTATTCTAACTCCCATCATGAATTAGCAGTAAATCCTCAAAGATAACTGAGTAGTCTGAAAACTTTTGTATTAAAACAATCCAGTTATGAAAATACAAACTCAAATCACCGAGTCTCTGTTCTTGTGCATGGGTGAGCTTTCTTGAGTCCAATTATTCATGTCCATGACTTAATATTTCTCTCTCTCTCTTCCTTCCTCCCTCTTCTTTCTCATTCTCATTCTAAAAATCTGAACTGCAAAAGCGTCATACACAGAGGTTCACTAAGTAAGAACTGATGGTAACAGAAGTCACACAAGGCCTCTCTGGCTTCCAGGAGAGTAACCTCTCTGGATCCATCAATGACCTCAAAAGTCCCCCTCGTCACAATCTCAGCTATGCAATACCTCAGAATCCTGGTCCCTGAGCCACAGTCCCAAAGACCCACCAACACCCAAGTCCCATTCCACTCATGACTTCTGCCAGCCACCAGGCCAAATCCACTGCCAACTCCACTGCCTGGAAATGTCTGCTGCTTCTGCTTGATTCGGATGTTTGTTCAATTCACACTCATCATTAAATGTCTCCCTAGAACACATTCATCTCAAAGGCTCCTTTACTCCTGTATGAAGGCGGAGGTGATGCATCTTAGATAAACTGCATGCAGGAAGTACTTCCTTCTGGCCAATGGAAACTCAGTCACTGGATTCCTTCAGGAACCACTCAGGTGAACAGCTTTATATTCTCCACCCTTTACTTCCAGCCTCTAACTCATTAAGCCTCAGTATATTATGGTAAAGGGATTCATTTTACAGATGAGAAAACCTAAGTCCACAGAAGACCCTTGGTCTCACAGAAAATATCTCTAAGCCAGCACGGAGGGTACCTTCCTCTACTCCTGAGATCTGAGGAACATTTGGGCCCAGTATCAGCGAAGACATAGTCGAATGGGAGGGACTTTGCTACACACCAGAGTTGTTTCCTTAATGCAGGCCCAGCCTTGGCCTCCTGTTGGCCTCCTGTTGGCCTCCTGCACTTCCCTGTGTTCCCTGGGGCTGGGAAAAAATCTCCCCCAGCTTCTCTGGAAATGTCCCATCCACATGCAGGGACCACTCCTCTCATGCACAGAGAGAAGGGCATCTAACCTAAGAAACACAAACTGGCTGATACAGATGACAATTTTTTTTTTTTTTAATGAAAGTCAGATTCTCAAATGCTTCGATTTAAAAATATATTTTTTATTGATTTTTACAGAGGGTGAAAGGGAGATGGGGGGAGAAAAAGAAACAATAAGTGAGCAGAACATGGATCAGCTGCCTCCTGCATGCTCATGCTCCCCAAGGGGGATCGAATCTGCAACCCGGGCATGTTCCCTGACCGGGAATCGAACCAGCAACCTTCAGGGATACAGGATGACTCCCAACCAACTGAACTGCATGGGCCAGGGCAAGGATAAGAATTTTCTTTTTTAAATATATTTTTATTGATTTCAGAGAGGAAAGGAGAGGGAGAAAGAAACACACCAATGAAAGAGAATCATTGATCAGCTGCTTCCTGCATGCCCCACACTGGGGATTGAACCTGCAACCAGGGTATGTGCCCTCACTGGGAATTGAACCATGACCTCCTGGTTCATAGGTCAGCGCTCAACCACTGAGCAACACTGGCCCGGCAAGTTGACTTTTTTAAAACCATCTATCCTCCCTAATTGGAATGTGGGCTTTGTCCTGTCCAAATTCTATGAACTGCTCCGCCTCCAACACACACACATACCAACAGGGAGCCCTTCCCAGAGCAAGCTCTGTGGCCCAGGTCCTTGGGAACAAGAGCACACGCATCCCGGGGCTTTGACTGTGAGGAGACAGGAAGGCAGAGAGGAGGAACCCTTAGTTGGGGCCAGGAGGAAAATCGAACCCTTGAAAATTGCAAAACAAAAAATGCCAGGAGAGATTCTTCACTGTCGCAGCTGCTCACCAGAGAAATCTCTCCTCCTTTGGGGATGACATCGGCAGGCCTGATTTTTTTGTCACCAGTCACTCTGCACTTGCTTTAATTATGCAGCACACCAACAGAAATTTTCTTTCTGATCACATAAATCACGTCACCGTGACACGGGCTCGATAGGCTCCGCTAGAACAATGCGGCGGGAGCTATCGACTCCATCGCTCAAGTCCACAAGGTGTATCATTTAGCCAAGAGTGATAATTAGACGCAGAATATACTGAAAACTGTCAATAGGCATGTCAATAGGAGAACTCTTAGCATCTAACACCCAGTGAATCAATGGTGTTTTTCAGCTATAAAATCAAGAAAATGATAGCTTTCAAATGAATGGTGGAAAGGAAACAGGAGCCTCCTTGGGGAGGAATAAAACAGCTCAATTTTCCCTTACTGAGTGCCTCTCCAACTACCTCACTCAATGGAAAAGGTCACAGAACATTACAGCAAAATTTCTCTGAAACACGATGTACAACAGCGCTGGGACATGACATGCTGCCTGGGCACCCCACAAAGGCCTGGCTATCTTTGACCCGACAGGAGCAGCGAATGGGTCAGCACATGGCACCCAGAGCCGGGGGAGGGGGAGGCTGAGCACGGGGGAGAACAACCGTGACTGAGCTGTAGGGACGGAGTGGGGGTATCTGAGCCCAAGCACAGAGGCAGTGGGACTTGGACTGGGAGAGCATTAGTCATTAACACAAATATTAATAGATAATACTTACACGCTGCTCTAAGAATTCTGCACACATTACCTCACTTAAGCCTCACAACAGCCTATGCAATAGGTAGCATTGTTGGCCCCATTTTACAGGTGAGGAAATTGAGGTGTGTAAAGGTTCTTTGCCCACAGGCACTCAGCTAGTGAGCGACGGAGCCAGAATGTGCATGCCCTGAAACTGTGCTCTTACACCCCGGGCTATGCCGCCTCTGATGGTCACCTGGCAGCACCCAGTTACACCTGCCTTTTCCTTTTTAACAAGAGGAGATGACAGGTGAACCTGTGTGAAAGGTCAAATGGTGCTAGGTGTCCCTGGTCAAGTCTTGGGACTGCTCTGGGTCTCTGCTTCTTCATCTGTAGAAAGGAAGACCCGACCCATAGAGTTTGCAAAAATATACTGAGCTTACTAAGATAGATAGATATATAGATATATATATAGATATATATATATATCTATACACACACACACACACACACACACTCTTATTCATGGCTTGAAAACTACATCATCATCTTCATTGTACTGACAAGTAAACTGAGTCTTAGAGCGGTTTAGTAAAATGACTGTGAGAACCCAGTGGGTCTGACTCTCAGGCTGTTCTCTCCATCACCACACTGAACTGGAGACTCTAAGAAGGCTTTGTGCATAATGTGTTGGGAACAACAACTAGTACACTTGGTAAATTATAGGAAGAGTAGGAAGGGGGAAGGGCAGGGGAATGAAGGAGAGAGGGAAAACCAGAAGCCAGAATTAAAAGGAGCCCCAGGGAAAAGATACACATATATGTACGCATCTGGACAGGAGAGCAAATAACTTCATCAATTAGCAAATCAAGAGAATGTACATGCGTTGCTCTTTCTAGTTTCAATCTAATATACTATTTATTTAACTGATTACTCTCTTTAGGGGTTCTTAATATATTAAATTGGTGGGGTTTTTGTCAAACAAAGCAATACATCTAATTTCAAATAACAGGTTCTGAGCTTGGTCCTCTTATTTAATAATGTATGTTTACTCTGCTCTGTTCTTGAAGCTACCACTTTTTAAAAATATACTCTTGCCCTAATCGGTTGGGCTCAGTGGACAGAGCGTCGGCCTGTGGACTCAAGGGTCCCAGGTTCGATTCCAGTCAAGGGCATGTACCTTGGTTGTGGGCACATCCCCAGAAGGGGGTGTGCAGGAGGCAGCTGATCGATGTTTCTCTCTCATTGATGTTTCTAACTCTCTATTCCCCCTCCCTTCCTCTCTGTAAAAAATCAATAAAATATAAAAAAGCATATATATATATACATACACTCTTTTTAATGTGATACAGGAACTCTACCAAAGACACTACCTTCAGTAAAATAAACCAGTTGTCAGACCAAAGACAGAAATGGCAGCCTCATCTTCTATATATACCAGTATAAAAGCCTAATATGCAAATTGTTCCCTCGGGAGTTCAATCACTCACTATGATGTGCGCTGATCACCATGGGGCGGTGCAGAGCGAAGAAAGGCCCCAGCAGGCAGCCCGAAGGCCCGATCAGCCCTGATCGCTGGCCAGGCCTAGGGACGCTACCCGTGCACTAATTTCATGCACTGGGACTCTAGTAATAATTAACTAATCATTAATGAACATTGTGTTTCTTAGGTTACGACTTACCCAGCAAGGCATATGGCTATATGCACACACAATCAAATACTTCACCACACCTAGAGCTTCATGCTAGGGCTGCCTCCTTCACTGGTTTCCTTTTCTATTATGTGTGTTTTTCTATGTAGCAGGAAAGTCCCACGCTTTGATCCCCACCAAGGCAAGAAGGAAATCCAGAGCACAACTGATTGAGTGGGTGGTATCAGCAGACCCATAGGGTGCTCTTAGAAAATAATTTTGCTTGACCCAAATCAATCATCTTCGTCGTCATCAGTAGCAATAGCTCTCCAAAAGGTCTTCTTGCTTCTCCTCTTGTCCCCTAGAGTCTAGGACATACATTAATTATGTTCCTCCTCTAAACAGAACCATCCAGTGCTTCCTATCTCACCCAGAGAAAATGCCACACTACTCACTATGGCTTACAAGGACCACCCACAGGCTGAAGTTGCTCTTCCAGCTCATGGCTCGCATTTTTCTGTTCCCTCTACCTGGAGTGCTCTTCCACTAAATCCCAACATAATACAAAATGATAATGTATTGAACAATTTCTTTCTAAAATTGGGAATAAGGCAAGAATGTCTGTCCTACTTCTACTCAGCATTGTAATGAAGGCCCTAGCCAGAGCAATAAGACAAGAGCAATAAACAAAGACATGAAATTGAAAACTAAGAAGTGAACTGCTTTTATTCCTGACAATTGTTTATACAGATCCTCCTATCAAACTTAAAAACCAAAAATAAAAAATATTAAGTGACTTTAGCAAGGTTACAGGATACAAGGTTAATACACACACAAAAAAATTATATGTCTTTTCATATTTACATATTAGAAGTAAGGAACTGGAAAATGAATTTGTTTACAATTCCATCTATAATGGCATCAAAAGCATAAAATAATAATGAAAAACTTAATAAAATATGTGCAAGACCTCTACACTAATAACTACATAACATATGAATAACTGGAAAGATGCAATATTTTTACGGATTTGAAGATTTCATATTTAGTTGTCACTGCTCCACAAATTGATATATAGTTTCAATGCAATTCAAATCATAATCTCACAAGCATATTTTTATAAACTGACAAGTTGATTCTCAAATTTATATAGAAAAATAAAGGGTCTAAAAAAGGCAAAGACTCTTAAAAAGGAATATAAATTTGGAGGGCACAAACTCCCTGATTTAAAGACTTACTATAAAGCTACAGTAATCAAAACAGTATGGCATTGACATAAGGACAGAAAAACAGGCCAATGAAGCATAACAGATAAACCAGAAATAGATCCACACATTTATGGCCAATTGATTTTTTTTTGACAAAAAGTTTCAAAAATAGCTAAATGTAAAAAGCATAACAAAAAAGAATAAAGGGGGCTGGAACAACTACATAAGCATATGAACAACAATAAATCTCAAATTTTAACTCACAGATGTGAAAATTAATTTACCATGGATCAAAGACTTAAGCATAAAAGCCAACATGCTAAAGCTCCTAAAAGAAAACATAGAATATCTCACAACCTCAAGGAAGGCAAAGATTTCTTAGAACACAGAAAATACTAATCTCCCTCTCCCACCCCCACAAAAGATAAATTTGTATTTATCAATATAAACCTTTCTGCTTATCTACAGGCACTGTAAAGGATGTGAAAGAATAACCCAAAGACTGGAAAAAAATATTTGAAATAAATAGAGATAGCTACAAATGTAATACAGATATCTGACAAAGGACCTGTAACCAGAATATATAGAGTACTCTGACAAATCAATAACTAAAAAACAAGTAACTCAATTTTTAAGTGGATAAATACTTTAATAGTCCATCCACCAAAGATGATAAATGAATTGCCAGTAAACCCATGAAAAGATACTCAGCATCATTAGTCATCAGGAAAATAAAGACTGAAACCATAATGAGATACCATTACATATCTATCAGGATAAATAAAGTTAAAAAGACTGCCAACACCAAATATTGGAAAGGATGTAGAGTAATTGAAAATTGCAAACACTGCTGGTCAAAGCGTAAATGGTATAATCACATCAGAAAGGAATATTGCCAGTTTCCACAAATTTAAACTCATATCTGCCTAACAATTCCACTGCCTAACAATTGTGTTATCCATGAGATATAAAAGCCTAGAGCTACGCAAGACTGTCACATGGATGCTCATATTAGCTTTAGTCATAATAACCAAAACTACAACCAACCATCAACAAGAAAATGAGTGTGGGGAGAACAGAAAAGGGGAAATTTCTGAGATGATGGAAATGCCCTATATCTTGATGTATCAGTGTACACATTTAATAAAATCACTGAGCAGTACATAAGATCCATGCACTTCACTTCATGATTTAAAAAGAAGCAAATAAAATTTGCTTCAAAAAGAAGATTTTAAAAAGTTAACTGGGTAGCGCAGTAGTTAGCGTCAGCTCAGTTATGCTATGGTAACAAACAGCCTCCAAGTCTTAGTGCTTTAAGTAGGAGTACGCCTGCTAACCAAATGCAGCCTGCTGGCCAAAAGCAGCCTGCTGCCTATGTTGTAAATATAGCTTTACCAAATCACAGTCATGCCCATTTATTCACATATTCCTATGTGTAACAAAGTAGAGTAAAAGCCTAAGATAGTTTCTATCTGGCCCTTTATGGGCAAAGTTTGCTTTCTGACCCCTGGCTTGAAACCATGAAGGTTCATTTCTCACTCATGCTCCAAGTTAATTAGATATCAGCTGGGAGCTCTGCTTCATGTCATCCTCATTATCAGGCCTGGCTGATGGGGCGACTACCTGGAATGATGCTGGCCCCTGTGATGAGGGACATGAGCAAGCTCTAAAGGACCTTACACCAGCAATTCAATGAACTGGCTCCGAAGTTCCACATCACTTTTCCTTACAACTCCTGGGCCAGAAGTGTTCACATGGCCCCATTCACACAAGGGGACCAGAAAAGACAATCCTACCATTTGTTTATACGTGGGCCTGGGCGTGGAGAACTGGGAAATCTGCCAACCAGCACTGATGACTACCACAATTAAACTGAGAACCATCAGTCCAGGTGTTTATTTCCAACAAACATGCATGGCCCTGCTAAAATATTGCCCTGCTGGGTAGACGCTCTAATCCTAGACATTCCCAAAGTTGCCCCTCACCCTTCCCTTTGGCTCCTGTGTCACTAGTTAGAGCAGCCCGGCACTGCGTTCTGCACTCATATTGGATCTAGATTGCAAATCTGACCAACCGTCACGTTCACATTGAATACTTAGTAGGGACTCCAGTCCTCATGAACAAGTCAAGTCCCTGTGCCCCAGACCCTGCCACACCTCATCTCTCCACTGGTTCAATGTCATGCTGGAATACAGCTTACAATTCCCCGGGCATGTCATACGGCTTCCGGATTCCACCCACTCTTCTGCTCCTGTGGTGTGGTTTCCACTGTGTGGAACACCCTCTCCTATCATTCCTAACCTTGAACATTCCGCACAGTCATTATGTTGTCCACAGAGTTTTCCATGACCACCAGTCAGAGAAAACTGTGCTTACTATTGCATCAGACCCAAAGTGCATAATCTGAGTACTTCGTCCATTGGGTTCAATGACAGCTAACTTACACAGTACTCACCAGGTGCCAAGCACTTTTCTAAGCACTGTTCATCTATCATTTCATTTAGTCCTTATCCCAGCCTACAGATAGGTGCTAGTTTCATCTCTAGTTTACAGATAAGGACACTGAGGCATAGGGCTATTAATTAATTAGCGCAAGCTCCCCCAGGCAGCAAATGGCAGAGCTGGGGTATGGCCAGTAGGCTGCAAGGCAAACTCTTAACATCTTGCTACCCTGCATTTCAACACTGAGCGAGATAGGTCTGTCTGCCTTTGAAAATGAGGCAAAAAAAGCAAAATAGCATCTCGTTCCTGTCGATACCCCCAGGGGCCTGGATCATGGGCATTTAGGCAACAGTAGCTGCTTAAATCAGGGTTTGTTTGGATGAAATGAGACCCGGGATTCCACAAACCAAGCTTTCTGCTAAATAAAGTCCTCTTGACTTGTGACATTTAGGAATTGGACAGATAATTACCACATATACCTTTTCCCGGACCCCAGCCCTTCCTCCAGGGCTGCTGGCCTACTTGGAAATGGAGAGACAGGAAAGGTCCAAATTGCAGATCTTCAGAAAACAAGATACTCTGAGTTGGGACCAGCATCCAGCCAATCATTCAGGAACTTTCACAGAATCCTGACTGAAATGTGAGAACTTGGCTTCTCTGTTCAGAAAACAACACAAAGCTTTCCTAAAAGTTTTTCTTTCCGCATATAATTATGCTTTCGATTGTTAATAGCTATAATTATGGAAGATGGCATTGTCGTGCCTGTAATGTTTCCTATCCCCTTTGGTATTTATTGATAAATGGCTTTATTAAAAAATAATGATAATTACCTTGTTTGGTTATATATCAATATCGTTTCAGTTTTTCTTTATTGCCAATTATGGAATTTTATGGATTGCTAACATTTAGTTCTTTTATTGGTTTATATTCTCTTGGTGGTACAAAAAAGGGGGAGAAATTAACAATAATTTAATCCCTTCATTTCCTGACTCCCCCCAACTCTGTAAAGAAAGCAGTCTATGCCTGCTACACAATTCTAACAATTAGCTGCAGACCCCAAAATTCTCCTCTACGGGCCAGGGCCTCGCCAAATGGTAGAAAATGAAAGGCTCTTCCCCACCAGCGCACCTCATAGAATCAGCACCCAGAGCTCAAAACAAAGCCCTGTCTGGTGGGACCTGGGTTTAAAATCTACTAAATTAACCACAAGAAGATCAGATAGGCAAGTAGCTGGTCTCGGTGTTCCCCAGAAGAAAACCCCATTTGCTTTACCATTACAGCCAAACCACCTTCCACACAGCTCTTGGATAGCTCCTTCCAAAAGAAACTCCCCTTGGACCTCTTTTGAGTTCTCTCTGGAGACTCTGAGCTCTAAAAAGCTAAGAAGAGTACACACCCCTTTGTTTATCAGCTGTCCTCCACTGGGTACAGCCCAGCTCACAGTCTCTCTGCCAAACTTGAATCAATGCCCCAAATGTAAGTGGTCCGTGCTTCTTTGCAAACAGTGCATCTGACAGTGTTTCCATGAGGAAGTGAAGCATCCTTGTCCTGAGCATCAAGAAGAGGAAGCGTATGAGCCTTGGTACTTGCTGTATAAGTCAGACTGCGCTAGGAGGGAGAGGACCACGAGCAAAAGAGCATCACATTTGGAATCAGACCCCACCTGTCTAACTTTAGGCCATGCTCTTAACCTCTTCCCACCTCTCTTCCTGCAAAAATAATTTCAGTGACACCTGCAACTCAGAATTGTTGTAAGGATTTAATGAGTTAAACATCTGGCACATACTTATTGTTTAATATATGCTATTAGCTCTTTCCCTTTCTTCTAGCTTAGCAGTTTTCAACTGAGGCAATTTGCTCCCCAGGAGACAGTTAGCAATGTCCAGAGAAAATGTTTGTAATCACAACTTGGGGAGGGCCATGCTGGCACCTAGTGGGTAGAGGCCAGATGCTGCTAAACATCCTACAGTGCATAGGATGGACCCCACAACAAGAATTATTCAGCCAAAAATGTTAGCAGTGGCAAGATTGGGAAGTCTTGCTCTAGATCAGTGTGAGATAATTCTTTCATTATGGCTGTTTATTCTCCATATCGTCTATCTCTTTAAATGAGCAAAGACTTACTGAGAACCTACCATGTGCAAAGTGCTATGCTAGGCATATCCTTAACCATCTTGTATATTCGGTTGCTGGCTGACCTTTTCCCCAAGCAACTCCCATCCTCAAATATTGTCCAACCTTATGAACATCAAGCTCTGGCTTCTTTCTTCTCAATGCTGCTCTCAGCGGCCCTGAAGTCAGACATGCTATGTGTCAGAGCAAAGACCTGTATTAATCAACCACTCCAAATATAGCAACAGCAGCATGAAAATCAAAGAATGGGCCTTGGGGACATCAATATTTGCATGTTCATAATAAATACTTAACTACACATCTGTGCAATGTTCAATGTAGTTGAGGGAGAAAAAGAACATTTATGTTGATATTTGTCAACTTCCACAACTCAAGCATCGGATGTGCTAAAGAAAACTGTAAAGCTGAATAGTCATAAAGATGATTTTAAATGTATTTATAAATATGCACTTATGAATTGGAGATATGCTTGATTTACTCTGAAGTTTTTCTAACCATCAATTAACCTACAGCTACCACTTGGGTTAGTGGAACAACTTTTCAATCTGTGTATTAAACATCCATCTCTTTCCATCTGATGCTCACCTCCACAACTCATACTGACCTAGGCTTCAACACTCAAGACTCGGTTTCATGTTTTTATTCTTCTCTGTATATGTTGTGCATCTGTGTGAGTACGTCTCTCTGTGTGCAGAAGCCCTAGTTACCACATTTCAATCCTCTAGGCTCTACTGTTAGTTCTTTGTGGTCATATTATCATTTCATTGTCATAAACCACTACAGAGGCAAATGGTATCCCCTTTGTTTTTGAGGGGGGAAGAGTGAAGGCTTAGAGAGGTTAAGTAATTGGGCCAAAGTCACACAGCTAAAAATTCTCAGTAAGAGTGTTCTGAGAATTTTGTGTGTCTAATTCCAAAACCCATGTTCTTCACCATTACACTATTTAGGAAGAAAGAGCCCTCCGTCTGGTGAGTGCTCTTCATAAAGAAGGAAGCAGTGGGCACATCCTTTGACTCAGCAAATCTACCTCAAAGAAATGCTCATTCACAGAAGCTAGCTCATGTGCAGAAATTTATATGTAAATATATATATATATATATATATATATATATATATATATATATATATTGCATAATTTGAAAGGGAGAAAAGAGTAAACAACCTAAATGGGGGAAGTAGATCCACGCTATGGAATGTGGGAATTCCATACAAAGTAGGGGGAATATGGCAAAGAGAGCTTTGCTTACCCATTATCCATCTTCGCTTCTTCCTTACTAACAATACTCTGATTTGATAGCTGTGTGCTAGTAAATGTTTCACAACCAGCTTGCTCTTGCACCAATTTTTATGGTGTAAATATTTCCACTATGGCCAACTTTAAGCTACCAACTTGAGGCTCACAAACATTCCTAAGAATGTAACAATTGGTTCTTGCAACCAAGGAAGAGCCAGCTCCAGCACATGATTGCCTAGGGCAGTGATTCTCAACCTTCCTAATGCCACGACCCTTTAATACAGTTCCTCATGTTGTGGTGACCCCCAATTTCATTGTTACAAATTGAACATAATTAAAGCATAGTGATTAATCACAAAAACAATAGTAATTATATGTGTGTTTTCCGATGGTCTTAGGTGACCCCTGTGAAAGGGTCATTCGATCCCCAAAGGGGTCGAAACCCACAGGTTGAGAACCGCTGGCCTAGGGGTAAGCAACAAGGTATAAACAATTTGTCCTTCCTTAAAAGTGTGACAGACAGCAAGTGTGGAAGCTTTTTCTCTTCTTCTCCCCTTCTTCCTCCTTCCTGCTTGGAATTCAGATGATATGACTGGAACTCAGCAGCTACTTTGAGCCATGAAGCAACATAAAAAATGATGGTGGTACAGACAGACAGAAGGTACAGAAAGAAAGGGGGAGCCTTGTCTCTGTTGACTTCATGAAGCCAACACAAGAGCTTTGGCTCGCCCACCTCTGGGCTCCTCTATTGGAAATAAAATAAAACTCCTATTTTAATCCATGGCTGCTTTGGTTTTCTGTTACATGACACCCAACTAATACAGACTTTGCTTTCACATCTCTATTACTTATATCTTTTATAATGAGAATGTGTTATTTTTTTAATTAAAAAGGCAAAATAAATTATTAGAGTCAAGCAGTTGGGCCCTTAATAAATGTTTCCAAGTTGCCAATTCTTATGACAGTATCCATGGATCACAGGGCCGGGGGCGAGGAAAACCAAGAGAAAGTGCAAGCCTGGCACACAAATCTACAATGTGGGCATGCCCTGAAAATGAAAGGGAAAGACTGGAATCCAACCAAGTTCTCAAACTGCCAAAAAGATGTCTGGCCAAAAAGGATTCAGAGGCCTCCTGAGGTAAGGCTTGGGTGAAACACACAACAGGTGATGGAGAAGCACAGGATGTGCTGCCAGGCTGACGTCTCCACTCCAGAAAGCTCCCATGCAGCCTGCCCACGGAAAGGAAAGGCAGCGAGATTCATCCCCTGACTCACAGCACGGGCTCCTAAGCTGTCCCAATTAAGGGGACCCTGGAGACTGTAAAAAGGAAACAGAAGACAGAATCTCAAACCACATAGCGTGGGATGGAGCAAGAAAATACGGGACCCATTCAAGTTTCTGGGCCCAAAGGGAGAGCTGCAAACAGCAATCTGGTGGTTAGGAAAGTCCTGGGGGAGAGAGCAGACAAATCCAATGGGGTCTTCATGGTTCCTATTCCCTAGGGGTCACAAATATTTTACTGAGAGTGACACATTGCAAAATCAATCGCAGTGTGATTCTTCTGCCTTGTCTTACACAAAATAACTGCCAAGTGTATTCAGGATGCATCTTTGGAGACCATTTCAATTCACTATGTTCTACATCAGGGGTCCTCAAACTACGGCCTGCGGGCCACATGCAAATGCAAATATTGTATTTGTTCCCATTTTGTTTTTTTACTTCAAAATAAGATATGTGCAGTGTGCATAGGAATTTGTTCATAGTTCTTTTTTTAAACTATAGTCCGGCCCGCCAACGGTCTGAGGGACAGTGAACTGGCCCCCTGTTTAAAAAGTTTGAGGACCCTGTTCTACATGCACCCTCTGTGCCCAAGGTTAGGGTCTATGCCATGGAAAAAAATGCTAAGCATAGGCCCCTATTCTTGAAGATTCTGCAGTTTTTAAAACATGAGTTGTGCATGGGTAAAAATATCTAGAGAGCCTCCATCTATGTCTAAGCATCAGATGTATAGTCAAACTTAATGGTCAAGAATTCATAGGAGAAAAGGCAAAGAGGACTGCAAAAGCCACACAGAGAATACAGGTCAGAGAAATATGGGTCTTCAGTCATGCCCTAAAGAATATATATAATTAGAGCCAAAAAAATTTAGAAAGAATGTATTCCATACTGGAAAATGGCAAATAATGTGTGAACAAGTATATTTCCAATAATAAAAGTAGTGAAAAAAAGGAGAGTGGCGAGAAGAAAATGATAATACCGGGCATTCATGAGGAATAATGTTGGAGAGGGAAAAGTGGAAATTATTCATTCTTTCATTCATAAATTCAACAAATATTAAATGCCTGTGCACTTGTTCTAGGGCCCTCAAATACCAAACTAAAGGCTCTCAGACAATAGGGAGCCCCTGGAAGCTAAATAATGGGCTCCACCTACTCGTTAGAACTGATGAAAATTCACACTTTCCACACTCTCAAAAGTGGAAAGATATTATGAGGAGAAGCAGCCCAGATATTTCTAGGCCTCAGTAGCTCGTAACTGAGGAAAGGTAATAACAAACCCGGGAGTGATGAGGATGCCCACGGGGATATCCCTTTCCCAGCATCTCAACTCAATGAAGTTGTGTCCCATCAACGCCCCAACCCTCCCAATGTCCAGTGTGCTTGAATATAGTGTGTACCCAGTAAAGCCCAAGTACGGTGAGGGCCAGGTTTGGTCCATTGTCCCAGATGCCAGAGAATCAAAACCTAAGGCTAAGAGCATGACACGTGTCCCCCGGGAAGCTGTGGCAGATTTTCGCAGTGGTTGATGAAATGGAGGGCAGGGGTCAGAGATGCTTACAGCGAGAAACACGTAATGGATATTGGTGTTTAAAACAGAAAGTAGCCCTGGCTTTAAGTTAATGTTTCATATCCAATAAAGAAGGCTAAATATCTATTGTTTTGATAGATTGCTATAAATGAAACATTAGCGGGGCTCTTAAACACCTTGCTTCAGATCTTCATTACATGAAATTAATCTTGAGCAGCACATCACACCCAATATGGCTGGATCCTATTAAGTAGCCAGTTAGGTAACATAGGCTCTGCTTTGTCTAGTAAGGACAGAATCGGGAAGGAGTCTAACAGGATATTTTCACCACTTCTGCAGCCCAGGAGCATTGCAAGCCAGAGCAGAATGTTTTCTAGAAATTCTCAGTGTGGCCATCATGCCCCTGGAGATTTAGGATAATTTCACGGTGCCTTCCAAAAAGCATGGCCATGCTGAGTGCTTAACGTAGTCATTAACAAAGAGTTGAGACTGGAGAGATTGCAAATCTCCATCCTGGCTCGCTGAGAATGGGGCGACATTTGCTGCCTCCAGACTCCTCCGAGGACTTCCACCGAATCATCAAAGTTGGTGAGGATTTCTTTGAAGTTGTCTTGTGGAAACTTCCATTAGGCAAAAGACGACCAAAAGCTCAAAATATAATAAACTCAGAGGATGGGAGGAAAACACACAACCCAAATACAACTACTCATTTCAGCCAAAAACAAGCCTGAGAAAAAGCACAAACCTCCAAGAATGCAGAGGACTCAAATGTCCAAGGAACAGAGTCCCTCTTCTGGCCACACCTGCTGACTTATAGAGGCGCATGCCACTCACATGTTACCGAGGCTCCTAATGTTCACACCAAGTGCCCACTAGCAGAGACCGATGTGGATTTTATCCTCCTAGGAGGCACATGGAGAACCTGGGGACCAGACAGTGATTTTTTTACCTTTGCATTCCATATAACAATATAACTAGTTACCAGAAGGCCCTGTAAAACCTTTTTATAACATGTTAGGGAGATAATCCATAATGTTTTTATATTAAGCCAGAAAAATTTCTATTTGGTGTTCGTTTTGTTCATGAAACCACCTCAATCAGATTTGTTCCTATAGTGAGGACAGGGTGGAGCAAAACAGGGCTGCCCGTCAGTCACTCCAACACTTACTGTCCAGCTACAGATATGGATGTTTCTAGAACCATCTTGGCTCTAAATTCCTTCAATAGGGAAACTTCTCCAAAATGAAGAAAGTATTTCACTCCGTATACCATTACCATGGACTCCTGTATCTAACGGCGTCTCTTCCTTTGATACTTCCAACCCACCGGAACTGCAGCAATATCTCCCTTTCTCAACCAGTCACTGTTCCATAGTAATCACACTAACATGTACACACCATGTACTCTTTACATGCTTTCTTTTTATATATTAACTCAATCATCCTAACAAGACTGTGAGATGGGTTTCTTACTAGCCCACTTTAGAGGTGAGGAAACTGAGGCTTAGGGAGGCATGTAGCAATTCCTTGGAAAACCTGGAATCTGAATTCAGCAATTTGGTTCCATCAGCCCTGCTCTTAATCCCAACAGTATATTGCATAGGTTTTACTTGTTCTTTCCAAAGTTGAGTAATATGAACCCAGATATATAATCCAAAGAGTAATAGTGAGAGATCAAACCCTAAGTGTACTTAGCACGTTTCTCCCCCATTCCTTCCACCTCACTCCCTAAACTCCCAGTATTCAGTAATTAGGTATTTCTGCTGCCCCCTTAAACATGTTTTGATATTTTAAAAAAAATGGCCATAAGAAATGCCAGCAAGCACAAGAGTGACAGAAAACAGACCATTGTTTCTTTTGACCATGTAGACGTGCCCCTGATATTGACATCTCAGCTCTCAGCCAATGTTCCAGGTATTGGGTGGTTTGCTTGACTGGAAGAGAAGGAAGAGATTAACATTCACTGAGCACTTTCTCGCTATGTGCAAGGTGATATGCTATGTGCTTTCACCCACATTATTGTCTTTATTACCAACAGCAAGCCCACCAAAGGTAATTAATAAAGTCTTGTTTTGAAAGACAAAACACAAACACACAAAAAACAGACTCAGAAAGATTAAGTACCATGGTCAAGGAGACTCACCCAGGAGCGATGGTATGTGGATTAAACCAAAGCCTGATCTGCAGCTGAGGCTATTTCTGCAACCGCATGCTGGGGAGTAGATACCCTCGCCTTTAAACCAGAATTCATTCTTAGATTTTTTTTCCCTTCTGAGCAGTGAGTCTTTACAGATTTACTGGTTGTTAAATGCTACTGACTCTAGCTAATTCCCAAATTAACTAGATTCCTTTTGGAGCTTGTAAAATGTGCTACACACTCAACTTCTGAATTTAGCATGCAAGATGATGACCACAGCAGGAAGAATGGTGCAACTTTCTTGTTAGAACAATGCACGTCTAAAAGCCTCTTTTAATTTCTACCTTCTTTTATGGGGACTACGTGAACGAGGACACACCTAGGATACTGCATATTAATTTCAACACAGCTAATACCCAGAATGTCCCACCAATTTACTCTTCACTGACAATGTAAAAAGAAAATGATTTATGCAGATCAATCATCTCGCTCATCAAGTCCTACCCTGACAGCCAGCCTTCATCATTGCTATTTAAAAGGCACTGCTGACAGAAAAGACCGACTCTTTGATTAAGGGCCCTGTCTGGCTAACCTTTTATTTGAAGAATGATTGCCGCTGAGTGACAAATACTTTTCCATTCATTTCAAGGCAAAGATATTGACATTCAAATTCTCGATGGCTACACTGAGCAGATGCCACTGTTGGCAAGAGGCTTGAGAGCAACAGCAGGTACGCCGTGGCTCTGGGGGCACCCGGGAAAGAATTAAACTAAAACACACACGCACGCACTGGCTAAAGGCTCTCACCAAGCGAAGGCTGCGGGTCTCTGGGCCAGATCCTCTCTCCTCCGCAGTTATCAAAGAACATCTGTTTGTAGTTTCACCCCTGGTCTCTCCTTAAAAGTGCCCTTGACCCGACTTGGAACTGCACAGACAGCAGAGACTAAGAGTAAAATCGAGGTTGGGAGCATGCGGTTTCCAACCAGAGGAGGAAACATCGTCTCCCTCTCCACCCTGAATCCCATGATCCCGGCAGACCTCACACCTAAACATACTGGTCTCCCAGGACTGCAAGTAACTAAATACAAAGTAGAAGAAGCATCTGAAAAATCACCTACAAAAAGCAAAAAAACACCACAGTAATATATCACCCTATATGCTAAGGGGAAAGAAGAGAGAAAAAAATGTATGAAAGAGTCAGGGATTAACAGAAACGGAGTGACCAGATGAGACAGAAATTGAGCTTTAAAAAAACAAAACAAAACAATGTTTTCTAATCCATTTCAGGTAGATGCTATGTGGGTCAGTATTTCATATATATAATGTAAACACATGTCATCACAGGATTAGTTTGCTTGTGTTCATTTCTTAAATGCAAAATATTGCCTTATAGGGAAGTGGGACAATTATGGATTAAGGAAGGCTATTTGTGACAAGACATCCCAAAGCCTCGAGATGAATCATTTCCAGGAACAAAACTACTAGTAAAAAAGCTCAGCAGGTGATCAGTGATTCCTTTTAAATCTTGCCAAGATGCAACGTGTAGGTCTCAAGTGCTCACAAGGGACAGGGCATCAAAAATACCTGTAGCCCTGATGTCTGACGAATTCCCACAGTGGGAGAGGCAGGGGACAGCAGACATAGGTAGAATCGTGTTCTGTTACCCCAGGCCAAACAGGTGACCCAGCAGCAGAGTAGAAGAAGGTAATGGGGCTTCAGAGAGAGAGGGAGAGAAGACCTGGGTTTGACTCCAATCTTTGCTGCTTATTAGCTGAGGGATATGAAGCAAGTTATTTTCCCTCTCCAGTCCTCTGTTACCCCATCTGCAGAATGTCTACTTTATAGAATTATTTGTGGACCTTAAACAATATGCCTTAAATAAAGCAACTTTCCCTTCCATTCTTTTCTCCTCATCTTCTCCTCTTTGCTCACTTGTTTCTATGAGAGAGTAGTTCACAGGAGGTATGGGGGAAAACACAAGATTTAAGGTTACAGGGCCAACCTATGACCCCTGGGGCAGACACCTACCAGCTGTGCAGCCGTACAATCTTTAGATAAGTTCAATTTCTTCAACTTTACTAGTAAGTGAAATCAGTCGTGCTAGCCCTATGTCCCCCACTGAGTTACAATGAGAAAAAAAATAAGATAATGTTAAAGCACTTGATAAATTTTTTAATCGATACAGAAATGTTTTCCATAGTTACTGTTTTTCTCCAAAAATGGGATACTCAAACCCATTTTTATCTTTTTCCTTATTTATTTCACCCATCTACATTTCTCATGGTTAGTAATACATCAATCACCCGTTAATTAATCAATAATTATAATATCGTCTCCATTCACTAGAACTATTAGTAGTTGACTCTACAGTTGTCTGGAAGGAGTACCAGGTAGAAGTGACATTTCTTCCATAACAAAAATTTACTGGAGGTTATTATGAGCCAGGAGGTGAATAAAAATGCAAAACTGAGTCAAGTGGAGCAAATAGATAAATAAATGATTTCAATATTGCTGCACCATATATATCACAAAGGATGCTGAGGGTGCTGATGAGGGAGGGTGTGGCTACCTGGGGAGTCAGGGAGAGTTTTCCATGATGTGTTAGATGTGGGTCTTCCAGGGTGAGCAAGTCCTCACCAGGTGGAAAAGGAAGAAAGAGGTCATTTGGGGGGAAATAATGCCAAGTGCAAAGGCACGAAGGCCCAAGAGAGATCACATGCTCCAGCAAAGACAAGGGCAAGTCCCAGATAACCTATAGATTTAAGACTCACTCCTTTAAGCAAAGGGGAGAGTGAGTTTGAAACTGCTGTGGTCTATGGTTTAGAAACATTCACTGGGCACCTAATCTGTGCTAGAAACTGGAGACACAAACATGGAAGAGACTATTTGACACCCCCTGTGGGGGGAGAGTGAGGTAGTCTTACTTGCTATCAAGCAATGTCTGAGTACCTGCCCAGCTGGGGGCGCTGGGTGCCCCAGCCCCCTGGCACCAACACCCATGGCTTCTTCTCTGGCCATGGAACCTGCCCGTCCTATCCAATTTGTGGGTGTGGGTTCCTATGATTCTGCTTGACCCTACTGTTCTGTTTCTATGGACGGTGGTGCAACTATGGATCCCCACTTAGATGTTGTGAGCTCTGTCCTCCGTTATCCATCATCCCTCCCTAATGCTAACCTACCGCTGTCCTGCTTTGACCTGTGGACAGCCCAATGGCTCCTGAAACTGTTTCTAAACATGGGAAGGTCTTTATTCCAAGCCTCTACCCCTTGCCCCCTGTATGCCCTTCCAGCAAAAGTGTGAAAGGTGGTGCTAGGTGTTCACCAAATCTTGTTTCACTGTCCTCTACCTGGGCATACATAGAGACAAAAATTGACAACAGTTCGTTTCATCAGTAGAGGAAAAAAAGCGCATTCCAGGTCTGGCCTTTAAAAAATATCCTAGTGCAGACTTTCTAGTGTATTAGTTTTCTAGGCTACGATAACAATCACCACAAAATTGGTGGCTTAAAACAACAGGAACTTCTTCTCTCACTTTGCTGGATAGCACAAATCCAAAATCAAGGTGTCAGTAGGGCCACCCTTCCTCCAAAGACTCTAGAGGAGATTCTTTCTCTGCCTTTTCCAGCTCCCGGTGACTCTTGGCATCCCTTGGCTAGTGGCCGCATCACTCCAAACCCTGCCTCTGGGGTCTTTACGTGGCCCTTCTTCCCTCTGTGTGTCTGTGTCCAAATATCCCTCTCCTCTCTCTTGTAAAGGGCATGAGGATTTTTTTATTTAAATCTCATTCTAAATTGGTATGACTTAAGATCCCCCTAAGATCCTTAATTAATTATATCTGCAAAGAGACTATTTCCAAATATTGTCACATTCTGAGGTTCCACATAGGCATGATTCAGGTGGGTCACTAGTCAACCCACTACACCTTCCATGCACCCTTGGAGGCCTTGTGCTCCCGCTGACGCAGTCGCCAGGTGTCAGAGCCTGATTTCCGAGTGGCCATGTGAAGCAGAGTTCTCCCAACAGCACCCCTCACTGGACACATAAATGATCATAAAACTTCTAGATGTTAAGCCACTGAGATTTCAGGGTTAATTTGCTACAACGACAGAGGCCAGCCTGGCTTGGCTACCACCCCAAGCCTCATGCCTTTTCTCTGCAACGCAAATACGGATGATGGGCCCAGGGCTCACATGTAGTGTTTTCATTCGGGGTCATTTTTTGCTCAAAAGCCCTTTTAGGTTGTTCTTGCTAAATGTCCCAGGAATTTCTTCCAGAGCTTTGCCTGGCCTGGGTATGACTGCATGAGAGGTTTCTTATGTTTCCTGGGTCACTAGGCTTCTGCTGATAACATCGCTGTTTTCTCTACTGATCTCACCGGAGAACGTGGTGGCCGGTGTGAGTTATCTCTTGCTTTCACTGTGGCGAGGGGGAAGGAGATAGGGGTCAAATGTGGGTGTTTTCCAGCTAAATTCATCCAAAAGTGCACCAAGAAAAACAGTAGCTAGTGTCCCTTTCTTACAGAAGTAGGAAGAGCACCAGATTGTAGAGTCATGAAACTTGGGCTGAAATGTCCCAGGTCTGCAAACTCGATAGCTAAGATACTTTGAAGTTGCTTTTTGTCACAGAGCCCTACATCTCTTTAATTTTTTAAAAAGGATGGGGGGTAAACACCACCTTTTCTTCAGGGTGGCTGTGAGAATTACATGGTACTAGATACATGCTTAGCTAAGTGCTGTTATCATAGCAGTTACTGGTATATGTGAACTTTCCTATGTACAGGCCAATTTATTCCCACTTGTATCACCGCCTTCTGGGCCAAGGTCACAGCTAAGTGGGTGTGAAACCATGATCTTTAGCATTGGTCTCAACAACCCCGCAAGCATTTTCTGCTCGTTCTCTAATTCTCCCTTTTGGATACTACTTGTCCAGTCCTTAGAAATGGCTTACAAGTTAGTGGATGGACTGTCTAACCTCTCTCATCAGCTGAGTTTTACTCTTAAATACTTCATGAGAGTTCGTTTTGAGCCTCCAGTTAGACCGAGAGCTCCCTGAAGGCAGGAACTATTTATTACCTTATTTCTGTAAACCCAGCATCTGTGGCACAGTGCCAATCTGACCATCGGGGACTACCCCATGCTTACTGACTGCCGAGAGAACGGAGGATGGAGAATTCATGATTAAGACAGGATTTGGCCTGTTATATCATGAATGTTCACAAAATAAGGGGCAAGTATAGAAGTTAGCTGGTGCACTCACAGAGCAGAGGGCAGGCAGCAGAAGCTGAAACACTTAAGAAACAGAACAAAAGGAGGCAGGATTCAGCTACACTATGGGATTTGGTGGGTCCCTCCCTAAATAAATCAGCTAATGGTCTGTTTGTCACCCCTTCTGAGCTGGGTCTGCAAAATGTACTCTTACAGTTGTATGAAGGGATTGTAATAAAATACATGGTACACATAACACAGCATATGTTATCTACATATATAAAAGCCTAAGCAACTGTTATGATCAAACGACTGGAACGGCCTGTCGACCAGTAGCTATGATGTGCACTGACCACTCGGGGGCAGACGCTCAATGCAGGAGCTGCACCCTGGTGGTCAGTGCACTCCCACACCCAACCTTCCATGGCCAGCCGGTGGTGTCGGCATCCAGCATCCATTCCTTCCGCGCCCAGCCCTGCAACTGTCACCTCCTCTCCCAACCCTGCCATGGCCTTTGGGTCCCAGGCTGGGATGGGAACCAGGGGTGGGTGGCGGCAGATGTGGCCACTTTCCCAAGGGGGCCAAGGACCAGCTTCCTCCTCAGGGCCAGTGGTCAACCTCCCATGCCCCGTCCCTCCCCCAGGGCTGGCAGGTCCCAATCAGCCTAAGGTCCCTCCTCCTGGCCCTCCCCCCATCCAGCAGGCCCCAATCGGCCTGGCCCTCATCGGTCCTGATCACCAGCCAGGCCTAGGGACCCCACCCATGCATGAATTCATGCACTGGGACTCTAGTATAATATATATGTGCTATATATCAACTAGAGGCTGGTGCATGAAATTCTTGCACTCGGGGCGGGGGGGGGGGGGGGGGGGGGTCGGGTCCTTCAGCCCAGCCTGCACCCTCTCACAGTCCAGGAGCCCTCAAGGGATGTCCGACTGATGGTTTAGGCCCGCTCCCCCTAAGCTGGCAGTCAGACAACCTTAGTGCTGCCGCAGAGGCAGGAGAGGCTCCCACCACTGCCGCTGTGTTCATCAGCGTGAGCCAGCTTCTGGTCAGCACACTGATCACAAGGGGTCAGCTCCTGTGTAGAGCGTCTGCCCCTTGGTGGTCAGTATGCATCATAGCGACCGGTCATTCCACCGTTCAGTGGATTTGCATATTAGACTTTTATTATATAGGATTTGCAAAACATATTTATAGCACCTGCTCTGTATCAGGAACTGTTTTACTTAGATATTAACTCATTTAATCTTCACAACTCCACCACATAGATGCTATTATGATCAGCATCTTATATTTGGGAAACAAACCCTGAGAGGTGAATTTGCCCACAACCTGAGACTAGTAAGTAGGCAAGGCCTGGACTCGGATTCAGGCAGCCTGGCTCCAGAGTCTATACCCCCAGCCATTAAGCCACACTGCCTCTCAAGAGGAAGAGCAGAGGGGTGGAGGAAGGAGCCCCCAGTCAACATAGGAGAGGGGCTTACAAATTAACAGATTTTAACAGAAGAAGCTGGTTGCAGGAGCAGGATCTGGCAGCACGGATACAGGGGGACAGCACCCTGTGAGAGAAGAGCTGGTGACAGCCCACCTTAAGGCTAGCAGAGGCTGAATGGAAGCAAGCCCCTAAGTGAATGCCTTTAGTCTGAGATAGGACTGACCCCAGGGGGAAGGCCCTGAATTGCAGCATCGGGAACACAGGTCTAGCAGACTAAAAACAGAGGATAAAGACAGGGCTGGGAGCAGCTCCAGAAAGCCTTGATGGCTCTGCTTTGAGCTTCCCATCTTTAATGCACCAACTGCTAGAGGCAACAGACAGCCAGCTTTCCCACCAGCCCCCTAAAGCTGGGCAACCCATAACCTGCACTCGTTTACCATTACTGAGTAAGTCATTTCCATTTCCTCCAGCCTTGGCCCTCCTCCACCCTAAACAGAGTCCCCCAAGGCTCCCACTCGAGGTAGTCACTAAAGCTGGGAGGGCAATGGCGTCCTCTCTCAGGCTCCTCAGCCCTCGTGGGCAAGGCCCCCTCCTCCCTCCCTAAGCATATCGGAATGAGCACTATCTGACGGGGGAGCCTTTCATCTCTGCAGCTTTGAAAACCTCAAACGTTATATCAGATCTACAACAAAGAGCAGGGACTTCAGGGGTTGACAGCACGGCCATAATTAAAGAGGACCATCAATAAGCTGCCATGTTCAACAATGCCACCTTATAGCTGCTCCAAAGCCAACTGTTTACCTTTCAGACATTTCTATGGAAAGGTTTAAACAGGTGCCATTTGAATTGTTTTCATAGATATGCAAACAGGAGATAGCAACTTTCCTTCTAAGACAGAGTGTAATATACAGCATGCTATTCCCTTGCTAATAGTGTTCAATTGATTTACTCAAGAGAAATACTCTCCAGTAACTGATAAGAATATGAAACCAAAAATATCATTGGAAAATACTATAGGGTATTGCCAAAGATGAAATGGGAAACAATCCAAAAGTTTCCATTTTCAGTTTCTTCTGGCCCATTGACCTCAGTTTCTCTCTTTGTAAAATAAGGAGGCTGCATTTGAAGCTTACGTTGACATGAAGAACCTCCCTCTCCAGCACAAGTTGAGGTTACAGAACAGGAAAACTTAGGAGTGTTTTGGGGGTGGATCAGAGTTCCACTTGCACCCCTGTGCCCCCAGAATTTTCCTAGGGCTTTGAGAACCACAGTATTAGATCACCTTTGTGATTTCTTTCCAGGACCAAAATTTTGTGATTTTGATAAAAAAAAAATAAGGAAGGAAGAGAAGGAAAAGGTAAAAGAGGAGGAGGAGAAACAACAACTATAAAAACTCCCTATCTTGTGTCCACAATATTTTCCTCACTGTTTAGCATCTAAATAGCACCGAATGAATGCAGTCCTGAGTCAGTGACTAAAATAGGAAGCTTAAGTATCTTCTCTGCTTCTCCTAGAGTTTGGGGAAGTGCTAACTATACCAACAGCAAACAGGAAGTGAATTTAATTCTTGGATACAAAGAACTCCTCAGCTGTGTACTCATAGCTGGCTCTGTCCCATTCCCGGACAGGTCTGAGGTGAGCAGAAGAAATGTGCTCCCCACACTCTTCTTCTTCCTTGGACTCTTATGCCAGCTTCCCAAGGCATGCAGTTGTCATGTTTCCAGTTCTACCTGCATGCAGGAAACCTCTGGAGTTCTCTGGGGCTCCTGAAAACTTAGCCCATTCAAACACAGCCAGGCACTTTGACTTGGGCAATGCACAAGACTTGAGGTGGGAGCAAGAGGACTGTGTGTGGAACCACTCAGAGCCACTGAAGCAGGACCCCTCAGTAGCACTTGGGAAGTCTAACCATGTTCAAGGGCTCTTATCACCTCATGTGTACAACTCATACATGGGGGACGGAACCCCTGGGCCAGAATCACAGTGGCCCTACCTGGCATATTATGACACACTAGAGGCCCGGTGCACAAAAATTTGTGCACTTGGGTGGTGGGTGGGGGGGGGGTCCCTCAGCCCAGCCTATGCCCTCTTGCAGTCTGGGACCCCTTGGAGGATGTCCACCTGCTGGCTTAGGCCCGCTCCCTGGGGGATTGGGCCAAGCTGTCAGTCAGACATCCCCCTGGCAGCCTGGCAGCCCTTGAGGGATGTCCACTTGCCAGTGGGGAGCAAGCCTAAGCTGCAGTCAGACATCCTTAGCGCTGCTGAGGAGGCGGGAGAGGCTCCCACCACAACTGCTGTACTGGCAACCATCAGCCTGGCTTGTGGCTGAGCAGAGCTCCCCCTGTGGGAGTGCACTGACCACCAGGGGGCAGCTCCTGCATTGAGCGTCTGCCCCCTGGTGGTCAGTGTGTCATAGTGACCAGTCATTCCCAGTCATTCTGCTGTTAGGGTCAGTTTGCATATTATCCTTTTATTATATAGGATAGAGGCCTGGTGCACGGGTGGGGGCCGACTGGTTTGCCCTGAAGGGTGTCCTGGATCAGGGTGGGGGTCCTGCTGGGGTGCCTGGCCAGCCTGGGTGAGGGGCTGATGGCTGTTTGCTGTCTGGTCAAGCCCCCCCCCCCCCCCCCCAGTGGGGACCCTCACCCCATGGAGGTTTGGCCAGCCTGGGTGAGGGGCTGATGGCTGTTTTCTGGCTGGCCACACTCCCTTTAGGGTTGGGCGTCCCCACTGGGGTGCCTGGCCAGTCTGGGTGAGGAGGTGAGGGTTGTTTTCAGGCTGGCCAAGCCCCCCGACAACGTAAGCTCCCAGCCTCTCCTTTTTTTCTTTTTCTTTTGTATTATGGGATTTATTTACCTTCTATAATTGAAACTTTGTAGCCTTGAGAGGAGCTTAGAGCCGGCCAGGGTGGGTGGGAAGGAAGCCTCCTGCTCGCTCCAGCTCCATAGCCACAGCCGGCTGAAAGCAGTATCTGGGGTTTATTTACCTTCTATAATTGAAACTTTGTTGCTTTGAGTGGAGCTCAGAGCCGCTGCAGCACGCTGGGAAGCTTGGCTTCCTCCATCATTGGGGCAACCAAGCCTCCTGCTTACTTGAGCTCTGTGGCTGCTGGCCACCATCTTGGTTGGGTTAATTTGCATATAGTCGCTCTGATTGGCTGGTGGGCATGGCTTAAGGCATAGCAAAGGTACAGTCAATTTGCATGTTTGTCTTTTATTAGTGTAGATTATGAAGTTGACCATTAGGGAATTTTCTGATACCTGAGAACATAACACTGTGAGGGTAAGTGTGAAGTGTTGTGGCTCATTTCTTTGCAGACTGAGTAACTTAGAATTTATAACAAGAAGGAACTCTCTGGTGTTTATATGGGACAGACCAAAAGAACAGCAAAGGCTGAATCTAACCTCTTCCTATAAAAATAATATGAAGAATCCTTGACTGCTCTAATCTCCTTGCGAGGCCCCTCCCATTGGGAGCCCACAGAACCGCCAAAGCAGAAGGCCAAACCATAAAGTGTCTCACTTCTACAGAGGGGCAGGTGATGTTCAGTGAAGTCCAAGTGACTAGAACAGAGCCAAGTGAAGGTAAAGAAAAGCACACCTCCCGTCTGAGGCTGGGCCACCTGACCCTCTCCTGCCCCTCCAACCTTCCATGACATCATTCTTGAGCGCTCCCTTCCCTTCTAGGCAGGAGAGCTCCATTTTGAAAACAAAGACCCTTTATGGAGAGCTTTCATCTCAGCTTAAGTTCTAAAAAAATCTAAGATTAATATGTCTGAAATGGAGAAAGCATCCCTCAAGAATGTGGGAAAAGTGCCTTGGGTGGTTTGTATTTAGTGGTAATATCTTCTTTAACTTGTCAGATTGTCTTGCTGTTTTCAGAATGAAACCAGATATTTTTTAAAAAGCAAAAGAAAAGAGTGTTTGAGATAGGCTACTGATTACTGGTTTATTTTTTGAGTTGAGAAACCACATGGTTTTCCAAGCATAGTTATGCTATGGTAATATACTTTGTCATAAATTTACTATATCCTTCTGCTTGTCTCTAACACAGTCTGCTCCTCGTCTTTCTAAACTTGGCCTGGATACAAAACTTTTAACTTAAAATATGTAACAATATGTCATATCCACCAGAAGATCTATGACAGCTATTTCTAAGATACACAATATTATTAATTGTTTTTGAATGTAATTGAACTGTTGTGAATCTAAAAAGGATAAAAATGACATTTAGCCATCAACAGTTCTTGAAACATTATATACACAAAGGGAAATACTAACAAGTCCAACAGTACTCAGTTTCAAAATTATATCCTTAGAAGCTAAAATGACACTAAGAGAGACAGAAAAAAAGTGTGAATTTAAAAAAATAAAATTACAATACTTGAAAGTATTAAACTTACCTTCAGATAAAAATTAATTTTGAACTAAATTATTTTTTTTATGTTGGCAGAACTGTCAAACAATGGACTGTCTCCTTAAACTATTTAAAAGGCTGTGGCTGGAGTGTGTAGAGGGGATCTGCAAGATACAGACAAGGATGAGCAGAGGGACAAGCAAATTTACCTCCACTTACTCTGATTCACTTAGAATTTACTGAGCACCTATTATGAGTTCATACTGAACGGTGTAGCATGGAAGATAAGAAAGAAGATGCAGTGTAAACTTTAAAGGAGCTTACAAACTTACTTATTTTTATAATTTTAAAATAATGGTGAAATACCCAAATGAAAGTTCTTGTACATAACGTGTGGGGTTAGAGCAGAAAGAACACAACGTGAGCCAGGGGAGCTGAGAAGACCCCACGTAAGAGCTAGAAATGTTGCTGGATCTTGAAAAGTGAGTCATATTTTAAAAGGTATAAAGAAGGCCAGGGGGTATTTACAGTTGATGAGGCTGCTTAACTAATGGCCTAAAAGCTGACAACAAAGATAACTTGTTGAGGAAAAGGGGCACTGAAAGGAGTGGCCCAGGCAAAGACCTGGACCATAGGCTACTCCCAACTCAAGAACCCAAAACATTCATCTAACCCCTTCCTCCCAAGAGTTACTCTTCATCAGATCCCAAGTGGCTGAGAATTCTGAGCTTCCAGCATCCCTTTCTCACCAAGTTTGTTCCACTGGACCCAAACAGGAAGACCCCCACCTGGTTCATTATCATATGTGTCAGAAACTTCCTTCTCTTAGCTCCAAGGCCTGTGCTCATTTTAAGAAAGGGTCAAATTAGTTAGAAATAGAAATAGTCTCTCCCTTCTCCTACTTAAGATATTAAAAACCTTTCTACTGTAGCCTCCATACGCCTTCCTGCCTCCCTACGCCATCCTGAGGTCAGTGGTTCTCAACCAGGGGTGAAACTGCCCCCTAATATCTGGAAACATTTTTTGTTTTAGAAAGAAAAGAAAAGAAGAAGGGAGGGGAGGGGAAGGGCAGGGATGGGAGGGGAGGGGAGGAGAGAGGAAAGGAAAGAAAATGTGTCATTGGCATCTAATGGGTAGAGGCCGGTGATGCTGCTAAACATCCTACAATGTGCAGATGGCTCCCACATGAAGACTTTTCCAGCTCAATATGTCAATAGTGGCAAGATTGAGATGCAATGAGTATGAATATTTACATTTTCTGAATGAATGTATTTTAACAAGACAGTGGACTTTATTTTTTCTTAAACTTGACCCAGTCTCAATGACTTTCAGAAGGCTCAACCCAGATTCCAAGATGCCTGATCCATGCAGTCCTGATGGATCCCCACCCCATAAGAAGAGTGCACTGAGGGGAGGAGGCAATTTGGCAATAAGATGTGTCCTGTGTTTGGGCAGATGATACACTCACACCTAAACCAAACTAGAAATGAGACACTAGCATTTTGTACCTTTCCAAAGCTAGACATGCTTTACATACTTTAGTTTTAACAGGGAGGAAAGACAATATCCAAATATTTGCTATTTGAGTACTTTAGGTTTTGAGTTTACATAGGGAAACAAAACATCATAACTTGAAAAGATTCATTTAAAAAACTGACCATTTATTTTATTGGTTCCTACTCAAGCATCCCTTCCTTCTGAGTAGCATTGAACCCTGATGACTGTATCAACAGTTTAAGCCAGTCTGATAGTCAAATGTTACATAAGGAAATCAACTACAAAATGAAATGGAAACTTAATAAAAGGTGTGGGGTTTCATGAACTCAACTGAAGTGATGGTGGGAAAATATTCAAATTACACTCAAAACCACTGATTTTGTTTCCTTAGACCAATTTAAAACAAGAAAATGAGAGAATAACACAATAAGAATTTCATGAGACTGATTTATATATCAAAGCATTAAGAAAGGCTCTTATAAAATTGTGCAAAAATTGCCCTAACCAGTTTGGCTCAGTGGATAGAGCGTTGGCCTGTGAACTCAAGGGTCCCTGGTTCGATTCCGGTCAAGGGAATGTACCTTGGTTGCGGGCATATCTCCAGTGGAGAGTGTGCAGGAGGCAGCTGATCGATGTTTCTCTCTCATCGATGTTTCTAACTCTCTACCCCTCTCCTCCCTTCCTCTCTGTAAAAAATCAATAAAATATATAAAAAAATAAAATAGTGCAAACATAAAAAAAAACTTCTTATAATCCTATTTAATAAAAGGGTAATATGCAAATTGACCCTAACGGAAACCACAGGGAAGGACCAGTCACTATGATGTGAGCTGCCCCCTAGTGGTCAGTGCACTTCCATAGGGGGAGCACTGCTCAGCCAGGAGCTGGCTGGCCAGCACAGGGGGAGGGGGGGGGGGGCCAGGAGCCTCTCCCACATCTGTGTTAGTCAGACATCCCCCGAGGGCTCCCAGGCTGCCAGAGGGATGTCTGACTGCCAGTTTTGGCCCTATCCCCTGGGGAGTGGGCCTAAGCTGGCAGGTGGACATCACCCAAGGGGTCCCAGACTGCAAGAGGGTGCAGGCCAGCATGAGGGAGCCTCCCGAATGCACAAATTTTCATGCACCAGGCCTCTAGTTGTGCAATAAAATCAAATATAAAGTAAAAGAAAAATGGTGCCATAATATAATTTGTCAGAAAAATTATGGGGAAAATTAATTTTTTGTTTTAAGAATTACAGCATAAGAGCAAATACAACTAAAAGTATTTTTGATGTAAAATATATACATAATTTTGGATTTTCAGCTTTCAAAATGAAATCCCAAACTTTCTCCCCATATTTATTATACATTTCACTTTCTAGTCAAATTGATTCACCTTAGGTGACCTGTTTTTCTTCATACCATGTGCCTCCTCCTGAAGAGCCTGCCCACCTGAAGCAGAAGCGGAGTGCCAAGGCAAGCTGATCTCTTTCAAGGCCTGTCTTGTTGCCAGTCTTGCCATCTCCACACCTAATGACACTTCATAAAAGTGCCCACCAGTCTCCCCCACCTCTGTTTGACAACCACAATTGACTTCCAAAAAGTAAGAGCAGATGTTTAAAGAAAGTCTGAACGTGGAAAGAAAAGGCCCCCCAAAATCCAGACCCTAATTCCATTGCTCTTAGAATAAAATTCCAATTCCCAAACCAGAGCTGACAGACTGAGTCATCTGGCCCCTGCCTACCCCTTTGATTTAAACTTAAACCTCTTTACACCTCTTTTTAACCCTTTTTAACTAACCAGTCACATGGATCTGTCAAGCCATTTCATACCTGGGGCCTTGGCACATGCTGTATCCTCTATTGAAAAGTTCTTCCCTAGTTCTTTAAATCCTATTCCACAAGTCTCAGCATAAATGTGCCCTCTTGAGATGATTTTCTTACCAGTCTATTTAAAGTACCCTCAATACTCTACATGGACTTAGAAGATGTTGAAAAACTATTTGTTAAATGGATGGATGGATGGGTGGATGGGTGGATGGATGGATGGATGGATGGGTGGGTGGATGGGTGGATGAATGGATGGATGGGTGGGTGGGTGGATGGGTGGATGAATGGATGGATGGGTGGGTGGGTGGATGGATGGATGAATGGATGGATGGGTGGGTGGATGGGTGGATGAATGGATGGATGGACAGACTTCATTTGTGCGGGAAAGTCAGTCAATATCTGCTGTCAATGACCATTATTCTCTAAGGCCATTTTCCAAGCAATTGTCTTCTCCCTTGGATCATTTGAGATTGAATCAGTGAATCCAGAGCTAGACAGGAAGAGCTTGATTAAGGTCACTGCACCAACCCTCAGGGAAAATTCCCTATCATCATTTTCGTCATACTTTATGTCAAGTTTTGCAGCCTTCCAGTGGAACGGCTTCTCTTTTGTCCCCAAGAACACCTCCTCACACTCTACCCATTACAAAATATGTCCTGATTTTCCCAGTCTACATTCCTCTCTGCTAACTTCACCCCATTACTCACAGCTACCTCCCTCTGGACTACAGCAAATGGCAACTCTGTGAAACTCACTTTCTCTTCCTAGCTTCCCACAACTCCCCAATCCCATGCCCTATTCCTTGATGAAGTAGCATGGCATGAGACCCATGTAAGAAGAGTTTGCACAAATGTCATGACCAGTCTCACCTCACCCACCCAACCCTCTCATCCAATATTCATTGCCCTCCCTCCTTCCCTCAGCCTCCACAAGGCCAATCTTTTCCCATTACACAATTCTTCCAAAATATAGTCCTATGCTTGAATATAAACAGCACATTTCTGGAAGGCTACACAAGAAGTTAGTAATAATGGCTTCTGGGGAGAAGAAGATTATGGAGAAAAGACTCCATTTGTATGATAGTTTTTTATGCTATTTGCATTTTTAACTGTGTTTATACATTTATTTTTAAATTGTGACAAAATACACATAAGAATTTACCACCTAAGCCACTTTTAAGTGCATTCACATTGTTGTATAACCACCATCACCAGATATGCAACTTTTTCCATTGAAAAATTTTTAATTAAATGTTTAAAAGTACAGTTCTTGATCAAGTAGCTATACAAGACAAAGAGTAGGACAGGAACAATTGCTAGGTCTAGCATGAGCCATTGAAACAATTACCAATGTCACTTAGCCATTTTTGATATATTAAAAACTTTCAAATATAGGATGACAGTTACTCTATAAAAGTAAAAATAAAGGGAGAAAAGGAATTAAGTACAAAATAAAATTTAAAATAGGGCTTTATCCCCTTTCCCCACACACACACATACATTATAATAATGATGTACCAAAATAAGTATGTGTGCTTTCAGTCAAATACTGAGAAGAGACATCTTAACAAAACAGAACTATGGCTACCACAGCAGTGTGAGAAAAAAATTATTAGCTTTATTAGCACAAAAGTAGTTTGAATGGGCATCTTCCAGCTGTTAAAGCTGATCATCAGAACACCACCAATTTTCTCGGCCACAGACTTTCTGTGCAGTGGGGAACTTGATGCAATTAAGGAATTTTCTCACTTCTTAATAATTCTCAGATTTGGAAGACTTTTCTTGTAAGTAACAATTCAAGTAGAGGTATCATACTCTGCTCCTTTCATATAATTTTATAACATGCTGGAAGTGGCGAAGACTGCCACATCTGAGGGCGGTGATTTTGTGTGTCTCTAGTAGCTGCGCTCAAAGTCAAGTTTCCCCAATCTGACAGCATGAAGGCTGAAGCAGACCTCTGATTGCAATTTCTGCCATCAGAACTCCCTCCAATCCCACATGTTTCACAGGACATGCACACTGTGCCCACCCCTGATGGGTTCCAGCTTCCACTAAATCTGACTGCTTTTTAGAATAAGTGTTCTTTCAACACTGACAGCTCAGTTATGAACTATGGGTGCTGGCTGATTCGAGAAAGGCAAGATATCTAAAAAAGAGGAGGTCTAGGGAACCAGTTATGTTTAGTAATATTTTCTTAAAAAGCACCACCAAGCAACTCACAAAGATCCCTAGATATTTGCTCAAAATATCTCTCTCCCTCGCTCTCTCTCTTTGTACTATAACAGAATTGGGGTTTACACTAAAGAACCTCCAAAGAGCCATCTGGTATCAGAGTCTGAAAGAATAGGAGTCCTTTCTAGGTTGCATGGGGTTAATTTAATTATGTAACAGAAGCTGGAACTGAACGACTACAGAGAATAACAACAAAACTTAGAGAAATATCTGTGTCTGACTGTAGCTCAATGCTCTGAAAATGGTATGGAATGGAAATGAAAAATAATAGCGTGATTAAATACTGGAGTAGGATCTGGGATATTTATATTCAAATCTCAGCTTCAGTGTTTACTAGCTGGATGTCTTTCCTTAAGTAACTTACAAACTGATAAGTTTTCTTACCCATAAATGGGGTGCTTATTATCCATAAAATATATGAGATTCTTATGGAATAAAAAGACACTGCACAGTGGAGAGATTACTAAGGGTATTTGTACAATAATTTTCCTCCTTTAGAGGTTCCACCTATAAAGTATATCAATGGGGGAAATGGGCTGCCCAATACTGATGCCAACCCAGCTTCTAGGAGTGGTATGAAGCCAGCACCAAGGCCATTAGATGCTATATTAGATTCCTACTTCTGCCTTTGATGGGGAATATAAGACATTGTTGGGGGGCTAGCAATCTGAATCTGTGCCAGTAACCTGCCTTCTAACGCACACTCTTGCTAGTGGATAATTAACTCCATTGATGCCTGTCCTGCCTTGCAGAAGCTGTTTCCCGGAATACCCCCTTTTTGCAGAGGCCCTAAACTATGAACTATCCACAAACCCTGGAGGGGGTTATCAGCGCTGGCGCCAGGCCTTTGCATGTGGTCTCACGTCCCCCATCCCAAAACACTGGGCTTTTCACAGAGCTGGTGAAAGGTCCAGGAGCCTGATCCATATTTGGGAGACAAAAAAACCAAAAGGTATAAAGGAAAAACTTCCTCCATATTCGCTCACTCAGGGATTTGGAGAACTGACCCCCTGAGTCACTGTACTAGTACATCTGAAACAGCTGAAAATAAATGGGTTTACCCTGGATCTCCAAGTACTCCCTATATATTTTTTGGTTGCCTGGTAAATTCTGTAACACCTTAACAAACTAGCACCAACATGGTGGCTTAAAACAACTGAAATTTATTCCCCCACAGTTCTGAAGGCCAAGTGTCTGAAATCAGTATCACTAAGTCGAAATAGAGATGTCAGTGGGGCCACACGGCCTCCAGAGGCTCTGGGAGAGAATCTGTTCATGGCCTTGTCTAACTCCCGACAACCGCAGGCACTCTTTGGCTTGTGGCCACATACGCCAACGTCTAAGGTCAGCACCTTCACTTCCGCTCAGTCTTCACATCGCCTTCTCCTCTGTGTGGGGGTCAAATCTCTCTCTGCCTCCCTCAGAAGGATGCCTACCAGGATAATTGAGGACAATCTCCCCATTTCAAGGACTTGAACTTAATCACATCTGCAACACAGTGCCATGCAAGGTAACATTCACAGGTTCCAGGGATTAAGACAGGGGGGCAGGTATTTTAAAGCCTACCTTAAGTATCAAAGACACAACGGACAAAGGAAAAGAAGTTAATCAACACCTTTTTTAAATTTTCAAATTACCCCCTTAAGTTAGAAATCACATTAAGATGTTGGTCCAATTTTCCCAGGGGTATGAATGAATGATATCCACCTTCCTGGCTACACTAAGAGAAAGTCATTAAATGAAAGTGAATTTGGTTTAAGGGGGGAAAAAAACAACAGAAAGGTGAGTCTATTAGACTACCTAGCAGGTGCAGGCTGGCCATGAACCAGGCAGTGGGAAAGCACCTGACTCCCAGTGAGGAGCTTGGAAGGAGGAAGCAGAAAAGCTTCCCTCTCATTCCCCACCTTAACGGAGAGCCATCCCTACACACTGACCACAGGGAAATGAGAAACCCTGTCTACCACATGCCATCCTGCGAGTTTATTCTTTCACTCCTCAACTAATGCTCATTGAGCACATACTATGCACTGGGTACTGCCCACAGTACTGGGGATAGAGCTGAAAACCATACAAAGTGCTTCCTCTTGTGAGACCCACACCCTAGTGAGAGACAAGTGAACTCAGTGCAGATACTGTCTATAGAGGACCTACTATGTGTCAGATACCTCTATGACTAATGACAAAATCTATTCCTCCCCCAAAAGTAGGCTGGTGATATTTCAAAAAAAGTGTTCTATATCCTCTGAGGTGCACACTATACCCTCGAGATAACCTGTCCTGCTGAAGGTCAATGCTGAAGCCCAGAGCACGTTGACAAGCCCCATCCTGGGGATTGGGGGCAGGGGCCATTTTTCAGGGTATGGTGTAGTACCTGGAGCCACCATTCCTTGCTCCCTTCTCACCTTGTCAACCTCACCTAATGGATTCCAAGAGCTCCTCCTGTCTATCTGATTACATATGCCATGCTTCCCACAGGAGGGTGGCATGATTAAGTGGCATTCAATCTTCTCAGCTGGGTGATGTCAGGCTCAGCGGCATCACCATGCAGAGTGGGCACCCCGGCGGCTGGTGAAGAATGGGGATGCAGGGCGGCCGAGGAGAGGGGAAGGAGGCTCCTTTTCATTCTGCACGTGAGCTTCTCCGGGTCCCATAAATTCCTCTGCCCTGTATATTTCACTCAGCTGTCTAAATGAGGTTTGCTCATATAGCCACCACTGTGCACAATCGATCATGCCCTTCTGCACAGAATGTTAATTGCGTGCCTCTCCAAAAATAAAAAATAAAATAAAACAAAGCATACTGCAGAGGCCTTAGGAAAAAAAAATTCAAAACCATTTCTTTGGAATTTACAATACTTTTTAAATTGCCATGTGAAGTAGTCACAAGCCCAGGCGTGATCCAGCTGCAATCCAGGTGCCTTTTTCAAGGCCAGGGCGAGAAATATTAAAACCTCTGCACTTCCATCAATTGTTCCACACGACACTTCCAGAGTCAGCTGCTGAGCTGCCCAATAAAGAAGCTCTGAGCACTCCCCTCCCAATGACTAGTGTCCTCAGTTAACTCCACACAGAACAGCCCGTTCAAAATTAACCTGCGCTGCAAATCTCCATGTGTATCTGGCAGGAGCTGACTCATCTCAGAGGTAGGAATGGAAAAGAAAAACAACTAAGAGTCTTCTCCTCCTCCCCTTCGTTATACCCTAAAGCAGTAAACACATGCGGCTGGTTATTACCAAACTAAAATGAAGTAATGAGTGACAGCTGAAAAGTCTTTATCAAGTCACCGTCCAAGTGCCTGGGACCCAACAGCCATGTCTGTTTCAGGTGACCTCATTTTTTTTTATTCTACAGAGGTCACATTATTAAACCACAGAGCAGGAGATCACGTGCTTAAAGACGATAGAGATGCACACACACACAAACACACACACACACATACACACACCTCTTTTCAGGGAGGGCAAAGAGCTGACTCTGCAGCCAGAGGCTTCAAGGATCCCATTGTTTCCTAAAGGACTGGATGGACACCGTGACAACCACACTGCCTTCCACCACCGATTTTGGGAACATGTGAAAAATACTGCATGCTGCTCTGCTGGTATGTGGTCCAAGATGACTCATAAATCTTCCTTTATCTCCTTCGTGGTGTTAGCAGAAAAGGATGAGTTGCTTTTTTCCATCTCATTCTCCCGTCTATCTGTCTGTTAGCCATGCCCTTGAGCAAAGATTACTGATGCCCTGCCTTTGATATATGACACATCGCCCACAGCAGCTTTTCATCAAGTGAATTAACCTGGAAAAATGCAAACCCACCTGCCAGTTGCTTCAAACTTTGCACAGTTCCTTTGTGTACTTCCTCCCTAACACTCGGCAGGCAGGAAAGCAGCAGAGGCAAGCTAGAGAAATAGGGAAAATTATGAGCATCTAAACTGGGGGCTCTGTGCAGTCACTCACTCGCTGGAACAGGCTGCTTTTGCATAAAGACTTTCAGAGGGGGTTTAAATGAGAAACCCCAGCTAAGCCACAGTTTGGAATACTTTGCACCTGAGCTGGAAAACACAGTTTTCCCCCTAGTTATTTACCCCTTGTGGCTGGAATAATGACAAGAGCTTTGGCAGCCATTGATGACATGGTTACAGAAACTATTTGGTGAGTTCCAATCAATACTCTAGATGGGTTCAGGAGGAGCCTGGAGCAGGAAGGAGCAGGCAGGCAGGAGAAAACGAGAGAGAAAGTGAGAGGCTGAGATAGGAGAGAACACTGAAGAAGAGAAGGGAAAGGCAAGCATGGAATGGGTGTGGGTCCTTCTGCCAGCCATTCCCACACTGGCCTCCAGGCACCCAGATTCCTTGACCATCAGTTCTTCTAGCCTCCTAATTATCAGGAAAGAGGAAACAAAGACAGTTCAGTTGAAGCCCCGAAGGAACTCTTAGTCATGTTCAAACAGAAGGTACTCTGGAAAACCTCAGTTGCATTGTTCAGCTAAGAGAGCAGAGGTTCAGAGACAGCCCCTGACCCATCCAAGGTCATGCAGCTAAGCAAGGTGGGAATAGGACTGAAAGCCAAGTGTCCCAACCCCAAGGCACCATCCAATACAACACACTACCACCTAACCACACTGCAACCTCACCCCATCCCAGACCACTGCCTCCAAAACACATTTACTAGTATACTGATTTGAAATTGGATAGAACTCATTGCATGGGGAAATAGGAAAGATGTCTAAGCTGGAACAAAGCTAGATCCTGTGTCTCTTGTTTACCCAAGTAGTAAACATTTTCCTCACTCTCATCCTTGATTCTGAGAATAAAGCAGTTATTCTTTTCAAGGTGACACCCACTGTGTGTGACTACTTGAAGGTTTGTGATGAGAGAGATTTTCCTGTAATAGATTCTTTACACACACACACACACACACACACACACACACACACACGTAAAACCCAAAGAACCCAAACTATCAATCATAATTCCTTGTCCATACTCTAATTTTAAGGGAAAGTTACAAAGATTGGGTTTGAGTGCATTATCAAAAATCTGTCTCTGGGTATTCCTGGGCTCAGTACGCAGGCAGTCCAATCTTCTACATCCACATATATATTTCTGCCCAACATGAACTGATTTTCTGAAATGGCTCTGAAATCTTTCATTGTTGAGAAAAGATTAAATTTTATTATCAACCATCCTTCCTAAGGAAACAAGTGACATTATTGGATTTTAGAAAGACTTTTCACAAATAAAACTCGAAATGAAAGTGGTGTCTTGTAGGCATTGGTTAGTCAGAAAGTTAAATTATCGAAGACACCCTGTCTCCTGAGCATTCTGGAGAAATTTAAAAATAGAAAAAAGAAAAGGAAAATGTATGTATACCCATTGACTGATTAAAATGAAACAGACCTCATCCCGACTGGGTGGCTCAGTTGATTGGAATGGTGTCCTGTACACCAAATGGTTGCAGGTTCGATTCCTGGTCAGGGCACATACCTAGGTTGTGGGTTTGATCCCCAGTCAGGGTGCGTATGAGATCAATGTTTCTCTCCCACATCCTCCTCTCTCTCTCTCTCTCTCTCTCTCTCTCTCTCTCTCTCTCTCTGGAGATTGGGGGTTAATGGGGGGGGGGGGGTGAGGACACATTTGTAATACCTTAACTAATTAAAAAAAAAGAAAAAGAAAAAGAAAAAAACTAGAAAAATAGTTAGTTACCTACAAGGAAATGCCCATATGACTGTCAGCTGATTTCTCAACAGAAACTATGCAGGCCAGAAAGGAGTGGCAAGAAATATTCAAAGTGATGAATAGCAAGAACCTACAACCAAGATTACTCTACCCAGCAAAGCTATCATTTAGAATTGAAGGTCAGATAAAGAGCTACACAGACAAGCCCAAACCAGTATTATATGAAATGCTGAAGGTTATTCTTTAAGGAGAGGAGGAAGAATAAAAAGGTGAAGATAAAAAAATATGAACAACGAAGTGGCAACAAATACATATGTATCAACAATTGAATCTAAAAATCAAACGAATAAAAAATCTGATGCACAAAATAAACTGGTGAATGGAATAGAATTAGGGGCATGGAAATGGAACAGACTGATGATTCCCAGAGGGAAGGGGATGGGGAGGTGCAGGAAGAGATTAGACAAAGAGCTTATATGCATGTATGCATTACCTATGGACACAAACAATAGGGTGTTGAGGGCCTGGGGTAGGGTGGGAACTGGGTGGAGGGGAGGGGAGCTATGGGGGGGAAAAGAGGGACATCTGTAATAATCTCAACAATAAAGATTTTTTAAAAATAAAAAAAACAATAAAAACATAAATAGGTAAATAAATAAATAAATGCATACATACAGACTTATATACATAACATAAAGGTATTCCCTTAGGTGGTCAGTTTCTTTTCTGATAAGAAATAAAGCTTCCCTTCCTTCCGGTTAATCTAACATTTGCAAAAAAAAAAAAAAAAATGGGGCCTCCCTGGCAAAGACAATAGTAGAAAGTGGATGAACAAACTTCATTGAAGGTTCTGATAAATCTGATTGTAGTTGAGACCATATATAGTTATCAATAAAATAGTAATAATAAAACATTTATTGAGGGTTTACTATGTGGTGCGTCCTCTAAAAACCTACTATCTGCATTGTATCATTTAACATCCTCAATAATCCAATAATCCTCTAACTCTCATTAACTCCATTTTACAGTTAAGAACACTGGCTCAGAGAAGTTAAGTACTTTGTCCAAGCACTGCAGCTGGGAAGTGGGAGAGCCAAGATCCCCACTTGGGTGAACCATCTCCAAAGGCCGTGACATTTTATAAGGTGAATGTGACCCAGGCTGCCGTGTCCACACCCTGCCCAAGCGCCTGGGCACTGAACATCTGCATTCACAGGAAAAAGAAAACATTTCTGAACCCGCCCAGTGTCATAACACAGCAACGCCTAAGCCCTCGTGCGGTTACTGTCTCCTCCTCACCCACTGCTCTCTGGGAGATTAAACCTTGATAGCCTTCAAAAAGATAAGCCAAAACCTCAGGGAATTTATTTACATCTTTTTTTTAGGCTATATTTTCCTAACACACCTTCTCAGATAGTCCTCCATTTTTTATTGTGACAAAATATACATACCATGAAATTCAGTATTGTAACCATTTTAAAATGTACAGTTCAGTGGCATCCTATATAATAGCCAGCTAATATGCTAATTAGACCAGAGGGCGGAACAACCTTCTGGAATGACCTTCTGGAACAACCTGTGGGTGGGGGGTGGGGCCAGGAGGCATCCAGGGCCACCACCCTCTGCTGGGCGATTGATGGGATGGGGGAGCGGAGATCCAGGATCGATCGCCCCGTAGAGGGTGGCAGCAGCCAGGGCTGTGAGGGTTGAGCCCCTTGCACAAATTTCGTGCATTGAGCCTCTAGTTAAATATATTCACATTATTATACAACTGTCACCATTACCAATTTTCTGAACTTTTTATCATCCCAAATAGAAACTCTGTCCCCCTTAAACATTAACTCAATCATTTCCCCCCAGCTCATGCTAACCACCATTCTACTTTCTGTCTCTAAGAATCTGGCTATATCAGGCACTTATAATATAAGTGGAATCGTGCATTTGTCCTTCTATGTTTTTCACTTCATATAATGTGCTCCATGTTCATCTATGTTGTAAATAGTGTCAGAATTCATTCCTTTTTAAGGCTAAATAAAATTCCATTGTAAGTACATACCACATGTTGCTTATCCATTCATCTGTTGATGGACATCTGGGTTGTTTCTACCTTTTGGCTAGTGTGAATAATGCCGCTACGTACATGGGTCTATGATATCCGTTCATGTCCCTATTTTCAATTCTTTTGAGTATATACTTAAAATTGGAATTGCTAAATCACAGAGTATATCCATTTGTTTAACTTTTTGAGGGACCTCCTTCAATTTCTAAAAACTGAGCATTTCTAAGTAGATGGTGAGTTCCATGTAGACAAGAGCACAATCCTTGGGTACCATTGGATCCTAGGGTCTAGAATAATAAAACTTCTCACTGAATGCTCAATGTGTATTTTTATAAATGCACAAATGAATCAAATGAAATTGTAGTTCTCCACAGTGAGGGGCAAGATAGCACATAATTATGGAATCCCTCCAACCCACATGGCCCATGGTATGACTCAAGTCTACACAACTTTCCCAAGTACCCGATTTTACTCTATCACAAACACGCACCCAAACACACATATGCCTTGATGCCAAAGAACATCAAAACAATCCAAAGCACACATCAAAAGGGTTGAAAAAAAAAACAGTAACGCATCAGCTATTCCACTAATGAATCTGAAGTCTTCTTCCAACACCCTCAGCCTTCTACAGTCGCTCCCTATCAGTAGTAAGCACTGAGAAAATCAGAAAAAATTCCTTTAAACTTTGCCCTTGCTGAGCTTTCTATTATAAAATATGAGGATGGAACAGGAGAGGGTAGTGGTGGTGATGGGAGGCTTTGCTTCCGCCACTATTCAAATATCAATACCTCTTTTAGTTCATTAATTCATCAAGAGGGTATTTTTCAACACATTAAATTCAATTTCAAAAAAAGAATGAGCTGACACAGTCAAATACACATGACCAAAATCCATAGTGGGCCTCCCTGGCTGCCCTTTCCGGCCACTCTCCATCCCATCTTGGGAGGCCAGGCAGCCATTACTCGGCTAATTGGCAGGCCTGACTTAGGGAGGAGAAAATCTAGCCAGTCGTCTGGGCTTTTCATTACTTAAGTGCATTCTGACTTGAACTATATTAATGGGCCTCCAAATTTTAACTATTGATGGCTTTCAATGGGAATTTGCATTTCTGTGCTCCTGGGGCCCACAAATCACTAACTTCTCACCTGTGGTGAAGACAGCCACAGGAGGAATTGGTTTCAAAGACAGACAGCAGTGATAATATATGCACTGCACCTCCTTAGGAGCAAATACTCATAATTGTCCTTTCCCCATTTTTCTATATTAAATTTTCAACTCTTTACTACATCCTTTAATGAAAGCAGTGACGGAAAAATATAAACATGGATACATAATTCCCAATGAATTGGTCTAAGTGTTACTTGTAAAAACTGGATTAATGGTACAAAGCATGTACTTTATAAAAATAGCCTGTAGAAAAAAGCATTAAGCAATTACAACTCGAGCTCTGAAGGTTCCAATATTATAGGGTAATATTTCCTTAATGTTAGACTTCATTAACCCTAAGATAATCTCTCATAAATTTTGCTGATTTTTAAGGAGAAAAAAATAAATTATGTTTATTAAACTACTGAATATGTTTATGAAAATAAGACATAATCTAGTGCCATAAACTTCTTGTCTTTATCTGAATGATCAAGGAGCTCATAAATAAAATATCACATCACAAAGTGAGTGTTAAAATTCATTACTGTAATAGCTATGTTCATGATCTATTTCATTAACACTCCTCCTCTCCTTGGATAAATGGGCTTCTTAGCCTACGAGAGGAAAGCCATTTACAAGACAAAATACTAAGCCGCTTTTTCTCATTTTCCCTTATCTCTTCTATTCCTAACTTTCTAAATTAATTCTTCCCTTAAATCTTATTGTTTCTTCCAGTGTAACTCACAGCACATTAGAGAGAATAGAGAGAAATAGAAGCAAAAAATGGGTCTATAGAGTATAAGTTAATTAGGGATCTAAGTGACTAGTGATGAGATTTGATGACATGGAGCCCCAAAGTGAATTTAGAAGCTTATCTTCTTAAAATATTTGAGAATAAAATACAAATAATAGAACTGCAAGAAATATTCAGTATATCAAGCAATCTACACACGCTTAATAATAAACTCCATTTCCTGTTTAACTATATATTGTGGCACCACTGACTGTTCTCCATATACAGGATTTGCTAACCTTTTTCTTCAGTGATTTTACAGGTAATTTTATTTTTATAGATGGGTGTATATACAAATACTCGGGAAGAAAACTGAGTGCTTTCCTGTGAGTTACCAAAAATAGACAAATGTGTATATATGGGCTTCTAAGCCCACAGGTGAAATCTATCAACCCAAATAACCAACTCGACTTCCTAACTAAAGAAAATAACTCAGAGCAGCAATGGTGCTGTGCCCTATCTTGGCTATTTGTTTAATCTTAATTCAGCAGAATCCTAGGATGCAGCATCCTCTACCTAGATAATAACCAGAGGATGCTGTTTATGATAATGGCAGAAATTAAAACAGAATTGTACAACCGCTGAGCTGAAAGAAGGCAAAAATCTCCACATGAATATTAAACAGTGTAAATAAAAAATAATCCACTTGTCTTTATTCCAAATTACATACCAATTTATCTGACACTAAGTGTAAAGATCACATTCACATATCTCTACATGGATGTAGACAATAAAAGTAATAATTCAACATAATAAGCACTTATGGAGCACCTTCCCTATGAGGCATGTGGAGTAGATAAAGATGGACGCAATACCCTCAAGAAGCTTCCATCCAGTAGACATGGTCTGGTAGTTGACTCATCACCATCTGAGATAGACGGGGTCAGTACTGTACTGGAATGATAGCATGGTTAAGGGAACAAGCAATGTTGACCAGGCTCCAACCAAGACTTCAAAAACAGAAAAAAATGTTGATTTGAGAAGATCCCAGCTGAAAAGAATTTCACGGGAAAGGTTCCTCACAGCAGGCAGGAAACTAGACATGAAAACTTAGTTTCCTACTAAAGGTCCCTGAGTCACTGTGTGGAGCAGAGCTTCCCTCCATCCCAAATGTTGGTTGGATTTTATGTGACTGAGAAATAAATGTCTAGTGTATAAAGCCCAGAAATGTGGTTATAGCAGTTAGTCTACTGTGACTAACCTAGGACATGAATCTGCCTCCTGATCATTCCTAACTCTCACCTGCCCTTCAAGAGAGGCTGGGAGATATCACATGTAGGAGCAAGTGGCATGACACCCTCACACCATTTTTCCTTAAGCTACAGAGTGTGGGTCTGACAGTACCTCTAGTTCACATCAGGGCTCAATAAGAAAACTATCTTTGAAAAGAGATTCACAAACTTAGGTCTGAGTAAAGTGCTGTGCTTTAAGTAAAAATAGCTGATGATTACTGAGCACTTACCATGTCTCAGGCACTTCTCTAAGTACTTTACACACCACATTAATTCATTTAATCCTCAAAATAGCTCTATTACCACCTTCATTGTACACATAAAAAATAGAAGCAAAAGAGGTTAAGTAACATGTCCAAGGTCACAGAGCTAATAAGCAGTAAGGCTGGGATATAAATGCAGGTGTACTGACTTCAGAACTCCCACTCCTAAAAATCACATGTGGCAGAGAATACTGTGTGCTCATCAAAATCCATTTCCTCTACCTCCTGAGCATACAGCTACACTGTATTTCCCAGTCTTCCTATAGTTAGGTGTGACCATATGACTGAGTTCTAGCTAATGGAAAGTGGGAAGTGGCATACGTCATATAAGCCTGGCCCATCAATACTCCCATACAGTCCCCCACATTCTCTCTCCTCACCTGGGTTCTGGCTGGGTAAAAAGCATCCAGTAGAGAATGCTGAGGTCCCCATGAATGGGGAAGGGGAGTTGTAAGTATAGGGGAATGGAGTAGAAAGGGTCTGAGTCCCTGAGTCACTGCGTGGAGCAGAGCTTCCATCCAATGCAAATGCTAGTTGGATTTTATGTGATTGAGAAATAAACCTCTATCCTGTAAAGCCCCAGAGACTTGATTATAGCAGTTAGCCTACTCTGACTAATACATGACACATCTCTACCTGCTGAATCATCCCTCTGGCCTCACCCCCTAAATAATAGAGAAAGTAGTTTCAGAGTCATTGCCAAGAATGTGACAGTCTAGCAGAGTGATGCATGATCAAAAATCAGTTGAACCAGGAAAAAATATACATACAAAAGAAAACCAAATCAGTGGAACCAGAGTTGAAATCTAGGTCCTCCCACTAGCTGTGTGACCTTGGATAAGTTATTGAATATTTTTGTGCTTTGGAGTCCTAGATATAATGCCTACCCTATAGGACTCTTGTGAGATATTTTAAAAAGCATACACATATATAAAATACTTATAACAGTAAGTGCACATAGAAAGCACCCATAATAAATAATAATATCCTGATTATTATGGTCTTTCACAAAATGAATACCTGCATCGATTAGGATTATGTTCAGCTGCATTAAACAAAAACAAAACAAAATGGCCTAAACAAAGTACATAAAAGAAACCCAAAGGTAGGCAGTCTAGAGCTGGTATAGGAATTCCAAGAAATTATCAGAGACACAAGTTACTCCAACTCTATGTTATGCCATCCCTAGCATGTGGCCCTGGTCCTCACTGTCCAATTACATACAGCTCCATGCAGCAGAACTGGAGGAAGCAAAAAAGAAAAAACACCTGTGTCTTTTCAGAAGACTTTCAGGAATCCCACATAGCACTTTCATTTAACCACTTGGCCACATCTAGCTCCTACCTGCCAGGGTGGAGGAGGTAGCAATATGCACAGTTAAAAACCCAGAATTTTGTAGGTAAAAGGACAAAAAGAACGCATATGGGAAGCAGCCAGAAATCTCCGCCTCAGCAAAAGAATCAGTAAAAGAAAGAAAGTTACACTCCCCCATCGAAGCTCTAGTAAACTTTGAAGAAAAAAAAATCCTTTAAAATAGCAAATACCCAGCACATACCACTGTGGTTTTTACTTCTGCCTCTCTCCAATCCATTCTCCACACACCAGCCACAGTGATGTGGTAAAAATATAAGCTACTCCCCAGTTAAAACGCTTTGAAGGCTTCTCACTGCAAATCCAGTTAAGGAGTATGGATATTATTTGTAGCATAAGGTCCCACCTGGTCTGGCCCAGTGCACCTCTCTCGACCCCACTGCACGCCATGGCCCCCTGCTTGCATAGCCAAGCCCGAATGGCCTTTGCGGCTGCTGTGGTTGAACCATGAACACTCCAGCTTTTACCTGCCTAGAGCTTTTGCACTTTCTGTTTTCTTGACCTGAATCTCGCCTATCCCTGGTCTTCCCTTGACTGGCTCCTTCCTGTCACTCTGATCTCAGCCTTATCAGAGCCTTTCCCGAGCACCGCCACCCGTCACACCCCAGCTTACATACAGCACATCATCCTACCTTAACTGTCAGCACAGCACTCATCACTACCTGATACTTTTCTTGTTTATATATTGTTTCTTTCCTTATTAGAATGCATGTCCCCTATTAGAGGAACTTCATCTTATTTGCTGTTCAAAAAGCCCCTCCACTCCCACCCACTGCAACTCCTGATTCTCATCTAAGTAGACATTTACTCACTGAACAAATACTTACTAAACACCTGCTCTGTGACGACACAATGACATGGTCATATGATACCTAAGCCCATTTTTACTATGTAAGCTTGCCATGCCAACAGTGGCACTTCTGTTCCAGTGATGTTCATTTAATTTAAAAGGTTTTCTTTTCTGAGACTCTGAGCCCAATAAAGTGATGTTCCAGTAGTCCAGTAAAGTGACATACTGTATCTGCGTTAACAGTAGATAAAGGGAGGAAGTGGAGGTTATATTTATGGCATCCTAAGAACCCCAACGTGAACCATAGCCAGAGGTTTAAAAAATTTGTCTGCGAATTCAGGAACATACATTTGCCCCAGACACAATCCGCTATTTCTTTTATCCTTAAAGGATACATACATACCCACAGATGTTCTTTCAGAAAGTTCAAGGGTACAAGTGCAGGAGAACTCACCCAGCAACAGTCTATGGCTCCCACAGACACTGGGCGGATGTGATGATGTAGTCAAAACTTGTAGAAGATACAGAGAAGTGGTGCTGAGGCACAGGAAGAGAGAGGAGGGCAGTGGAGAAAAAGTGCATGTTAGCTGGAAGAGAAGAAACAGGAGAACAGGCAGAAAAAAGGAAAACAAATCAAAGAAAGAGCAGTTATTAAAAATGCTGAGTTGAAAATGTTTCAGATGGCCTCTGACATCTAATAAGTCATCTGTCTTTCTCAATACAGAAAAGTCATTACTTACTAGTGAACTAATACCAGCAACTGTGACAAGTAAAAACAACAAAGCCCATAAAAATATAAAAGTTCGCCCCTTGCAGTTAAGCGGAAAAAAAAAAGAATGTATTCAATTTTTCAGATGAAAAACATTTGAACTGACTGAATTTATTGTAATGCAACTTGTATTATATGCTGGCAAAATGAAAAGGAAAAAAATAGCCACTCAGCCCGGCTTCAACTTTTCCTTGGAAAAAAGAATATAATACGTTTTTTGAGAGCCTGAACTCTTCATAGAAACCAGTCATAAATATCAACATGGCATCCTGGCCATAGGCCATCAGTTCTCCTAACAGAAGCATGAATTAATAGCACCATCTCCCCTGCCCACAAAGACCCCTATATAACCAGCTCTTCAGAGGGTGTAACCGAGGCCTCAAGTGCAGCATGAGGAATGCAGGTCAGATAAAAGAAGAACTGGAGAGTCTTCGGGCTAACCAGAGCATGGGAGGATTGTCCTTCCCTAGGAGAGGCTGAAAGCAGTCGTGTGCATCAGCAGACCAGGCAAAATGATAGACAGGATATCATCAAGGGCAAAAGGAGCTTTTCTCTCCCATAGCCACCAACATCATCACCATTCTAGGACTCACCTCTGACTCCTCTCTATATTAAAAATACAGTCTGATTTCTCCACTTCTTTGCATTGGTCCTGCCCACTCCCTAGCTGACACCACCACGTTCCATCTCAGAGGCTACCATGACGACCTTACCTGGACCCCCCGCATCTATGCTTGCCTGCCAAGTTCCAACCAGCAGCTGATGTGGTTTTGAAAAACACAGATTAGATTCTATCATCTCACTGTTCAAACCTGTCATTGACTTCAATGGTTTCCCATCAAACTTAGAACCAAATCTACTAGTAAACTCCTCACGAGGCTCCACCACCTCCACATTGGCCCTGGCCTCCCTCTCCTCTATCAGCATTCTGCTCCTCACATTCCTGGCCAGGCCCAGTCTCCTTTCTCTTCCTGGAACTCTCCTAGGGTCTTTGTACCTGCTGCTCCTTCTGCCTGGACACAGCCCTCCCCAGCTTCTCAGAGCTGTCTCCTCCCCATTCCGCTCTCTGCTCCAGATGTGCCTTTTTAACGAGGCCATTCCTGGCCACTGTATCAAAATCAGGCTTCCTCCTCACAAGTCACTCTCTGGCCTCCGCTCTGTTTTATTAGGACCATAAGAAATTGTATCATATTCGTTTTTTCATGTTAACAAAGTCTCCTTCTTGGAGTTTTTTTGTTGAATGTTTTCAATATAGAGGCAAAATTTATTTGACTAATACCATAATTAAATCTCCTAGCAGCTGTATTTTATTTTAGAAGATAGGAATTATATTGAACACTTTTTTTATTGAACTGTCATTTTTATCTTAACTGTGGCTTAACCTCATAATCTAATTATTTTTTCTAAATCTACTTTACAGCTAATAAAAGAAAGATATGAAAAATTAAATTACATAATAAAGCATGAAGCAAGTGTAGCTAACATGAGACTCTCAGATTGAAAAATGAGCATGAACTCATTTATGCTGTTGAAAAGCTATGTTTTTAACTCATTTTAAAAAAATAAAATAAAATAAACCTCTTTAGGTGGGAAAATAAATCAGGCTATTGTAATTCCTGTGTATACCATTAGGACCAAGGTTAAATCATCATAATGTTATACCAACTTTTCAATCATGGTAGGAAGAACCAACCTCATAAGTCCTACTGGTGAGGTGCCCGTTAAAGGGATTTGTAAAAGGATTACTCCCTCTTCCTTCTTATCTCACTTTCAAAGCATTTAGTTTTCAACTCTAACATAACAAAAACTCCTTTTCTTCCATACTTTCCAGTAGGATGTGTCCTGAATGCTTCTATGCTCCATTAGGGCCATGTCAAATATAAATCCCCCAAAAGGCTAACACCCATTCCCCACCAAACACCTGCACAGGTAAGTATTTTGAAAATGATTGTTATGACAATGAAATAAAATGAATTCGCAGTGGTAACAATTTGTTTGGGCTGTTTGGAATCCATTGAGCAATACCTTAGCTTTAGAATCATCAAAACCTCCCACAAATATTTGTAACAGTCTCTGCAAATAGGAACACTCTTGTTGTAGGTCAACAGAAGCTACAAAAGTGCAGGTCTGGGCCTCCCCTAATTTTCACATCCAACATAAACAATCACCAGAGTCCTGAATTTTCCAGAATCATCTAGAGTCCTGAACTCAACGCTCTGAACTTAGAAAAGATAGCAGATGATCCCTCTTCATAGCAATTGGGACAAAGGTTTAAGTAATTTTACAATTTATCCTCCAAGTGCAGTGAACAAAAACCTCCAAATTGACCGCAGGGAGAATTCATTGGGTGGGATTTTGTGTTCTGGTTTATTTCAATCAAACACCTCCAATGGTCTGAAACGAAATCACTTCTTTAATGACCTCTCCACTAACTTTTGTGGAGCTTCCTCTGTGCAAGACATGGCAGAGCAGTAGGTCCCAGGAAAGACACCGAGAGCATTAAATAAACCTGCCCCTGCTCCCAAGGCAAGAATTGTCAATCTAGCTGGTGGGGAGATGGCAGTGTGAACACACATCGAATACAGTAACTCTACAGTGGAGAAACCTGGCTACTTAAAGTCCCAGCTAACAAGTGACAGAAGTTAGCAGAACCAGTGAGAAACCATGGTGATACCATGAACCCTGGAGGTAATATGGTAATACCTCTTGTGCGGTAATTTTCAAAAAAACCTATAACCCCAAAATAATCCTGAGAAAACAAAGCAGACAAAGCCGAGGTGGGAGACATTCTACAAAGTACCTGATCAGTGCTCCTCAAAACTGGCAAGGCCATGACAAACACAGACAGGCCGAACAACCACGCTGGAGGAGACAGACGTGACACCTCAATGCAAGGTGGTACCTCCATTTAGGGTTCTGTAACCCTAAATTATTCCAAAATAAGTTTCTCTCTCCCCTCTCTGTCCCCTTCTCTCTATACAGTGGGGCCTTGACTTATGAGTGTCCCGACTAACGAGTTTTTTGAGATACCAGCTGTCTCTCGGCCGATTTTTTGCATTGAGTTGATAGAGTAATTTGAGCTCCTTAACAAGCTCGGTCTCAGAACGAATTAAACTCGTAAGTCAAGGCCCCACTGTATATAGATATAAATGAAGAGAGAAAGAGAAAGCAAGAGGAAGGGGGAAGGAGGAGAGAGAGAGATGGAGAAACAAACTAAACAAGATATGTCAACAAGTGGCACAGAGTTTTTTTAAAGACTACATTTAGGTTGAATAGTATGAAATTGCCAACATTTGACTTTTTTGACCTACAAACCATCATCTTCAAATGATTCATCAACCCAACACATTGCTGCGGGCTGGGACTACTGCACGATGAACTGGAGATTGTTTATGTTGGATGTGAAAAGAACTGGAAAGAGCCAGAAGACACATTCCTGGAAAGGGGAACAGTGTGAGCAGAGTGGGGGACAAGTACAATGTGGCAGAGACAGCAGAGAAACCTCCCTGTGCACGTAGGCAGGGAAGTGACAGAAGATGCTGACAAAGGAAGGATGTCATTGGGCAGGGCTCTGAACTTTCACACGTAACAAAGAGCCTGGCCTCCCGGTGACCGGGAACGTCCTCGGGAAAGGACTGCAGCCACTAGTGACATTGGCACAGGAGCCAGTCCTACTGCATCAACGGCCCCCTTTCCCAGCCCCCAGTGAAGTCCCAGCACAACAGAAAGATTGCCGGACTACAAATTGGCAGATTAAGTCCTAATTCTGGCTCTGCCACTAATGGGGTGAGAAACCCTAAACAAGTCCCTGACTCTGTCTCAGTCGCAGATTCCCAGCCCACAAAGGCAGGGAGAGGATGAGTTGCTCTCTACAGCCTCCTCCAGCTCTGAAATGCTACCTCCAGCTTGGAGTGAAATACGTTTCCTGGCTCTCAGAAGCAACATGTGGTTCGCTCAAGTAAAGAGAATGATGCAAGGCCCCTGAAAGCAAAAACACAGAGAATAAAAGGGCTGTTTTTTTCTAATACACAAGAGTCTATTCTTTTATGATACATGTCTAGACCCCTCTAAATATTTAAACAACAATACTGTACCAATATGAAAACTCTCTAAATCAGGCTCTGTGGTTAAGGAGGATATATGAACAGATGTGATCTTATTAAGGGCCCTAATGTAACTCACAAACAATTTGTCATATCTGACGGGTATTGTTAAATTATGTCCACCTGCCACAGGCAACCAGAGAAATTACCAACTGCCTTGACTCTACGTCTCCTCGAAACTCCCTCCAAAGCTCCCGCAGAAGTGTCCAGGATATGTATTTTTTAAAGCAGTAACTTAATTGTCACCAGCACATAGCAGCCAGTGCCTCACAATTCCTTTTCATGTATATTTTATTATGGGCCCAACTGTTTCAACACCCTAGTGGTTCAACTTTAATGTAGCTCAGGAAACCCCCTAAGTAATATCACAAAATGCTTAACATCTGTGAAACTTGGACTCAAAAATGTTACAATTTTGTCTTTGGTTTGGGAGGGGAATATGGGGGGGAAGGGCACGCTGGCCAGGGTTTTCATTAACAACTGTGTTCAAGCTCACGGTTTTTCTTTATTGCCTCACAGGCAGGAAGGACATTTCGGGTGTACCTTGCTAAAGGCTCAGAATGATTTCCAACTACGAGTGCCTTGCTTGCTTACAGTCAGTTTAAAATGAATCCATGTCCTCTCCTGTCTCTAAATATTTGCCTCATCTTTCCCTCTTGCATTACATTATTTTAATTAAGTGAAACAATGAAGAGAGGGGGGAAATGAAGTGTGAAGAATGTGGCATATTTCCCAAGCTATTTCAAAACTTCTCGGAGCTCTTTGGTCTCCAGTGATGTTTGAAATATTCTTTATCCCACTAAGGATGAAAAATTGATCTCCTCCAAACTTCAAATACCGCATATTTCCACAACTACAGACTGCGGGAAAGGCGGGCGGGCTTAGGAGTTACCAGACCAAACAGCAAGCAGTTCTCAGAGGGCCCACGGCTCATCCCAGGCAAGTCCACGGGCAGAGTGTGTACATAGAGCCATTAGGAGAATAAACATTGGCTCCACTTCTGAGAGAAATCAAAGCAGATCTCAGAGAAACTGAACCTGCAGTCAAACCTCAGCATTTCGAATTAACGGGGAGGAAGGTCAGGTTGAATCAGACAAAGCCGTGATAATATAAGCTTTTGTTTCTTGTTGTTTTGGTTGTTTTTTGTTTTTCAAAATGCAACTGCATCCATTTCAAGTCCTCCCCCGCCCCATCCATCCTCCCAACTTCTCTTAGCAGCCGCCTCCCCAACTCCCCAGCTCCCTTGTGCATGACCCAGGGGCTGCTCACTAATCTCCATGTAGACCATAAGCTTCCCATCCTCATGCTCTCCCCTTTCGCCTGAAATGCCCATCACCCATTGCCTACTTGGTAAACTCCTCAGCTTCCAAGACCCCACTTCAAATGTCAGCTCCTATCCTACACAGAGTGAATAGCACAGATTCCACAGCACAGATGCGGACCCATAATATAGTAGAAGAGTTCTCATCCTGACTAAATGGTACTAAAATCATCCAGAGAACTTTTCAATGAAACCCCAATCCTCACACCCCATCTTAGCAATTCCAATTGAGTTGGTCAGAGGTACTGCCTGAGCATTGGTGTCCTTTTAAAGGTGCCCGAGTGATTGAAACGTACAGTCCAGGCTGCAAACCTTTGGTACAGAATTTACCATACTGCACCCCAAGAACAGTGGGCTGTCAACAAAGGCTTGTTGTAGGCAGGGATGGAGGGCATGAATCCTTCAAGGGACTTCTCTAGGAATAGGAATTTCATGTAATTCCAGAGCTTTTGTCACCATGTGGCTTACCATCAGCACTCAATGTTCACAGTGTACCTCCCACCCACCTTCACAAGGGGTAACACTCCGCCTATTCAAAAGTGGGCGAGGACCCACTACTCTAACTTAACTTTCCATTCTTTCCCTGACACAGTAGGTCCTTTGCCACTTTTGTGCCCTGCCCATGCCTATCAGTCTGGTCTAACAGGATGCCCGGTTCACGGTCTGCTAGCCTCTTCACCTCCTTGGGGGTGACATTCCCACTCAACTCCACCTAGTGGAGCACCTGTTCTCGAGTGCCCTGGCTGGTTACTGATATCATGGTATGCGTATGAGGAGCTTTGCTGTGGAGACATTAAGGAACATGTGTCTTACAGAGATTTTTACCTCCTGCCCATAATGCAAAGGGGAACATACAGCAGCCACTCCACATGTGTTTGTTGATAGAACCACCCAGAGTTGCCTCCCCTTCTCCCAGGCTAAGTTGTGGGACTAAGAATAGACTTGCTCTGAAACATCTACACCATAATCATCACGCCAAATAAATGCGCGTGTGGCAGACAGAATTCCAAGTGGCGCCACTTCCAGGATTACGTTATGCTACATGGCAAAAAGGATTTTGCAGATATAGTTAAGGTTACTAATCAATGGGCTTTAAGATACAGAAAATTCTCTGGGTAAGCCTAATCTAATCACGTGCGCATTTTTCAAAAGCAGAGATTTTTCTCTGACCGGTAGCCAAAGAGGAAGTCAGAGAGACTTGAAATGTCAGGAGGCATCAACATGAGACAGAGATTCTACAGCTTGAAGATGGAGGAAAGCCTGAGGAAAGAATCTGGGTGCATCTAGAAGCACGGGTGAACCCCAGTAAACTGCCAGTAATAAAACGGAGCCCGGCAAAGGTGAGAAACTGAATCCTGACAAAAACCCTGAATGAGATTGGAAGTGGATTCTTCCTGGAGCTTCTAGATCAGTGGTTCTCAACCTGTGGGTTGCGACCCCTTTGGCGGTCGAACGACCCTTTCACAGGGGTCGCCTAAGACCATCCTGCATATCAGATATTTACATTACGATTCATAGCAGTAGCAACATTACAGTTATGAAGTAGCAACGAAAATAATTTTATGGTTGGGTCACAACAGGAGGAACTGTATTTAAAGAGCCAGAAGGTTGAGAACCACTGATCTAGATGAAGATGCCCAGCATGTACCACCTTGACTTCAGCCTTGTAGAGGCCCTGCACACAGACTCTGGGCCCACCAGCCCGGATTCCCAATCTACAGATAATAAATGGGTATTGTTTCAAGCCACCAAGTTTGCAGTCATCTGTTACTGAGCAATCCCCAAACTCCTCCCTCAAATTAGTCAAACAAGAGAAGTCCCTCTCATAAATTAATAAACATACATTAATGTACGTTAATATACATGTGGGTTATAAGTCCTAATCGAGCGATTTTCAACCAGTGTGCTGCAAGAATTTTTAACATGTGCAGTACCTGACTGTTGGTCAGGGGCACGGACCTCTTTTCCCTTAGATTCTCAAATAAAAAAATGATAACACCCAACACAACAACAGCCGTCTGGTGTGAATAAATCCAAATTATACCTTTTTTTTTTTTGTCAGATCGGCAAAAAATAGAACATATTTTGGTGTGCTGCAGAATTTTAGTAATTAGTTTGTGTGTGCCACAAGATGAGGACGGTTGAAAATCACTGCACTAGACCAAAGCAAGGTACTCTCACAATGCCTCTCAAAATCCATATGCGCCTTCCATTGTTCTATTGAGAAAGGAGGCAAAATGTCATGGAAGCTTCCATATTAAGTGCTATTAATAAAATAGTCATTTATGAATTATGAAAAATTGAGTAACAGATCACTTTGTGTCAAATGCTATTTACTGAGCGCAGCCTGTCTCTGACCAACAGAGGTTCGGATTGGTAGCCCGACATCTGGAGAGGACACAACCAAGATAAATCTTCCACCTCCTTCTTCGCAGGGAAAGGGCAGCTGAGGGCTCATGCCAAGCTCTTAGGAGGCCAATAATCCCACTGCGGCGCTTGCCCCACCTTGCCCACTAACAGGCACCAGACAGGATGTTACAGACGGGCTCATAGTGAAGCGCTCTCTTCCCACTCTCCTGGGGTCTCCCTAAATCCGCACATTGAGGGCTCCCTAAAGGTCATGGGAACACAGCCTCAACCACAGACCCTAGGGCTAGGAGAGGATGAGGAGCCCTGATGGCCAAGCCCTACCAGCCACCCAGCGCGACGGACGATGCCACTGACACACACGTGCTTTCCCAGCAGCCATTCCTGAAGGCACCTGCCAGGCCACCGCCCCTCAGCCGCGGTTCCCGTTGGGTTGGTCTGCGTCAGCATTTGTCTGAACATCGCTCTTCCATCATCCACAGGGGAAATTGATGTCAACGGCGTGGCAAAGGAATGTAACTACAGCCTATTCTAAAAGCACGCATTCATTTTCTTCTATTTCAGAAATGTGTGCATTATGTATGGCTGTACATAAGCGTTTTTATAGAGCCTCTTAAATGATTTACCATGAGGTACGTGTTGATTATAATCTCTGCTTATTTAAGAGAGCCTTGCTTACCCCCATGGTAGTTAATACATTGAGACATGTTTCAACTAACGGTGACACCAGTAAACAAAAGTTACTGATCTACCTCATGAGTTATAAAACTTGTAACATGCTGTAAACAGCTCTGTCATTTTATTTAGCATATTGCATTGTGTGAGCTGCCTTATTTATCTAGTGGTAAATCTTTATGTATCAAAAATGCTACAGAAGGCACAACAGATAAATTACAGACAGACACTAACATCTGACTAGTTAATCAAACAAATAGGACATGTAACAAAGAGAAAAGCTATAAATATTGACAACAAGCTGCTTCAGTCACAAAAACATTCAATACTTCAGTTCTCAAGTGTGAGTTTTATATCAGTCCCCTGGAAACAGTTTGTATCCTCCAATAAATTTTTACAGTTGATTCACCTGCCTGATACCCCTCAGCCATTTCCTTCAGAAGCTGTCAAACCCGCCAACGATAATATATGGCCCGACCAACAAGAACAGCTGTAGCCATTCTCTCTGCAGGTTCTTGCACCCTGTTCTGCATAAAATAATACATCAAGATTAATTGATTTCCCGTCACTCTCACAGAACAGAAAATTAATTTTCATGTAGCTATTTTCCCCAGCATATGAATTTTGTACATGGCAAGTAATTTAAGTTTTTAATTATTCATGAGAAAGAAGGGGGTGGGGAGAAACATGATAAAGTAAGCTTGCAAAAACCCCAAGGCCAATCCCTGGGCCTGGGGTTGTGCTGAGGCAACAATAGCATTCGCTAATGCCCATATAAATAATATATGTATTAACATACATCTTAGTACAACACCAATTTCTCTCACTCTGACCCAAGACTCCCAGGTCACCCCGCGGTACTTTGTCAAAGTCGCCACGCTGGTTACATGTGACATGCGGTGGGAAAACACAGAACATGTCAGCCATATTGAGTTGACCCCTGCCTGCGGCTGGGAGCGGGCCACGCAGCCCAGGCATGACTGGAGGTAATTCAACGGTCAGAGTGGGAGTGGGACCAAGCAGGAGCTGCTAATCATCCAGGTGCTACCTCAGCAAGTCTTCCATTTGCAGGTGCCACTGACTTGTGAACAAGAAAAATGAAAGCAGAAAATAGAAAGAAAGCATTTGACTCACGGAGGCCTCATCTTTCACAGACTCTCGGCAGACCAGCTCGAGAAAAACTGTCTCCACAGACAGGGAAAAACCACAACGTGAGCACCTCCGGCAATCAAGGAGATTTGCTAAGACGCGCGCTAAAACGCTCCCACAGTACCTCCTTAGGAATCTCACTGGCATACTTCATGTAAACTGCAAGGCAGGCAAATGTGCGAGCCCGCCTCGAGTCACGGCGCTGGAGTTAACCAGTCCGGAGCCCGGCTCCCAGCACCGGTGGGCACGGAGGAAATCGGCCACCCCGCCGGGGTCAAGGAGTTTTGGTCACTGATTATTTATTGATGACTTCTTCTGCCCTGGATCTGAAGATTTAGTGTGACATTAAGAGATCACTACAAATAATTGATCTTCTTCCACTTAAATAAGTAGACCTCACCAAAGCTGTTTAAGAACCAGGGAGAGAAGAGAATGTGGATCAAATCTCCAAACTTATACAGGACAAGGGGGGATTCAAAGTGAGGCACGTAGGAGAGGCCTCTCTCGCCCGATGAGAAGCAGACAGAAATCACAAAGCAAGTGTTTCCGAGGGGAGAGCCTGTTTGGGTGACCAGGGTGAGAAGCTCTGATGTGGGGCATGCTCCTTGCCCCACGAATGCCCCACTAGCAGGGAGAGCACTTTGGCAAGGAGAAGACAAGGCGGGAAGGTCAAAACCAAAAAGGAAAGAAACTTAAAATTAAGTCCAAGAAAGAAAGGAAAGGAGGGAGGGAGGGAGAGAGGGAGGGAGGGAGGGAGGGAGGGAGGGAGAGAGAGAGAGATCGAAAGGAAGGAAGGAAGGAAGGAAGGAAGGAAGGAAGGAAGGAAGGAAGGAAGGAAGGAAGGAAGGAAGGAAGGAAGGAAGGAAAAAAAGAAAGAAAGAAAGAAAGAAAGAAAGAAAGAAAGAAAGAAAGAAAGAAAGAAAGAAAGAAAGAAAGAAAGAAAGAAAGAAAGAAAGGGGGAATTTTCCCTGGAAGAATAGGGGAACACTTGGCTGGGGGAAAGGGTTGGGTTTGATAAAGTCAATGAAGTATTAATAAGACACAGAAAGGGAAGTCTCCCTGAACATCTTTCTTAACAGTTTATACAATTGGCCATTCTAACCTGAAACCAGAGAGAACCAGGAAATTGCTTCTCAGCGCAGAGCAGCCACGCTGGAGGCCAGGGACCCTGTGCTGCCAGTGTTTCCATCACAAAGCCCATTTCCCAGGAACAAGTGCAACCTTCCCTGAGAAATTTGGCACCCGCGCAGCCTCAGAGTATAGGCTGTTTGAATACTGGTTCAGAAGAGGGCTGTGGGATTCTATTTCTATTACTCTGATGGCTCTCCAGACACAGGGGTAACATGACACATCATGTCAAGCAGCTCATTATTAGCACTGAAGACCAGCTAGTCAACTTGGGCTCCCTTAAAATTGAAAGGAGGGGAGGTCTATCTCATGGTGTCATGTGGTGTGTGTGGGAAGGGAGGGCCAATGAGGCTTGCTAAGTCTTTGTACCTCCGGGTTTAAAAAGAAAACAAAACAGAATGGGGAAATGAAATACAGCATTGAGACCCCAACAACCAAGGCCTTGCTCAACTGCTGCTAAACCAACCCAGAACATGTGCCACAATGTGGTCCGGTGCCAAGAAGCATGGCCAGGCCCTCCTGACCTTGAGATGCCCATGGCCGCATTCCCGGGAAGGCCTCCCACCAATCCTGCCCAGTGGTGATGGGGTGAAACCACAGGCCCAGGGAATGCCAGGAAAATCTTCAGTTAACTATTTTTTACTGATGAATATATTTGACATACTCCTTACCTTGCCAACAATCCTGCCATCCTGGTAGGTGAGCAAGGCTGGAAAAGGCAGGGCAGCAGCCAGCTTATCCTCTCAGGATGCTCTGGACTTGGTTTGCTTCTGATGGTTGATGGAGCCTCAGAAAGGCAATTTAGGGAGCCGATCCAATGAAGCAACTGTGGCAATCAGGTGGTATTTGAGTTGCGCATGTTGGAGTGCCAGTACATGCAATGCATGTGTGCATACATGCACACGTGTGTGTGTGTGTGCATGTGCATGCATGTGTGCATGTGTGTATATGTGTGTGTACAGAAAGGGAGACAACATGGAGTTCCAGGAAAACCTTAAGTATTCAGAATGGCTCCAAAATCTGCATCATCCAAGCTCCCAGTCCAGCCATGCCTTCCCCACACTCCCAAGAGCATGGCAACAAAGGTGCATTTCAGTTTATACCTGTGTTTGTGTAGGTTTTCTGCATCTGATAGGGAGAAGGAGGCTTGCTTTATTTTATTTTGAAAATAATCCTATTGAGAACATAAATGAACTCATTATGCATACCATCATATATATGTATAAATATATATATACATATATATATATATGCAATTCTGTAACTAAAAACGTAAAAAACTTCTTGAAGTCGAGGTTGCTACTGGCATATCGTAAAGGTCTTTGTTTCTGTAAATTCAATTGAGTGTTTCTATTTCTAAGTCTGGCAAGAGGTTCTAATTATTGTTAGAAGCCTAATTAGCATTTAGTATTACATTACAACAACTGCAGCAAAATTGTACCCATTCTCCAATAAACAGTATTCACAGTATGCAATCAAGCCGCTGTACCGAGCAATGAGAATTAATAGCACCGCACGACAATGGTAAATCCTCCATCTCCTGCTGTGTGTGTTTAATAATTTTTCACTCCTTCCAGATTGTTCCCATCAAGCACAATTCCCAAGGTTCTAATCAACCACCCTCCCCATCAATACTACACAGAGATCTGAGCACTGAAAATTATCTGCAATTTCAAAAAGTGCTTTGTTGCATTATTAGGCCACTGACCTAAGAGGTAATGGGTAAATAGTTTCTGAAAAATGTCCAAAGCACAACATAAATTAAAGCTTATAGTCTTGCCTGCTGTTCTCACCATAGCTATAACTGCAAACTATTACGGTTTTTACACAATATTCCTAACTATAATTTTACACCATAATATTGGTGCAAAGCGCCAAATGTTCTGCGTTCACGTGCCTTCATTTTCTCAACAAGGGGAGCTCGGGGAGGAAGCCGATGCATTCAGCCCTTTAGAATTATTCTTGGCCGCACGCCTCCCACTGTCTTGTCCCTCTGCCCACCTCCTGCCCACCCTTCCCCCAAAGTTCTTTAGTTTGCAGACCTTTTACAGCAGGCAGAGGTAAGAACCTTTGAAAGCAGTGGTGTGTGTCACATTCTCTGCAGCTCACACCCGCGTGGGTCGATTCCTGGAGTTAGGATATGACGCTTCTGAGTGGAGCCAGGGATGGACTAGGGCCAGTGGTTGGCAAACTCATTCGTCAACAGAGCCACATATCAACAGTACAACGATTGAAATTCCTTTTGAGAGCCAAATTTTTTAAACTTAAACTATATAGGTAGGTACATTGTTATTAACTTTAATTAGGGTACTCCTAAGCTGGCCTTTGCTAAAAGCGTCCTCAATCTGAGGGGTGGACCACCCCTGGCAACCACCAATATACTCTGTTTCTATGAGTTTGGTTTTTTAGATTTTACATATAAGTAAGATCAAACCAAATTTGTTCTTTCTCTGACTTATTTCACTTAGTATAATGGCCTCCGGGTCCATCCATGTTGTCACAAATGGCAGGATATCTTTCTTTTTGTGGCTAAATGGTGATAGGTAGGTAGATAGGTAGGTAGGTAGATGATTGATAGATAGATAATAGATGATAGTTTCCATGCCTTAGCTATTGTAGATAATGATGCAATGAATATGCAGATGGACATATCTCTTTGAGATAGTGATTTCATTTACTGCAGATATATCTGTAACAGTGTAATTGCTAGATCATATGGTTAAATCGCATTGCTCCTAATGTTAGAACTGTGGTACATCTACACAATGGAATACTATGCTGCTGTAAAAAAGAAGGAATTCTTACCATTTGCAACAGCATGGATGGAACTGAAGAGCATTATGCTAAGCGAAATAAGCCAGTCAGAGAAAGATAAGTATCACATGATCTCACTTACTTGTGGAATATAATGAACAATATAAACTGATGAACAAAAACGGAACCAGAGTCATAGAAGCATCAAACAGATTGTCCAACCTATGAGGGAAGAAGGGAGGTGAGGGAGTAAGAGATCAACCAAAGGACTTGTATGCATGCATATGAGCATAACCAATGGACACAGATTGGGAGATGGGGGGAGGAGGGGGGCATGTGCTGGGGGGTGGGGGTGGCTGGGGAGAGGTCAATGGGGGAAAGGGGAGACTTATGTAATACTTTAAAGAATAATGAATTTAAATTTTAAAAAGTGAGTCTCGGAGATAACCTATGGTCTACTACAGTCTACTTCCAAAATCTGCATTGGTCACTTAGAAGTTTTAAGGATTCAGACAATTTAGGTTTATTCTCTAATTTTGTAAAAAAAAAAAAAAAAAGTAGAGCTTGCTTGATATTTGCTTATTTCACTGACTTCATTTTTAAATGTTTTGAAAAAAAAGAAAAAGAAAAGCTTTCAACCTTTCACCACTGAGTATGGTGTTAGTTATGGGCTTGTCATATAGTCCTTTATTATGTTGAGGCATGTTCCTTCTATACCCAATTTGTTCAGAGTTATTATCCTGAATGATGTCAAATGTTATCAAATGCTTTTCCTGCATTGATTGAAATATGATTTTTTATCTTTCATTCTATTAATTTGGTATATGGCATTACTTGATTTGCCTATGTTGAACCATCCTTGAATTTCATTGATGAGTCTCACTTTATCATGGTGTATAATCCTTTTAATGTGTTGCTGAATTTGGTGTGCTAGTATTTTCTTGAGAATTTTTACATCTATTTTCATAGAGATATTGGCCTGTAGTTTTCTTTTCTTGCGATGTCTTTTTTTTTCTGTATTTTTTAAAATCCTCACCCGAGGATATTTTTCCATTGATTTTTTTAGAGAGAGTGGGAGAGAGGGGAAAATAGAAACATTGATGTGAGAGAAACACGATTGGTTGCCTCCTGCACGCACCCTGACCAGGGCCCGGGCCAGGGAGGAGCCTACAACGGAGGTACATGCCCTTGACCAGAATCAAACCCAGGACCCTTTAGTCTGCAGGCCAAAGCTCTATCCACTGAGCCAAACCGGTTAGGGCTCTTGTGGTATCTTTATCTGGCTTTGGTATCAGGGTAGAGCTGGCCTCATAAACTGAGTTTGGAAGTATTACCTCTTCTCAACTTTTGTGAATAATTTGAGGAGGATTGGCATTAACTAGTTTTTAAATGTTTGGTATAATTTACCAGTGACACCATCTGATTATGGTATCTTTGTTGAGAGGTTTTAATTACAGAATCAATCTTACTTGTTTTGGTCTGCTCAGATTTTCTCCATCTTCATGATTCAGTCTTGGTAGATTGTATATTTCTAGGCACTTATACATTTCTTACAGGTTGTATAATTTTTAGGTATATAATTGTTCATCATAGTTTTGTATTATCCTTTATATTCCTGTGGTATCAATTGTAATGCCTCCTATTTCATTTATAATTTTATTGATTTGGGTCTTCTCTCTTTTATTCTTGGTTAGCCTAACTGAAGATTTCTCCCTTATATTTATCTTTCCAAAAACCATTCCTAGTCTTGTTAATCTAATCTATCATTTTCCTATGATCTATTTTGTATACCTAGTATTTCTGCTGTAAACTGTTATTTACTTACTTCTGCTAACTTTGGGCTAAGCTTGTTCTTTTTCTGGTTCCTTGGGGTACAAAATTAGGTTTATTTGAGGTCTATTTTCTTGATGTATGTATTTATTGCTATAAAATTCCCTTAGAATTTCTGTTGCTGCATCTCATAGATTTGATATGTTATGTCTCCATTTTAATTTTCCATTTTGTCTCAAGATATTTTTAATTTCCTCTTTTATTTCTCATTTGAATCTTTGGTTTTTCAGTTTCCATGTATTTGTAAATTTTCCAGCTTTCCTCTCATTATTGATTTCTGATACTATTGTGGTCAGAAAATATACTTAATATAATTTCTATCTTATTGAATTAGTTGAGACTTGCTTTGTGGCCTAACATTTTATCTATTAGAAAAATGTATATTCTGCCGCTGTTGGACAGAATGTCTTATATATGTCTGTTAAATCTAGGAACTCTATAATGTTGTTTAAATCTGCTTTTTCCTTATTGATTCTCTGTCTAGATGATCTATCCATTTTTAAGAGTGGAGTATTAAAGTCCACAACTATTATTGTATTGCTGTTTATTCCTCCTTTTAGCTCTATAAGTATTTGCTTTATATACTTAGGTACTCTGATGTTGGGTACATAAATATTTACAAATTGTTGTATCTTCTTGATGAATTTATTCCCTTACCATTATATAATGATCTTGTCTCTCTGGACCATTTTTACCTTAAGGTCTATTTTGTCTGAGATAAGTATAGCTATTCCTGTTTTATCCTGGTTACCATTTGCTAGAAATATCTTTTTCCATCCCTTCACTCTCAGAAAGTATATTTAAAGCTAAAGTGAGTCTTTTGTAAAACAGTATATTTTTGGACCTTGTTTTTCTAGCCATTTAGCCATTCTATAACTTTTGATTGGAGAATTTAATCCACTTACATTTAAAGTAATTATCAATAGGTCAGGACTTACTACTGCCATTTTGTCCATTGTTTTTGACTGTTTTGTAGATCACTTGTTCCTTGTTCCGCTCTTGCTGCCTTCTTTTGTGATTTGATAACTTTTATGGCAGTATGCTTTGACTCCCTTATCATAATCATTTTGTCTACCTGCTATAGACTTTTCCTTTGTGGTTACCCTGAGGCGTATACAAAATATCTTATGTGTATAAGATTAAAAAATTCTTAAAGCTGAAAGGAAATTAAAGTTCTTCTGGTACTAAATATGAGAAAACTGAGATCTAGAGCCAAAGTGATATTTACAGGACTAGAACATAACTCTCCTGAATATTCATTATATGACATTTCACTCCTCACCAGAGACAAAACAATAGTGGTTTGGCCACTCTGCTTTATCCTTCCAACATGGCCTTGATGGTTGTTGTCTCTGTCCTCATAAATATGACCTCATTCTCTTCCTCAATAACCATTGGATATGTTACCCTTTTGGTTCAGCCCTATTATTTTTAATTTTTTCTTACCCTCCATATCATTCTACACAAAGTAAAGCATTTGATACAAGTGGAAGATACAAAATACCCCAGGTCTAGGCACTCAGAAGAAGAATGAGATATCTAGCTTGGCTCTCTCTACTAACATAAATCCAGAAACTATCTCCCTTGCTTTTCCTGGACACTAGAAAGAGCTGAGTGAGCTGTAGGCAAAAGTAAGAATCTTGAAGGGAAAGGGTTTGAGACGTCTCCTTCTTAAATAAAATTTCTCCCTCTATTTCAAATAGAATATTATCAATGAAAGTTCATTTATGCCTCTCTTTTAGGACTCGTGATCTATCTCCTACTTTCAAACAATAAATCCAATGGTATATGGAGAGCTCTGGTTATCCCCAATATCATTGTGCTCCTCCATCCACTCTAACCCTAGTTACAGATACAGCACATTAAAAGATCCATCTGTTTCATGAGAAAAACTATACTAACTCCCTTCTCTATACTAACTGCCAAGGAAAGAATTTCCCTTCCTCTAACTTTCCTTTCTAGCAAAGGCAAGGCAGGAAATGAACTTCTGAACTAATCTTCTGCCTCAGTCACAGGCCCATTATCATCTCAATGAAACATCCCACAAATTTCTGTTCAGTGTGCATGAGGAAATAAAGTCAATTGTGTGAAATAGAAAAACCAAGAGAGATGGCTTATGAAGTCAAAGCAAGGAGATGAAGAACATGTTTACGGGGTGGGAACAGTTTACCTGATGCTGACAGATAAGCATGACAAATATGACAGTGATTAACGTGAAATGCAACCCCTCCCAGTTCTCACTCAAACAATGAAAAATTGCACAACCTGCCTGACCTTTCTTGGATGGTAAGACAAAGGAATTGACCACAATAATTGTAATAACAACAATATGGCAGCTACCATTTAATAAGAGCTCATCATTGTGCTAAGTTGCTTCCATGCATGTTGTCTTCAAAGTTGGGAATTTGGTGGTGGCCTGCACATGGCTGTCATAATCACATGTGGGTATAGGCAGTTCATTCAGCATAGGCCATGTATTCATTTTTAAAAGTTCCTGAGAGATTCTTATACACGTTTATACTTGAGATGACTGGATTATTAACACCAGACCAAGTCTCAGGTGATCTTTGTGCCTGTGACTCAGGAAGCATGGGCTTCTCCTTAAATTAGGAGTCATGGTGCATTCATTTCCCAGTGCATTTCTTTACCGCCAGCTCTCAGGTCTGAGCTAGAGAAGACCCCTCCCTGAGCCTGCTGAGCCTTCTTCAGACTGTGCCACTCCTCACGGGATGCAAAGTCCTCAGGGCCCAGGAGCATGCCAGAGTGCACCCTCCCCTTTGTAAGATCCACTCTGGGCATCCAGACCTCAAATGCGCTGCCCAAATGATCCAGAGCCCCACTTCCAGAGATGGAATATCCCTGGTCCACTCTACAAAAATAAAGCAGTGTGCCCAACCCTAACCTGAAAGATGTCTATTTAAGATGAGCTGGGGGTGGACATGCAGTGTGAACATACGGGCTCATCCAGACACAGGTAGGTGCAAAGGCTCCTTACAGAACAAGACAGAGCCAGGGGCACACAGAGAAGGGAGATGGGCCAAGGACCCAGGACAGGCTCTCTCCTCGCTGCCATGTTTCAGCCCAAAACCCCAAGGAGGTGAAGAATTCTAAATTAAAATCTGGAATTTCAAGTCCTTAGTGAAAGTATATTTGTCATGATAAGAAGATAGAGTATATTTTATTTAGCATTGTTGGCTTCATTTATAATTTAAATATTAGGTATATGGTATATAGGCTTCCTTTTGTACTCTTGCTCCAAAATTCATAAATGTTAGGAGTAAACCTGATCATTGCCCCAGTGTTCCTCCCCCACAGTTCAGGACTCCATGTCAATGAATGCTTCCTTTCCAAACACAGGTATGCCCATTTTTAAGCAAACACGGATTTATATAAAAGGCGCATTTGAGAGTAGGTGCTCCATTTACTAAAGGACTCCATTATTCAGCAAACTCCCTTGATGCATATGTTAGAACCAACTGATGAAAATTTATTACACACACACAAACACATGAAATGGCACAAATTCATCTTTTCATGTGTAAAGTAAAAGTGTTAGGAAAAAACCCTTAAATGATTTCCCCTTTACTATTGTTTAATTTCATGGATAATATTTAGTCACTCTAGAAAAAAAAAAAGAAAAAAAAACCCAGAAAATTCATATCAACAGAAGGAATCATATAAAAAAATATCTCTTACAGCCCTGGCCAGTATTTTTCAGTGGTTAGAACGTGCCCACCCTCCCCCCGCCCCCCCCGCCCCAAACCAAAGGGTCATGCGTTCCATTCCCGGTCATGGGCACATACCTAGGTCACAAGTTCGATCCCAGCACTCCAAGCAGGGCACTCATGGGAGGCAACTAACCAATGTGTCTCTCACACATTGATGTTTCTCTCTCTCACCCCACCTTCCTTTCCACTCTCTCTAAAAATCAATGGAAAAAATATCCTCAGGTAAGGATTAACAAAAACTTTAAAAAGCATCTCTTACAGGACTTGGCAAGAAGAGCATCTAACAGTGCACATACTTAAGATTTTTCAATCTCATTATGTACATGTGAAAACAAAGACACAGGTGGCTAATTTTATAAGAATGTCATACCTGAACTACAAACAATTTTTCAATACCACTCATGTGACAGGCACTGGAAAGTCTAAAGTTAATAAGACATGGTTACTATCCTATTAGATACAGCTTGTGCTGTAGTTAAGGAGATCAACATATAAACCAATAATTACATTGCAATATGAAAGATGCTTTACCAGAAAGTATAGAAACAAGCCATAGAGGATTCTATAAAGAGTCCAGAGATGGGGATGACTCTCTCTGCCTGGGGTATGACTTCAGGGATTTGACAGCAATAATATTCAGAACCTGGGCTTCCTATTCTCACTCAACAAATACTTATTGAACACTTACTGTGGGCCAAGCATTATTTTAAATATTTGGTTTACAGTGGTGAACAAGACAAATTTCTATGCTCATGGAACTTATATAGACCAACAAATTTACAAGTAAATAGCTAACGCAATGTCTAAAATAGAATAGGTGCTCAATAAATGGTTATTGCATGACTAAGGGAGTAAAAGTACAGGATGATCCCACCTCTTAGCACTTCCACTTCAAAGGCAGCTATTGTCCTTGAAGTTAGAATAGCAGACAGTTTTGAAGTTTCCAAACACAACCTGCTATATCTGCTCTGTTTCACTTAAAAATATGAATCCAATAGGCTTAATCCAAAATCTAGCTCTGAATTGGGTTACCATGTGTTGTATTTGATTTGTATTTCCATCAGTATCAACCCAAGCATCCTTATATAGACACCAGCAATGTACATGATTTATAGCAAGTCAGTCAAGGCAAAGCCTAGAGCTTCCCTTCACATTTTGACGTTATCAGATTACTTCAGAAGCTGGCAGCAGCTACCATAAGTAACAAGCTGTCAGTGTAAATAAATCACTCTCTCGAAAACAACTGCTAAAAAGTATAGATTGGTATGAGCAAAGGTGGGCCTGGACTTGTGTTGTTGTTTTTTTTCATTTTCCTCTTCCCAATAAGTCTGCTATATATTTAATTTTATATAGAAAGAAAAAATAAATGTATTTTGTTTCTTTAAAAAAAAGATTTCAGGCTTGAGATCCATATAAAAAAAACTCTTGTCTCAAAAGGAAAGTTGTGGCTCTTGTGTACAAATCATAAGACAATAAATTTGCAATCACCTACAGAAGCCCAAGGTATGGGAAACAAGCAGCAAGTACAAGAAGAGCAACCCAAGCCAAGCCAATTTAATTACCTTTTATGATGGAGTGTCAGGCTGCTGAGATAAGGGGGAAGCAATAGATGCAATCCACCTAAACGGTAGCGGACTCTCTCCCCCTCGTCTGATCCCACATGACACAATCATCAATGAGCTGGGAAGTCTAACCTTAGTAGTCCTAAGAGTGCTGGAGCACCAGCCAGAAGGGACTGTCCAATGTCCGCCCCCACTAGGATGGAGAGGCATAAGTCGTCACCATCCTGAAGAGGTGAATGGTGGGGCCATGCACTGTGCATCTGCTGATGGGTCAGTGGTGGAATGAGGTACACTTTTGACACTGGTGTGGCCCAGGTGTGCAGTACCAGGAGGCATAAACAGAGTTCTAAATGTGCAGGAGACAAATTCTAAAAAGGTCCAAGATCAAGATAAATTTGAGAGTTAGTAAGAGAAAGACAGTGCTCTATATAGAAAAACCTGAGTCCATATGATCCACAAAAGGGAAAGGTATATGTTACTAATTTCGGTTACTGCCAGTGATGGTGTGTGTCACAGTGGCTTTCAGGCAGAATATGAGAAAAAAATGTTAGTGATATGATGTGTTATGAGAAAATTAGGATGGCACCGGGATGGTTAAAAGCAGCCAGATGGACAAAACCGAGGAGTCATCCATCACTTCATTTGGCATGGGTCAATCTACAGTGTCCTGTCCTTGGTCACTCGTGATTTGTACACAGAGATAGATGGCACAGTGTCCACAACAGTTAACACCATATATGCACATAAACCCCTTTCCATACTAGTTTTTAATGACTCAGTTTCTTTGGTTTCCCCTTCCACCTCAAAAAATTTTGGTCTCTATTGCCACATTTAAATTACTAAAGATAGTGCCCTAACCGGTTTAGCTCAGTGGATAGAGTGTCATCCTGCGGACTGAAAGGTCTCAAGTTCAATTCCGGTCAAGGGCATGTACCTTGATTGCAGGCACATCCCCAATAGGGGCTGTGCAGGAGGCAGCTGATCAATGTTTCTCTCTCATCGATGTTTCTAACTCTCTATCTCTCTCCCTTCCTCTCTGTAAAAAATCAATAAAATATATTTAAATAAATAAATAAATAAATTACTAAAGATGGCTGAGCAATTCTAGAATCTACTAGTTCACAGGAAGGGCACCCATTCCAGGGCTTCTACCACCAGAAGGTCCAGATAAAATGGTCAAAGACTCTCACATTGACCAAAGGACAGATACAGAATTCCTGAGAGGTTAATGAAGGACAAACCTGCCACTTGGTGACAGTCTGTCTTATTTAGGGAACATGCCCTATTCTGCCAGAGCAACAGCAAATGAACCTTCCTTCTGACTTCAATAGGCACATGGCACCACCTGATTTTCTCTAGTTGACTAGTAAAACATAAACATTTAAATATGAGACCACCATCACTCTTGCCTCACACACTCACAGACCTACTTATCCATCTACCCAAAAATACATACTCCACCCCCATTAGCCACCATCTCCTTAGGGCATTTCTCTACCCAGGCTTGAAATCCCCCTGTTCCACCTCAGCCCCAGAATCAGAACACATGCATTTGCATATTATAACACCCGACACTCTGTCTAAGGTTCTGCTCAAGTCTCATGGTCCCTACCATGTTAACCACTCCCCAGGACTCCCTCTCTTCTATGCTATTATAGCACCTCCATCCTGACCTAAAGGGTAACTTTGCCTTCTTCATGCTAACATTCACCATTCATTCAAGTTTCAGATTCATCCAAATTCATCTCCTCTGCCCTTCGTGAAGATATGGACCATGTTTTCAAGCTCCTACTATCTCTGTTTCAGCAGCCGACCATACACACACACACACACACACACTCACACATACACATACATGCATGCACACACTGACACACACACAGCATTTCTTAAAGCACAGGAAGAACTAAGCATGTGATAAACATTCAAAGGCATTTGAGAATTTTTTTAATGACCAGCAGTAATTTCATGATGAAAGGTCATATGTACAGCTCCCACCACTTTTCGGTATATAGGTTATTGTTATCTGGGGCCCCTTTGTATAGTAGCTAGCGATATGGTCTGTGTAAGAGGAAGACTGTGCAGTTTGGCGTCATGGAAGAAACAAAAGCTTTGGAGTCAGACCAAGAGTTCTCTCCCAGTTCCACTGATTGCTGGCTATGTGTCTACTGGCAAGTTATTTAACCTCTCTAAACTTCAGTTTCCTCATCTGTGAAATTGGGATCATAATATCCTCAGAGGCTTACTAGGAAAATTAAATGAAATAATGTATAGGTTACTGTCTGCTTATAGTAGACAGTCAAAAAAGTGTTCTCATTTCCTTTTCCCTCTTATTAAGAGAATTAAAAAACAAAAACAAAAGATGGCCATAACGCAAATTTGAGTCAAATGCCCTCCCCCTCCCCGCCCCCCCCCCCCCCCGCCCCCGCCACAAAAAAGAAAAAAAGATAACTCCAGGAAACAAGCCCATCTCAGCAGCAGGTTGAAATGCAGCACACAGCTCCTAACCAACATTAGCATATTTAGTGGAGACAGGTATACAACAATAAAATTAAATTAGAAGAGCTTCACACCATCACTAGAAATGTCCTTTTTCAATTCCACAAAATAAAAATAGAAAAGAAATTAACTGAGGGAAAGAGAAACACCCACAGATTACCATCTTCCTTTGTTATGTTAAATACCTCCCCCGAATCATGTTTGAAGAATTTGTTTTGCATTGTCACCCTAAAGAACACGCTTGTGGTTAAAATAAACATTCATAAAATATACATGGTGTGGGCATATACTACACATTTTAAAAGATAGAAAATAAAAGCAAGCTATAACCATATGCATGTCTTACTGCAAATAAAGCCCGCCCGTGACCTTTCCAGATGAAGACAAGAATATAACTCGTCTCCTGAATCTCTAGTATGATGCCCTAACATTCATATTTCCCCAACAGATATTTTGTTTTCAACTTTAAGGCTGTTGAGGTAGCGAGCTTTACATTCCCTATCTGTCTTCTGCGGTCAGCTGAGCTCAGCTACCCCAACACACATACAGATGCTGAGAGGACAGATTTGTCATATGACCTTTCATCACTCCTACGCTTTTTAACTGATGGAGCTTCCATCCCATGGAAGCATGCACACAGCGTCACCCCAGAGGAGTGAAACAGGTAAAGGATGGCAAAAGCAAGCTAGAACCTGAATGCAGGGCACACGGTTCAGAGAATTAGTCAAGGGAACAAAGCGAGCTGGAAGTTAGCTAAGCAGGCAGTACACAATGCAAAATTAACCCGTGATCTTTACCGGGTTATCAAAGGTCAAAGCAATTTGTAAGGTGGTCCTTACCAGGTGTCACGAGCTGGCCTATATGTGGACTAGGACCCTGTGTGATCCAACACGGAGAAACCAGCAGAACAGAAATACCTCCACACCTGAGAGTACCTGAAGTTCTCATTGAGGAACATCTATGGGTCCACTATTGCACCCACACCGGATCCCCAATGTGTGGGGTGGGAACTTACTGATGTTGTCTCAAAAAGCTTTAAACACGGCAAGCAATACACCTCCTGCTCTGTGGCAGGCTTATCTTGCTGGACAACATGAGCTTTCATTCTATGAAAGCCCAGCATCTTCCAAAGGAGGCCTAACGAGCTACTTGGTCATATTTAAAACATTCCAGAAACCTCTGTAGCACAAGTTTTACCCACTGTATTTTTCCTCCCATGATATGAGAACTTCCCTCCCAGTAGGGACCTCGGCCATGAGAAATGAGTGTTTTTCCCTTTTGCCAGTAAGAAATCTTAAGACCTGGTGTAAAACCACTCAGGCATAGCAAGTTATAGCCCAGCGGGTGCACTGATTAGCCAGGTTCTATAGCCATAAAGTCAACAATAATCTACCTATATGCCCTTTCTGCAGGTGGTTGACCTACGAATGCTAAGTAAGTCAGCAACAGTTCAGCCGAAATTACACTGGAGAGCAGTATGCGTAAACAGGAGTGCTCTGGCTTGTCCTTAACTATCCCACTGGGACTCCAGACCTGCAAAATCATCCATTACCCCCACTCACCACCAACCTCACTGCAACTTTTTTCCTTTTTCACAGGAATCATCCCTGGTGTAATTGCATCCGTGCTTAATGTGTCTTCCCTATTAACATAGCCCTTCCTGATTTCTTCCATGCCTTCTATATAAGGGCCATCTTATGTACCAAGGAGGAGGTGACTAACTCCCCTTCCATAGTACATAAACTTTAGGCTGATTTTTCCAGAACTGTTGACTGATCACACTAAACTATCTCTTCACAGTCCCCCTGGAGATATTAGCCACACACTGGAAATCCAAAACCCTAGCACATTAGACCACAGGGCAGGACACACACACACACACACACACACACACACATTGTTTTTCAATTTATGAAAGTAAAAATATACGTTAAAGCCACTGATTCAGCCAAGCTGGTGTGGCTTACTGGTTGAGCATTGACCCATGAACCAGGTCACGGTTCAATTCCCCGACAGGAAAGATGCCTGGATAGTGGGCTCGATCCTCCCTCCCCCCCACCCCCACCCCCGTCGTCCCCACATAAGGGGCATGCAGAAGGTAGTAGATCAATATTTCTCTCTCATTGTTGATGCTTCCGTCCCTTCCCCACTTTCCCTTCCTCTCTTTGAAATCAATTTTTTAAAAACCTAATTAAAAAACACACTGATTCAACATTTCTATTTTAAGAATCTAGAACGTTTATACCAAGTTAAACAGAAACAACCAAAAGAATAGTGCATCTCTTTGATTCTAACAGGAAGGGCTGAATCCAAATCTATCCTTTAGAAAAGCCATTACCTCCTCAGAAAGCAGCAGGTAGAGGCCTCATGGCCTGTCTAATGCAGGGTCAGTCTCTGACTTTGGCTCTACCACTACTGTGTGACACCAAGTGATTTACACAACCCCCACTCAAAAACGGTGTAGGATGCTTGATGATTCATAAAATCATAAATTATAAATCAATTACTGGAGGTGGGGAAATTGATTTATCCCCAGGCCCATTCATTCCCAAGATGTGAGACCCTCTTACAGGACCCCTTGAACGAGGGGAAACAAAGAAGAGGAGGGCCCCTGGGGCCATTTCTGATGTCCCAGCCTTTTCCTGCAAACCTATCATGCCTTTAAGTCTCATTTTAATCCAGTGGGGCTCGGTCAGGAAATGAGCCCTGGATCGCAGGAGTAAATTGAATGAACAAAAATAAAAGTGGCACTTGCCTTTAGAAGAAAGGGGCCTGGATCCTCCCAGTTCCAAAAATCCAGGTGAAAATAGAAAAACACTATTAAATATTTAGGACATTGAGCCAGACATCTCTGTATATACCCACCTGCACAAACACCTGCGTACATAACCAGCATTTTTAGGACTCATCTGACATGATTTATGAGTAACATTTTTAAGTCCATCAAATATTCTGCATCTCTCTTTTTCTATAGCAAAGGAGTAGCTTTTTTTCATTCATTACCAAAGAAAGCAAACATGTTTATTCTATATTTGAGATGATAAAAGGACACCCATGGGTTCAGCTGGCACAGCCCTGGGTTCTGTTCTAGAGAGAGGCATCCACAGACAGGTGCAGTCAGGCAACCCACGCTCAGGCGGAAATTCTGCCCATCGCAGGCTGAGAGCCTCGCACTCGTCCATCCCATGGCTCCGTTCCCTAAAACCAGCAGTACAAAGCGCCAGTGCTCTGCTGCTCCTGAACTTCTCAAAATTGTCTTCCCAGTGGCTAGAAACAATACACTGGTCCCCCTTATCCACCGATTCACTTTCCACAGCTTCAGGTACACACTGTCAACCGTGGTCTGAAAATATTAAACGGAAATTCTAGACATAAACATGTCCTAAGTTTTAAATTGTGCGCTGCTGTGAGTAACGCTATAAAACCCCACTCAGTCCCATTCAGTCCGGCCTGGGATGTAGATCATCCCTTCGTCCAGCATATCCAGCCTCAATATGCTACTCAACTGTGAGTCACACAGCAGCTGTCTTGGGCATCAGGTCAACTGTTGTGGTGTCGCAGTGGTTGTGTTCAAGTAACCCCTATTTTTACTTAATGATAGCCCCGAAAGCCACTCACATACCTTTATTACAGTATATTGTTATAACTGTTCTGTTTGATTAGTTATTGTTCATCTTTTACAGTGCCTACTTTATAAATAAAGCTCTATCATAAGTATGTATGCGCAGGAAAATGCATAGTGTATAAGGTTCCGTACTATCTGCACTTTCAGGCAGCCACTGTGGGTCTTGGAATGTATTCCCCTTGGATAAGGGGGACTAATGTACTAAGAACCACGAATCTTAACCCTCACACAGAGGCTCTCAGATGAGAGCATTATAATCCCCCATTGAGAGATGGGGCAGCTGAGGCCTAACATGAATAAGTCACAAAAGCTAGCAAGAGAAAGGTCTGGGGTGGATTCCCACCACAATCTAGGCCTCTTGCCTCCAAATGCCATGGTCCCTCCACTACACCATGCTCTTGTTTAAGTCAAAGAAAATATCAATATTTCTCAGGCTGCATAGCTGAAGAGATAAACCTCTCCTCCCAAACCGCAGATAAATTTTAACACTAAGAGAGTAAATGACAATGCAAACACCACTATTAAATATTTGTTATGTTGCAAAGCTTAAAAACAGTCAGGAAAATGGAAAAGTTACTTTTTTCCCTAAACAAATTTGTTAATGGGTAGCATAATGGGGAGCCCTGTTTGCTGGCTCTCTGTGAAACGTCTACAAATTGCCTCTGTGAAGCATTATAGGTTGTCAGACTAATGTAGTTGAAGATAATTTGGCCTTTCAGTGAATTGAACCTCACAGCACGATTATACTCCACAACCAAGTAGAGTGTCACAATTATTCTTTCATGCCGAATTACCATATAATGTCATGAGTCTACCTGTCATAAGTCCTGTAGCCTCGTTTGAATATTTTTCCCCTAGATCTATGGTTCATGGCATAAAAAAAATAATAATTTTTTGGCTTCTAATGAAAATCTGATTGTTCTTATCAACAATAAATTTCATAGCAAATCAAAGGATATGCTTGGACAAACAATCCGATACTCAAGGTTAAAAAACACACAAATAATAAATTGCTGGTGTGTCATGTTCAATTTTTACTACGGCATTACACTGCAATAACCATAACAGGATCTAAATTGTTGTCAGAACATTAAACAAACCCCCATACTTCACAAAGGCATCCTGTCTGAGTAATTCATACAACGGAAGCAACTATCAAATTTTCCACTGTCCCACCGCTACACCATACATCAGTGCAATTTTATGTATTTGGACAATTCGTTGAATAAATTACTTCCATCCTGCCTGCTCTTGCCACTTCTGTTAAGAGTCATATCAGTTTTAATTGTCTTTCTGACTATATGGAACCACTGTTTTTCTGGCCTTTTCCTGTGCTGTTTCCTGAGCACCAAAATAAACGATAAACACTCATCAGAGCCGTGTGCTAGGGACCTGCATCCACAATTAAGGGGTGTCCTGTCAGAGGTCAAGAGCCTCTTCCTTCTCCTGCCACATGATGGTTGCTGGATGTGTGCTGGGAGCATGACACTTCCTGTGTTTGTGTGGGAACCCAGGGTCTTTTCAACATCATAGCTCCATCTAGCTAAAAGCGAGAGGTAGCCAGGCCCCCACCTTCTGCTCTGTTTCTGTTTGATGGTTTCCTCTCTTGGTTCATTAGAGCACTGAACTGCCATGGAATTGGGCTCGGCAAGGGTTAAATGTCCCCCTTTCATTCATAGTCAGAATCCAGAATAAGTCTACACAGCCTACCAGGGGCAGTTCACGGCGAACTCCGCAATGCTCCCTTGGGTGTGTTGCTCCCAAGAAAATGACAAGCCCACCTCCCCAGGTTGGATGCTCACGCTGCGAGCCCAGCTGTGGAACAAGTAACACTACAATGGGCAGAAGCGGGCTTCGTCTGTACAGGTGCTAACGACTTTCCATCATGTTTCTCAACACCTTCGATACGGGACTAAATTGGCACCGACCAAAGGGAGTCAGATCAATTACATGCAACTCTGTTTCCTAAATGAGATCTTCTTCGCTTTGTCTCCAGTTCAGCGTGTGTACAGGGTGGGGCAAAAGTAGGTTCACAGTTGCTGGTATGGAAAATAAAACCATACTCAATAAGTAATACAAGAATAAACTGTGTTTCACATATTCACAACCGTAAACCTACTTTTGCCCCACTCTGTATTTCTACGGCCAAAGTCAAGCTCCCAGGTCAAATAATTTAATGTAAATATATATGAATGGAAGCTCCTAAACACCTCTAATAACTTGAATGTTGTTTTAAAATTATCCTATGACCTGTGTCACCATAGCCAAGTAAATAACCACACACTGAAATCTCACCCCGGTGGCTATTTGAAGCCTGATGCTGCCAAAGACACTATTCTATGCTGAGCTACTTTCACCACTTCCACGGGGAACTCTCTCATTGAACCGGCTACAAAACAGATCCACTGCATACTCAATGCTGCCCACAGCAATGAGTTGGGTTTGTGGCTCCAACTGGCCTGCTCTTGCCTCTCAGGGTAGCATGACAGAAGGAAACCCCATTCAGAGACCGGGTACCCGCGGTTAACACAGTAGCCTTGCTGGGTAGCAGAAAGTAACTCTTTATTTATAACCCCAAAAGCAATAATAAACACAGAACTATGATTTACTCTGAACCTTCCTATTATTAAAACACTTTGTCTTATAGTTTTATTGATTTACAATCCGTCCTACTTACTTTTTTAGCATCTGAAAACAATCAAGGCACAAAGCTGCAAAATGTTTGGACATTAATTGTTAGGAGACAGCATTTTATTCCAGGCGAGAGGATTGAGGCCTCGACAGCGATGCATTCTGGTACTGGAATGATTTATGGTCTTGTAGCAATAACGATGCACCAGGGCCATTAACATATTGGCAGGCCCTAGGATGGATTAGTGGCATTGATTATTTCATGGGCCACTGATACCCATTTGTTACGAGAAGCTCAAAGATGGCCTCTCCCTAACTGAAATCTTTTTATGAGCAGACAGCATTTTAAGTATTAGGAACCTGGGATTTGGGCCATTTTTTATAATCTTGCTGTCGCCTCACCTCAGTATGCAACCAAAAAAAAAAAAAAAAGTGTCAAAAAATTAAAGTTCATTCTTCACCCCCAGCCTTAATTCCTCAACTCATCATAACCATGTCTTCTTTAAAAATTAATGATTGCCAGCATTTAGCCACTGGTTGTTGCTATGAAGATCTATGCAAAAAGCAAGGATCCCTATAGAGTGTGTGATATATGGAATACTCTTTATTACTACAATAAAACTTACTGACATTTCCATACTTCTGCAAATAGCATTATAGTATCAATCTTCTGAATTAGGTTGAAAATTAAGTTGTAAATTAAAAGAAAGTGTACTTTGGAATACAACATGATATGTCACCTAGAAAAGGACCCTTGTGCACAGCTGAGCTGAGCTGGGAGCAGGGGATGAGCTGGTGCCTCGGCAGTGCTGCTCGCATCCTAAAGAGCAAGGTGCCAGCGGAAGAATTCATCCAGGAACCTGAATACTCCATCACTGGGACATTTCCTTTCATTGTAAAAAGTCAAGAGATTTGACAACAGTCTTTTAGGAATACAATGAAACCCCAAATCTTAATATATATTTTCTCCTTTGCCACTTTCTTACCATAAATTTCAACAAGGGCACATATAGAATAATAAATGCCTTATAAGATATGCAGAAATTACACATGCATTATGCTTATAATGTGTAAACACTTACATAAAAACTATTTCCTTCACTGTGTCATCAAATATAAAATTACTCTCATCCTTTCCACCCCCCGCCCCCCTCCAGTCCAGTCTCAAAGATGCTCAGAGCAGAGCTATCCAGGGCAATAAATGACAATTCCCAAAGCGTGAACAGTGTTGAAACTATTAGGTTCGAAGGCTAATGTCACATACATTAAATTACAAACAGCCTCAGATCAGAGCCAACACAAAATGGTTATGCAAAAGACTAGTGACTTCAAATATGTATTTGTTGAAAAGTCAAATGTATTAAATCACTTCAACCTATCTTCCACAGCGTTCTCTGTACCCACAGGATGAGATTGCATGGATAAAGCACAGCTGTGCTGGTGATTTGAAACATCTTCACGAAAACATCTTGACGAAAATCCAAACTAACTACTTCCCACAATGAGTCCCCACCCTCCACATGGTTTCTCATGCTTCCTCACCTGTTTCTTTAGACCAGAAGCTATTTCAGGTGGGCGTCTATTTCTTCTACATCCCCTCCTCCCATACACACCTATATTTCAGGGATAGTAAAGAGGTTTCATCTCCAGGGCCAACTCTGGTCCCCTGGTAAGTACCAGGCTGTGATGAGAAGGATTCTGAGGCAGATTTTTGGCTCAACAGGAAAAGGTGCCACAATTAATTAGCCACGTGGGCTGCAAGCACAAGAGTGATGAGATGGTCCAAATTCACATGCCTGAATCCAGAAGTCACAACACACTTTCCTTAACTAGCCTGAAGACCACTCAGTTAAGCTGGGTAAAGACTAATACTCTAAGAGTATCTCTGCTCACAGAATGGGTATACGAAAACAAAATTTTAACACAGACCACCGATCAAAGGGTTTAGAACCAAAAAAGAATCATGAGATGACCTAATCCGAGCCTTTTATTTCACAGATGGAAAAACCAGGACATGTTGTTAAGTGAGTCACTTAGGATCACACGACTAGTGTTGGAGAAGCAAAATTCTAGGTCTCCTGGACTCGGGCTCTCTCCACAACACACAATGCTCCTTTTTGCACCAACTTTGTGCTTCTTATTTTTTCCTTCCTTCCCATGTGTATAATTTTTCATATTTCACTAAGGTTTGATATTCTGTTGCAGACTTCTCAAGTTTTAGGTTATATGATAAGATATAGACTCAGTAATTTTTATTACTGCAAATTTAGGGAAACAATCTTGGAGTATGAATACATGGAAACTCAGGGTTAAGTAGAAAACAACACAAGGAGCTTGCCACTGTCCTTGTTAAATTCTAAATTTTATTTTAAGAAGGGAAGACAGGCACTGTAAACGTGTACTTGAGATGCACAGAGGTGCTTTCGGTTTCAGCCTCTAATTTATGAGCCCTTTGCATAAAGCACACAACATTAAAATATACAGGAAACATAACCCCCTCAAAACCCTTAAACTATCTCCTACCAAATCCAGCTCATAAATTAATTGGGAAAGGGGATCTTCCATCTCCCATGGAAACTGAAGTTCTCCCCGACTCCACAGCTCTCGGCAACAGGGCCTGTGGCCTGCCCACTCAGCCTGGCCATGGCCTTTCCAGGACAACAGGGAGATGGGTGCACCCTCAACCTTAAAGTGCTGTACGCAACCCTGCTTTCTCCCTCAACTACCAGAAACAGGTTTTCAGAAAGGTTCCGTTTCCCTGCCTCCAGAGGGAACACTACACAACCACCTGTAGAGCTCCCTTTTAAAGTTAAAACTTAAATCCCCTAGGGACAACTTCTCCACAACTAGGAAACAAACCTGGGTCATCACTAGAAAATTTAACTAGTGAAAGGAGTGCTCCAGCAGGCCTAACAATTTGAACATGCTGAAATGTTAAACTTTTTATCCACTTCCTGGTTAAGATGGAACCATCCAATACATAAGAAGATCCTTTAAGCTTCTCATTTTAGGCAAATAATGATAACTCCAAAAGCTCTTCAGATACATCACTTTACTAAGTATTGTTATCTCTACAGTTCCTCTGGACTTTTGCCAAATTTCCTACACACTTCTTAAACTCGGTAGTCCAGCTGGCATTACAGAGCTGGGTGTTAATTGAAGAACAGCTTAACTGTTTGGACATGTTATGCATCTATTACCCAATTGTCAATCTTGTAATGTTTGCTGTATGACTATATCTTTGGGGAAATCAATGCCAAATGAAAATTTGTCCTAATCTATTTCTCTTTTTATTCTCTCAGGGATCTTTCTGATGATTTGTTAACTTGCTTCACTTTCTTCTACAAGCTCAAGTCAAGTCACATAACCAAAATTAACAACCAAGACCCAAGATGGGAATAAATTGTTATTGACTGAGATATTTGCGTGCTTTGAGATATTTATCCCTGTTGTCTGCAACAACCACTCATAAACATAAGTGTTAATATGACTACGGTAACAGAGCACACAATGATGGAAATGATTCTCAATGACATAATTGTTCTCATATTTCTAAATTCCACTTTTAATTTTTTGTATACTTTTACTAAATACCAAAGACAATGAAAGATTGGGAGGGGAATTAAAGCTGAATTTTGTCCTATTTATGATGGAGAACCAAACCAGGCTGATGACAGGTGCTTAATAAATTACATGTTGACTAAATAAACAATTAATGGTACATTGAAAAATCATTCTCATTTATTCACCCTCTCCGTACCTATCCCTTCTGCCATGTGATTTTGTAATTCCAACCACTGGAGTATTAATCCATAACCCAATGATTATAGTCTTGGCCACTTCATTAGGTGCATGGAATGTGAACTGATGTGACAATAGGCCAGTTCTGCATCTAAGACTTAAGGACTCATATATTTCCACTGCCCCTCTAACATCTGAAATGAGAACTTGCCTGGAACATCCACTAGTTCCAGACAAAATAGAGACACAAGGAGAAAACAGCCCAGCTAAGATGTGCCTTGCAAAGTGAAGCAGGGCCCCAATCTGCAAAGCTTTGCGTGTGGTGATAACCACTCATCAGTGAGTGACACTTGGTGTTGGAGCAGCATTGTTGTAGCAACAATTAACATGCATTAAATGGTGCAAATGAGATTGTCAGGTCATGTTTGACCATCTTGAGAAAAATTATCCATTTATGCAGGAACATTATAAAGCAATTACAATGTATTTTCTAAAGTTCATTTAATACACCCTGTAAGAATCTCTCCTTCACTAGCTGGAGACTACATTTTGAGACAATAAAACATTTTAAAAACCTAAAAAATAATTTTTGTCCAATAAATAGGACAAAACTTGGCCCCAAATATCTGAAATACTGAAGCTTAACCCAGTGGTCAAAGAACACATGTAGAGGAAGCAAATAATGAAGGACACCTCCATAATCCCCCATCAAAAGAACTGCTAGCAGGTGCCCACTTCCATGAACTGTTGGTCCTTAAGATGAACATATGTTATCTCTTTGGAAGGGCAGGATGGGAAGATATAAAAGTCCCACAGCAACACTAAAGAGTAACTCAAGTTGTATGGTCAGGTTGGCCAGATGAGGCATCTCCGGCCACTCATCAACCCCCTTTGCTCCTGCCCCATAGATATCATGCAAAGAGGACATTGAAACAGAGCCCTCCTCAGAAGATACAAACTACAGTAGGGTATTCTCTTCCAAAAACACCTTCATTTGCTAAGCTTCATTCTGCAGCTTGGCAATAAGAGCCATTCCATTAAAGGCAAGTTTCCGTTTTATATGCTCAAGCCTTCTGTGGCAAGATCCCACAATTCCCCAGGAAGGGTGATTTACCATCCGATCGCCCTGTTTTTATAGGGCTTGACTCTGCAAATGGAACTGATGGAGACCTCAACCACGAATCACTGAGCCCCCAGGAATAGCTGTAGATTTACAATGCCTACGAAGTCATCCTGTCACACTTGGGTCTTCTCATCATGCCCCTGGAGGGGACTCCCTAAGGCTTCAGCTGAGCTCCATTAGCTGCCACTGCCCCCCAAAATGTTTTCCTCCTCTGAGCCCACTCTCTGTCACCTCAGAGTTCCCAGTCCAGGAAGCCTTATAAGGATCTGATGACTCCTGGTAGGGACAAGGCAGTCAGGTGTCTGAAAGCTCACCTGTGGGATGGCTGACAAGTTATGAGAAAAGGAGGGGATGGAAAAAGAGAGAAAAGAAAAAGTGTACTCTGAGTCATGTTGGTGAAATTTTTCACAGCTAATCACACACAAGACTGATTCACTGCTCACTTTGCTCTGCTCACTCATTTTTCATATCATACTTTTCACTGCCCCATCAGCCTGTTCCACCAAGGTCAAATGAAGGGAATGATAGCATACACCACACTGAGATTTATTATAAATGGAGTCACTCACCTTTTATGTGAAACAAATGAACTCCTGAAATCAGCATTTATGAAGATGGACCTGAGCAACAGTCATGTGAGGAGACAGCAGGGGAGGGGGACTCAGTCTAAATGGCACTATTGAACTCCTGTGGTCTCCTTTCCTGTGCACAGAATAAAGGCTGAGCCCCCGTCCCCCACTGGTTTGAACCCAACAGTATGTAAGACTCTTAATCAATGTCAGATTTGTATTTCTGCCTTTGTTCTATTTTACAGAGTTGGATAGACTTTCAGACAATGTAACATTTGAGCAGATCTTAAATCAAATTTACTAGACACAGAAGACTCCCAAGATATTTTTAGGATGCTTTAGGTTGCAAGTAACAGAATTTGGGTTCTAAGAGCCACCACAAAGGGACTGAGGTATTTACTGGGTAGGTGACCAATGTGTCTGCCACAGAATAGATTCCATTCCTACCTCAGGATTTTGTTTTTACTGTTCCCTCTACTTTTCCCACACTCTCCACGGCTTCTTTCCTCACATCACTGAGATCTGTACTCAAATCTTCTCTGACCATTCCATCTCAAAGAGCTGCACACTTACCCTCATCATTCTCTACTCTCTGGTTTTCTTCATAGCTCTTACCACCATCATCTCTGTGCATGTATTTTTTAATAACAGATATTCAAATACTTGTAGAATGAATGGATTAAAAAATGTAAAACATGGGTATGTCTTACTCTTCTATTAAGTTTGCCATGCCAACAAAACAGATCTCCTTATTCTTTTCTATTTCTACCACCTTTTTCTTATACTATCCCCGTCCAGGAATTCCCCCCTCACCTTTCCTCTGCCTATTTAAATCCTGTCTTTAAGGATCAGCTAAAATCCCACTTCTTTCATGAAACCTAACCTCACATAGTACTAACCTCTAATAGTACTTTCAGTTTGCAAAACTCAAGTTACTTCTTTCGTAGAGTTTTCCTTGAACCCAACCTGGAGGCTGAAAGTACCAACAGATCTTGAATCACTCAACACTCTTATTTTTATAACTGGGGAAACAGAGTCCCAGATATGCTTTTACCTGCCCAGTAGGATGTGTACTAGCATAGGTAGTTCCCATTTGATAATTAACCAGTACTAAAATTATAGCAGAACATTCTCCAATTATCAATTTTTAAATATTTGCTACATTACTGGGTGTTTGGGGAAAATGAATGACAAATTAATACACAACCCTCGGTTAATAAACACAAAACAGATTACTCTGACAGACCCAAAAGAGTGGGATAAGCCTCAATTGAACAAGAGAAAGCCTCCTTATCCATCTTCTCTCATGGGTCTGAGCTCACCAATGGAACTGAGCATGAAAGTAGAGCTGCCAGTAAAGAAAAAGAAAAAATGCCAGGGACAGAGAACTCTGAAAGGTGTCAATCATTGACATTCCTCAGCCTTAGTATCCTCATCTGTGAAAAGAATGGAGTTATACTAGATCAAATACATAGCAGAACTTTCTTATTTTAAAAAGAGCTGATGTCGAACCCTAAAATAAAACTGCTCTGGCTGTAGTGAGTATAGCTGAGCGCCTCACTCTCTGAGCCTCTTACCTTCACCATTGGCTTAATCTTTAAAGATATCTTTCCTAGCACTGAGATACGATCATGCTAAAGTGGATGATTATGATACTAATAGTACTAATAACATTAAAAGGCTGCCATGACTTAATGAAGAATTTATACTCTCTAAGGCTCTAGAAATAAGTTATTCATATGGCAGACATTGGTCTTTTTAAACCATGATAAATCAATCAAGTGTTCATAAACCAAGAATGGATGAATGGATGGATAGATGAATAGACAGATGCAAGGGAGGAAGGGAAGAATAAATGAGGAGGGGGGGAGAATAAAAGGCAATTTAACTTTAATTAAAAATAATAAAATTATCATTAATTGCCAGTTAAAGTTTTTCACAGTTACATTTATGCAGAAAAAACTTAAGTAGTATAAATGCCCAACAATAAGGGACTGACCAAAAAAACTTAGCCAAATAGCCTATGCCTCCACTAAACACCATTTTTCAGAATTATTAATGACAGGAATGAGAAGTGCTCAAAATACATATTGATACATGCAAAATAAGATTATGAAATGATTCTCATTTTGTAAACTGTAATGTTTTCTGAAAGACAGAAAGACACAGAAAATATTAACAGTGGTAACTTCTAGATGTTTGGATTTCAGATAATTGTTTTTCTTCAGAATTTTATGACTTATATTAAACTTTCTACAGTAAACAGATATTGTGTTTAATGAAAATGAGACTGAATTAATGGGAGAGACAAACAATACTGAAGTGAACCTTCCTTTGTTTATTACCCATCCTATATAATAAAAGGCTAACATGCAAATCGACTGAACAGTGGATTAATGAGTGGCTATGATGCACACTGACAACCAGAGGGCAGATGCTCAACGCAGGAGCTGCTCCCGGGTAGTCAGTGCACTCCACAGGAGGAGCCCTGCTCAGCCACAAGCTGGGCTCACAGCTGGCGAGCACAGAGTGGTGGTGGTAGCGGGAGCCTCTCCCGCCTCCATGTCAGCACTAAGGATATCTGACTGCTGACTTAGGCCCACTGCCCCAAGGGCTCTCAGACTGTGTGAGAGGGTGCAGTCCAGGCTGAGGGGACCCCCTTGAGTGCACAAATTTCATGCACTGGGCCTCTAGTCCAACATAAAGACTCAAAAGGCAAAATATATAAAGGGATGCACCAGAAATATCCAAATGGGCTCCACATTTGACCCAGTGATCCCACTTTTGGAATATATCCTAAGACACCCAAAACACCAATCAGAAAGAATATGCACCCCTATGTTCATAGCAGCGCAATTTACAATAGCTAAGATCTGGAAACAGTCCAAGTGCCCATCAGTAGATGAGTGGATTAAAAAGCTGTGGTACATTTATACCATGGAATACTATGCAGCAGTGAAAAAGAAGGATCTCTTATCCTTTGAGACAGCATGAAGAGACCTGGAGAGTATCACGCTAAGTGAAATAAGTCAGTCAGAGAAAGACAAGTATCACATGATCGCACTCACATGTGGACTAAGTAACAAAATAAACTGATGAATGGAGTGGATCCAAAGACATGGAAGCAGGGAACAGAGTGCGGAATCTTGGAGGGAAGGCAGGGGAGGGTGGGTTGGGTGGCAGGTAATCAACCAAAGAATTTGTATGCATATATGCATAACCCACGAACAAGGACAATTAAGTGGTAAAAGCCTGGGTGGGGCATGGGGACAGGCTGGAGGGGGTTAATGGGGGGAAAAGGGGGACGTATACTTTCAATAATAAAGATTTAAAAAATAAAACAAATGGGCTCCAAAGTACACAGAAGGGGAAGCGAGTCTCTCTGGGCCACCTGTCAGAATCCTCCTGAGTGCTTTGAAAATAGCAAACCTAAATTTCTCACTTGTGGACCTCACTCCATCTGGCGGTGTCAGAAACTCTGAGGACATGGGCTCAGGCACCTGCACCTGCTTCTGCAAAGCACAGATGTAGTGATTTTTATTTATGTGCTTTTAAATAAGCTGTGAAGATCACGAGAGCTTTAAAAAAAATCTCCCAACAAATGCAAAAGGAAACCAATCTTCCTTGACCTGCCTCCGCACATCATGGATCCTCGCGGGAGAAAAGATTCCATCCTTTGCCCTAAGTGTCCACATTTCAAAAAGGACCAGAACCCTGGATGGCCTGCTACACTGAGCTGTATCTTATCTCTGGGCCACGTGCAAGCCAAGTTGAGTAAACCTAATGTTATCACTTGTCAAGTTTTTCAACCTTTGAAAAATTACTCAATACGAGGATTAATATACAATATAACATCCAAGCGGTTAGCCAGCTCTGAACTCACATTATCTCCAAATGATGCTGGATGTGCACCTGAGGGTGGCACAGCTCCCAGGCTGCCACAGCCTTTCGTCTTTGGGAGAAATGTGGGAGTGAGCTCGAAGACAAATCCACTTTTAAACACTGTAGGGGTGATAGATAATCTATGCCATACCTGAAAATACGTCTCACGGATCTCCGTGCAATAGAAAACTTATTAACTTCATTTTTTAAAAACTCTCATTCATCATGTCTAGCAAGTCAACAGTCTTCTCCCAAGACCTGGCTTTAATTGTGAAGGTGCTGACATTGCATTCTGAACGTCTTGAAGAGCCCAAATTTCTTAGAACTCTGTGGCTGCTTCAGATATCAAATGCTTGTGGAATCTGGAGATACATCATGAGAAAGACATATGCCTCACAATCAGTGTGAGGACATGTAAACCAGGACCCTTAAAGATTTTTTTTTAATGTAATAAAGAGCAAAAAATCCAGGGACTCTTCCTCTTTCTAGGCCATTACTTTGAAGGTGGAGGGAAAGAGGGAGGGAGAGAGGGAGGAAGGGAGGGAGGGAGGGAGGGCAAAAACAAACTTTATTTTTAGATGAAAAATAGATAAAGGAAATATTAGACCATTAGCATTAATTCTAAAATGCAGTTTTCTTCCATGTATTCCAAAGTGAGGAAAATACTTCCCAGCTCCATAAGGTCCCAGATTCCTTGAATGTTCCAAAAACACAGTGGCTCATTTTTAAACCACCACACTTAAGGCTTGATAGTATTAATTTGGAGATAAATTCGCTTTTCACTTTCCCAACAATTGTCATGTGCGTATGTATAGGTGTGTGTATGTATGTGCGTGTGTGTGTGTGTGTGTGTGTGTGTGTGTTTAGGCTTCTCTTTTGGAATTTAAATAACACTAATTCTTATCAAAGACTTATAAATCAACTAAACTCAGCAAATCACTTTCTTTAATCATACAAGGAAACAAAATCTTACATATACATTTGAGTATGGTATTCAATTTTAATAATTCAAATTACCTTCTACTTCTTCATACAATCACTGGTTATATTCTTTTAAACAAACAAAACAAAGACTCCTACAGCTTTCTGAACACAGACTCTTATTTTCTGAAATGACCATTTTTTAAATGGTATCCTAAAATACTATACATTTTTCTCACAAGGGGGGAGAGAAGATTCACCTTTTTTGTCTCCCAATTACTTTTTTTCTTTTTTACAAATTTGATTTTGTGATGGTAAGAACACTTAGCATGAGATCTGCCCTATTAAATTATTTCCTTGCCTACAATAGCATATTAGGGGTTTATATTAGAGCATATTTCCTGCCTTACAGTAAAATTTTGCAAGCATTAAAAAATGAGTTGCTCATTAATATATACCTCCTGGATGAAGGTGGAGAGCCACCAAGTTTCTCCCGCACAAAGGAGGCACGCATTATCATCACTATCACACGCCTTCATACAGCAACAGCAGATCTCCTTCTAGAAACATTTTCAAAAGGAGCTGGTAAATATTATTATTTACTGCGCTAAGGCACAATAACTGATTGAGGTAAATTTAGTGGAAACATTAAAATAATGGCAGGGGAAGAAAATGTATTCTGCAGAAACACTGTGTGAACTTATTGGAAATAATCAAGTGCTCAGTTTGAATTAAATGAATGTGAGTGAAGGTAGTTGGAGGTGTAGGGGAAGGTTGAAAGAGAAAGCCTGGCATACACTAGCCGGAATCTGCAAGCTTCCCTCTGCCACGGCTGGTAGGAAAATCTGCAAAGATGCAAACAATCCTAGGTGTTCAGTTAGCAGTAAGTAAATTGCTGTGGGAGCTAAGGGCGGGCATACTTTAGCAGGCAATTCCTCTCTGTCTTTCATTCTGTTTGTCTGTGTTAAATTCCCCCTCTGCCCTCATCCATTCTCACATCCAGTTCCCCGCTTTGTCCATCCATCAATCCCCTCACTTTGTCAGTGCTGACTTCATCCCAGCTCTCACAATCGCGCTGCAGCCATCCCCAGGCCGCGGGGGAGCCCCCGCCTGCCACCACCTCCCTGCCTCCCGATCTGCTGACGAGGGCCCAGTCGACCGCTTGTCGTTTTCTATTGCACAGACCAGCAAAAACACTAATACTCAACCTGATTCCTATCGTCCTCCTTCTCACCTTTCCTATTGAGAGGAATGGAAGAGGGAAAGACACAAGGAGAGAGAAACACAGAAGCGGGAGAAGAGAGAAAGGGGGGCTGGTGGATAATGGAGAGAGATGTTTGCTGAATTTTCTACAACAATTTGCACACCGGTCAGGTGGAGGCTCAATCCAGTCTCCTGTACTGCACATCAATAGAAATCACAGGGAGAAAATGTAGCACTAATTAAGGGTTGATACGCTGTAGTCAAGTGCAGTTTAGGGGGAAAATAACAGCAGACTACCCAGGCCTGTGCAAGCCCAACTCTACGCAGCTCTTTCATTGACAGCTTAGGATGGAAATTAAAGATATAGATAGATATAGATATAGACATAGACATACACATAGACATAGACATAGACATAGACATAGACATAGATATAGATATATAGATAGAAATATAGAGATATATAGAGATATACAGATATACTATATATATATATATATATATATATATATGTTTTACCTTTAAAATCAAACAGACTGGGAGAAAAAACATTAGATGATCATTTTTATTCAAAAAATCATTTGCAAAACATTTCACATGTTGGGGGAGGAGCTCACTAAAGAGGAAAATAGTTACTTAGCAACAAAACTATTTTAAAATATTTTTCAGTGTACTGCCTGATCATGTGCTCTTAATTCAAAGGTGTATGAATCTGAGCACCTGCCAAATTAATAAACTATTTCTTCCCTGAATTCTAAACTCTTTTTCGCCCTATGCAGCACAAACTTCACAATAAGCCATAATCAGGATGCTAAACATTTTTAGTGCTACACATTTCTTTACATTTTATCCTTAGAGTGGAAACCAGAAATTCTCTTGAAATATGGGCAGTAAAGTTAGTAAAACTGTTTATATGATTATGTTTACTAGGACTTTTTCAAAAGGAGCTCAGTATAGGGTTCTAAAAAAGCTATGGTCAATAGTGATCATTATAATTAGTATTTGGGAGGTCCTGCTACCTGCATAGCATTTGCATGCATGTCATCTGATCCTGACTACTCTCTCTCCAGGAATCAGAACCTGCTTGAGGAAGCTGAGGGGCAGCAATGCGGTACTTTCCCCAAATCATGCCACTGCCAAGGAAGGGCGTCCGGAATTTTAAACGGCTGTTAGCATTCCAAGCCCTTGTCCAACAGGATGACCACATCCTGTTACGTAGCCCCAAAGTTTATTTTTAATAATAATAATTTTTTTAAAAGCCTGAAAGATCCACTGGGATAAAAAGGATAAAACTGAACCACTTTCTCTCTCCAAAGTGTGACCACAATATTGAGATTGATTTTTTCATTCATCACCCCAAAGTCTTAGGTGGGGAAATTATTCACTGCCTCTGCTAACAAACCCAGAGAAGTTTCCAGAAGAATCTGAGACAGGATAGTGAGGTAGGGATAAATGTGAGGGCTCCCCAGGCAATGGCTCTGAAGAGCTAAGCACTGGCTTGGATGTTTTGTTTGTTAGGAAATTAATCAGTGTCCTGTGGCCACACCTCCTATCGCTGTAAATTTGGGAGGCAACCAGCAGATCTCCAACCAACCGGGGCAGGTGAAACCACAGCATGAAGAGAAAAGGAGACTGGAGAGCCAGCAACAACTCCTGCCTTGGAGCCATTGCCACATCCAATCCAGAACCTGCGGCCACAGCTCGTTTCTCTTCCCTTTTGTTTCTCCAACCTACAGGCCCAGATGGGCCTTGGCGGTGACAGAAGAGACCAGGGGGATGGGGAGAAAAAAGGCAGCCGCAAAAAGTCTCCTCTGCAGTGCTACTCTACACATCAGACATCTCTAATTAGACAGCAGCAAAATTTTATTAATAGGATGGACATTATAGAATGAGCTTGTTATAAATGGGCCCTGTCAGGGCCTTATTCAGCTACCAAATGAGTATTCTCAGTTCAGTGCTCTCATCTGAGGCATCACGCCTCGTGCTGGATAACAAATGATTGCTATTAACCGTATTGTTAGTAATGATGGCTGAAAACAAACAAAAACCCATAAATAACAGTCTACAGAAAAATTAACCCATAAACTTGATAGATATCCAGCTGAGAAATAATAAATGACAATTTGGGGCCTGCTGGGAGAAGCTAGTGGTTTTTGTTTTCCTCTCTGTCATTAACACATTTTCTGTGCTAAAAATTAGATTCTGATATATAATTATCAACGCTCCCAGATATTAATTCTGCGATTGCACCCTCGGTTTCTCTTCTGGCTGGGCTATAATGTTATTCACAGATTACTCTGTGAAAACACACCAAACACTTAACAGAACAGGTCAAAGTGACAAGCAGCTTCTGCTGACAACACTAACCTGCACTGTCTTTTTTTTTCTTGTTAACCAGGGACACAAAACAAATTTCTCCTATTAATTAACTAGGGTTCCCTTCCAGCCACAACAGGCCTGCCTGTACAGTGTGATGCGAGCTAGCAAATCCCCTCCTTCTCTAATGAAGGCGGCCAAGGGAAGCGAGGAGTGACAAAATCATCCTGCATTTATGACATTCAAATCCACATTCATTAACGTCTTTCAGGGAGGAGACAGGGTTCCAAACAACTTTCTAACTGCACAACAGCTCTCACCTTGAGCTCCTTCCCCTCAAAGGGCTGAGTGGAAGGGCAAGGACATGGGCATGGAATTAAGCATCTGAGCAAAAGACCTTCCCTGAAAGGAGCCTGAATTTCACCCCGGAACCGAATCAGCTCTGTCACTGAGGAGGACTAACTTCCCAAATGCCATGACTTCCACACAATTAACTGACCTTGACTGGGACACAATTCCACCCACCAATGGTTTACATTCATCAGGGACCACCAAGAGAAGGGAACTTCACCAGACTCCTCCATGAACTGACCTACATCCTATAAGCAGACACACACACACACACACACACACACACTGTACTCTCGTGCACACATGTAAAGTCCTTATCACCAGTATTGGCATTATCAAGTCAACCTACTCTATCAATTTCTTTCTGCTGTTAGCTCTCTGAAATTTTAATTTCAAGGAAAATTACAGGGAAAACTTTTTTTTATCAAAAAATTAAGGTACCCAATTTAGAGAATGCATATTATTGTTAGGTACGGTTAAAACTAAGATGATGAAACTTGAGATAAAAGACTAAGATGGCAGGCAGGGGAAGGAGGCAAGTAGGGGGAACCCATGCAAATAGGACAATGCAAATAAGTGAATAAATAAGCAGGTATATGATGCATTTCCCAAACCTGTCTGTCTACCAGAGAAAAAGAGACAGCAAGTTCCTATCCCTCAGTAAATGCCTTCAAATACAAGATGTCTTACCAGGTAGGGGAATTAAACATAAAAACATGGAAACTCCTTAAAATTAGGCCATATTGCCAAGCCTCACATACAGAAGCAAAAGGGGGTGAAGGAAGCAAGAGTGGAAATAAGGAATGCTGCGTGCTGCTATGTGAAAAGCAGAAAAAATGTGGGAGGCATTAGACAGCCAATTTAGAAAACCTTGCTAATTCCAAACAGTTGTGGGATGTTCCCTTTTTCTTTTCAAGCTCCATCAAGGACCCAGGCTAAATAACATTTTTGTGATGGGATTTATTTTTAAAATAAGCAAATGACTCCCACCTCCCATGCCTCATTTTTAACCCCCACGCTGCGTCCCCGTGAACACGTCGCCTTGATGACAACAGCCTAAACTGCAAATCCCTCGCCTCCCATGAACTCCATTTTCTCAGTATCTGGCACTGCGATATTAAATAACTATAAAACTAGAAAGCCAAAATAACTAAATCACCTGGCAGCCAATTTCTGAGAGTTAAACCACAAACCCGGAAAATGGTGGAGTGTGTTGAAATAATGTAAAGGAAACCCATAAATTCAAACTTTATGTTCTGTAAAGAACAAATATGAAAAAGGCATCAAAATAATGAAAGATTGTTTATGTATTCTGGCATGAAATGGGAATGTGTTATGAGAGAGAGCAGTGGTGGAGACAGATCGACGAAGCTGACAGTGTGGTATTCATCCTGCGCGGTGGAGCAGGCGTCCCGCTAGTGGCAGTAGACAGCGCAATAAATCAAGGGCTCTCGAAGCTGTACCTACAGCTTATTACATCCAAGATGACAAATAAATAATAATCCCTGTCAGAGCGGCCCTTTGCTCAAGGATTGAGCCTGAAACCTTTGGCTCATCACTCCTCATCTTAAGTGAAAACACTAGAACTAGGGAATTGGAGGCCACGGTTTGCTAAGCTCATGAAACACAAAACAAGTGAGACCCGGGAACTAGGACTGAACAAGAAAGGTCAAGGAAGGAAGGATAAGCATTTAAATAATCTTGACCGGGAGGGGCCAAAGCAGTGGAATGAAGGAATTCGGGTTAGCATGTCCTAATCACCAGGGGGAGAGAAAAAGCCCGACTCTTATTCCTTGTCCCCTCCCCTACCAGGGAGAAACACCGGACTTCAGTGTAAACTATGTACTGGCAGGCAAAGCGGCAGGGCACAGAGGTGCTGGAAACCAAATACCAATGGCCACGCCCCTCCCAAGCCCTCACCACCCTGTCCACCCTCCTGCCTTATGTAAGAACCACGCAATGGTGGAAAACCACCCTCCCCATGTAGTGATTCCAGCTCTCTCACAGCCTCAGAGGAGAGGAAACAGTGTGGACCAGGGCTAGGCAGCAGGAAGGCTGGGTCACAGAGCCATCCCTGTGCTTCCCTGCTGGGAGGCATCATCACCTCCTCTCGTGTGTGTCTCTCATGGGCTCTTTAATGTAGAGACAATAGAGAACCCTGCTTCTAAATGTGTTGGGCATCTATGGGCATGGTGACCTTGAACTTGTCCCCTAACCTTGAGCAACCCCACTTTCCTATTGTTCCCAACTGGTTAGGTGGAGGGTTTCTCTAAGGGCCCTGAATAGTTCTTCCGGAGCACCTCTCTGTCTGGGTGGGCTCTCCCCTTACAGCAGTCCCCGCCTGGGCTTTCCGAGCAAGACCCTGTCTTCTCCCTGTCTGACCCCATCTCCAGTCCCTTCACCTCAGTGTCTTCAAGAAAGCACAGACAAGGCCCACCACGAAGGTCTCCTACACAGACAGACACACACACACACACACACACACACACACACACACCCTATCCTAACGACCTCTGAATATCCCACCAGCTGCCCTTCAGTCAGCCCACTGCAGTCCCCACCACACCCAGGTATTAAAGCAAAATTATGTGTTGTGATTTGAGAGACCTGCATGAGATGGGTCAGCCAAAGGGCACCGGAACCACTACAAAGCCCTATATCCTGGGAACTAAAATAAGAGTTTCTGAATTACAAAGGAGCAAAGGGCCATTCTACGCTCATCTCAGAGTACAGTGGGGTCCCCACGACTGCTTCACCTCCCTCACTTCATTAGACAAAGGGTGCATGGCGGAGTGGAACACTCCCCAGCTCTGGGCAGGTAAACCTGAGTTCAAATTCTGATTCCACAAGTTGGATGACCTCAGGTAGGGCCCTGCATCTTGCCGAGTTTCATTTTCCTCCTCTGGGAAAGAAGCCAACTGCTACTAATTCCCAATCCATAGGATTATTTTGAGATTAGTTGACATTGCAGGTTTAAACAATTCCTAACATACCTGCGTGCCCAAAAGATGCTAGTCCTCATTCCAGTTTCCTCTTTCCTCATTTTTGATCATCTACTAAAGCAGAATTAAAATAAATGGTATCATCCACATGACTTTAGATCCTTACGAGCCTTCAAAATATCAAAAATTCTCTACAGAGACATAGCATCTTAGGAAAATAATTTGAGCAAATACTGGTACATAGGCCAGAAATTGGAAGAAACTCATCTAAGACTTTGAGGAGGTTTGGGGGCTATAAGTGGGTAAGTGATGTAATACAGCAGGGTCACCTCCATCCAATAATTCTATCCTGGGACTCTATTATTGAAAAAATAATCCAAAATATGGGTAATTCATATGCATGAAAATATACATTACCTGTTATTATGGTCAAAACTGAGCAAACTAAATAGCCCATACTAAGGTTTAAAATATGTTTAAAATTATTTTTAATATAGAATGCTTGAAGGAATAGTATACAGTCTTCAAAAATTATGGCTATAAAAACAATGAAGCAACATGGCAAAATGCCTATTATGTGGCATGAAAAAAGGTGGACACAAAATTGACATGGCTCTGATTTTAGCTATGTAGCATTAGGCCCCTGGAAAAAGACAAGAATATACACAAATAATAACAGTGCTAGTGTGACAGAATTATAGACAATTGTTTATTCTTTCAATTTTTCTCCAACTGTCTATGATTATGTTCCACAACACATTAATTTAAAAAATGAATTTAAAAATTCAAAAGAAGTTAAATGAGTTAAAAAGTGGAACTGTGGGGGCAAAACCGACTGCCACCAAGATTTTGTACTAGTGGACTCCCACTCCTCCCTGTCATCCAAGACATCCCTGTGGGACCTTTTGTGTGATGGTGGGCAACAATGGAATAAAGCTGTTGTCCTGGACTACGCCCATCCTCCTTTTCCCATCATCCCTCACATGCTCCACCTACCCAACAGCCAGTACTTTCCCATCACCCACGCCTGCTTCCAGCTTTGTTGCTGAGGTCGCTCAGCCCATCCCACAGTATTCCTAGATAACTCACTTCTAATGAGAACACTCCAGTTTTCAAAGTCTGAGAGTCTGGGATTCCTTCTGTGGCCCCTAGGAGATCTTGCTTGCTACCTCCCATTTAATGTCCCAAAGAACCATTTCAAAAGCACGCTGTTGAGGGCATCTGGAAATTAGGCAAGGAGATAAGATGGAAAACTGGAGAAAATGATGTCCCATCACTATCCTGAGCCCCTTTCCTTGCCCAGAATAAGACTTCCAGTCCTAGGTGTCCCTCCTTTCTGTATCCCATTCCCTGGACTTAGGGGGGCGGGGCGGGGGGGGGGGACTCTCAGGTTGAAGGTGAGTACTGCAACTTTCTTCATAAATGTTCCAACACAAATAACTTGCTGATACTTCACAGATTGGGATTTCGTTACCAGAAGACAGTTGGAGAGCCTGTCCTTTAATTTAAAAAAAAAGGAAAAGTGAAAATAACACTGGGTGTCTTGTTCTGTGCTAAGTGTTGCAATAGATACTTTAACTCATTCAGCAACAACAACAAATTCATAAGATGCATAGACCTTCTCCAGCCCTCAATGTCCTCCTCCCATCATCCAGGTAGAGACATTCCCTTTAGGAGTCATATCTATGCCATTTAGTTACAGAAACCCTTCACTTGCGGCAGTTTGGATTTAAGGTTCTAGTTTATTCTCTTTGGATTCCCTTTCCTCTCTCCTCTCTCCCTGCTCCCTTGAGGGCACGCCTAGTCCAGTAAACCAGTTCCCAGTGTACAGATGGGAAAACTGAAGCCCAGAAGGTAAGGAAGAACTTGTCCCTGACACGGAGTTCCTGTCGAAGCTGGAAGTGCCTGCTGGTTCTCCCACTGCACCACGCTGGTTCCCATCACTGGTTTCCACAGCAGAAGAGAAAGGTAACCCCTTCTCACCATCTTCTAGAAAAGTGTGAAAGGCAGTCCTCGGTGGCCCACATGAGACCAAGACTCTCACTTCCCCTGAAAAAGAACTAGTTCCCTAAACTGAGGCTCAACCCAAGGTCAACAAGGTCACCAGGAACCTTTGGAGGGTAGCACTGTACCATGCCAAATTCTTAAAGCATACCATTGTCCAAAATTAATTTTTAAAATACATCATTTGAGATAAGTTTGAGTTCAATGTCTTAAAATGGGTTAACAAAAGACATGAGTAAGAAATGATAATGCAATCATTTAATACAATATCACTATTTAAATGTTTTCTTTAAATATAAACATGGCAATTCTGCTAATACATATTACGTACATTTACAACAATGCAAGAAAGCTGAAAGGTGGTTATTGTTGAATTGAAAAAGTCCCAGAATCCCACTAAGAAAATAATGTGAGACAATAATGCATATTTCAGGTACACACCATAACTGACTTAAATTATTATGGATGTACTTCAGACTTAATTACCTTTCTAAAATATGTCGGGGTATTTTGTCATAAACTCTGCAGAGTCTGCTGTACCTCTACTAAATGCCGCTCTGAAACGCACACCCTTGGCTAATGTTTTTATTTGAATAACTTATTACCCAATATAGCAAGCATCAACACATTTTATAGAACCAGAACGTGGCTCTCTGAAATTCTCCCTACCCTAATGCCAGTCACTGTTGGGAGCATTTAGTTATAAATTGTCTTTCAATAAAAGTAAAAGCTCCCAAAACAACAAAATGAAAAGACACAGCAGCTTAAATCAAGGGAAGTCAATTTCCACATGCCGATCCTAAATATTTCATGGCCCTATTTTATTCTGACATTTGCAGATGACTAAAGTGTTACAAAGGAAATAAAACGCTGATTAAAGAGTTCACTGTCATAAAGGTTACTGAATTGTAAATGGCCCTTTCCATCTTCCTGTTAATAGGTGCCCAGCTGTAAACATCATGAAGGATGTGACGGGAGGGCGGCTTCCCTCCTTGAGGAGCTGTATATACATTAATCACCGAATCACCAAGCCATGCTTAATTGCAAGCTGTATATCACACAAATCCATGGTAAGTAGAAGGAAACTCATGATTGCTGCTTCATAACCACTGGGTACTTCTCATTTTAACCTCCTCACACCTGGGACACTTTGTTGCTTTACAACAGGAATGCAGAAAAGGCATTACACCACTAATTACAGCCCACACCGCACCTCCAGCCCAGCTGCGGGAAGAGGAAGCGGAGCTCTCAGATCGGCAGCCATCTAGGCTTCTGCCTCTCTGCAGCTCAGTCCATTTGTATATGTGGCTTCCCACCGCCCAGCCCTCTGCCCACTGCCCCACACAGCCCCCTCCTCCTGTTCCCTTCCTGGGGACAACACGTTTAAATCCATTACTCCTTGAGAGTTTACAGAACTGCTTAAATGATAAAGAAAAAAACCTGCAGTGCATTTTGCTTTGACAAAATTATTGATTTAAATCCCATACAATAGCGCAATACTATTTAAAGGTCAACCCAAGAAAAATGAGTTTACACCCCAACAGAGCCAAGCTTATCTGTCATGAAAGTGTAATGATGTGTTTATTCCCTCACTAGGGTGTATATATTTTTCAGGAAGAGATAACAGTCTACTTGCAGGTGAAATCTGCTCTTAAATGGGAATTTCAGGAGATATTTACATTTCAGATGGTGGGGCTGATATCAAGAGCCCCGAGACCCATTTCTGTACTTACTAGTCAGTTGAGTATTTATTTTCATCACCTAAAAATTATTCTTCTCATTCCCAGGTCTACAAATGAGACATGCACTTGAAAACTATAACCACAACTCATATGGGAATCTTTTAAGAAGCCCAAGGCTGCAAACAGAATCCAAAGGCTGCCATGATAACTGCCTCTCTTGCACTTTGGGTTCTCTTTTAAATTTAAAAATGTGGCAATAACATTTTCTAAATTGATTAATTCTAGAAATATCTGTCATTGATGAATGTGCATATTTGTCCTTTTTTTTTCTTTTCAAAAAGCCAACTGATATATGATCTGCCCCACAAACTCCATCATCGCCCTTCCCCGATTGGCCTCTAGAGGTCCTCAGACCTGGTCGGGCCTGGAATGGGGTGAAGGGAAGGAGGCATGATACTGGGCACCCGAGCCACAGCCCCTAACAACCCTGGCCCACTGCCTGTCCACTGAGCTCAGTTCAACCAGCATTCATTAGATGGCAGGTGCTATGCTAGCTGTGGAGGAACAAAATAACACAGTACCATTTCTCCTGAAAACCTTCACCCGTTCACCTGGCAAACATGTACCACCCATCTGTCATGTGCCTGGTCCTGTGCAGTGGACACTCAGAGATGATGGTCTTTTAGGGCCGACAGACACTGAATACACAATTACACATGAAATAACCATCCCAAAAGTGGACGTTCAGGATGCTAGGGGAGCACAGAGCAAAGGAAGCAAAAGCAATCAACAAAAGGCCTTCCTTACAAAGTGACATTTAAACTGAGACTTGAAGGATGCAAAGGTGTTAGCTAGGTGAAATAGGAGGGGGCAGGTGAAGGCAGTGGGAAAGGCAAGTACAAGGAAGGACCCAGGGACAGAACAGTCTTCTGCAGAGAACAAATAGAGTAGCCTGTGATCTGGCTGAAGGGCATGAGGCAGAACGGAGAAAATCCTGCCACAGTGGTAAGCATTCGGAACCTAAAGAGGACCACTGGACGGTTTCAAGCCCGGGAGAAACATGACCCAGGCAGAATGGGAAATGGATCAGAAGTGAGCCAGGGTTGCCCTGACCGATTTGGCTCAGTGGATAGAGCGTTGGCCTGCGGACTGAAGGGTCCCAGGTTCGATTCCAGTCGGGGGCATGTACCTTGGATGCGGGCACATCCCCAGTGGGGGGCGTGAAGGAGGCAGCTGGTCGATGTTTCTCTCTCATCGATGTTTCTAACTCTCTATCCCTCTCCCCTCCTCTCTGCAAAAAAATCAATAAAATATATTTAAAAAAAAAAAAAAGTGAGCCAGAGTTACTGCTGGAATTCCCTTCGTTGGACGTTATTATTGCCACAGGAGCAATAACAATGGGCCACTGCCACTCTTCAGCATACAACACAGAAGCCCGCTACTCCATCACCACCAGTGCAAAGAAGCAATAGTACACTCCCAAGAACTGGCCTTCATTCTTGTGTTTAAAGACTGAGCTGACCAGGCTTATGATTCAGCTTGTAGGGTCTGCTCCCCTTTTCACAGGTGCAGTGTGGCTGGCCTAGGATGATCCCAGCTCAGTAATCCTCATTATCTCCCTCCAGCACCCACCAGCCCCCTGGCTATTTTCCCGTCATTATTAACTCTAGAGATGAGCTAGAAGAGAGATCACTTCCCAGTCCAGGGAGTTTATTGCTAACGCTTGGAGTGAAAGCTGCCTTCCTGCCTGTGGTCAGAAAGAAAAGTGAAGCGATTGGCTAAAAACTAGGTCTGAGGGTTGTTGAAATTTATCATGCAGACATTTCCCTATTCCTCATAGTCATGGGTGTTGGCGCCTCGGTTGCCTAAAAATTAGTTAGTATACAAAGATCTAGTTCTCTTCCAACTCTCCTCTTGGGGAAGAGGAGTTGGTGTTCATGAATCCTTTATGGTTCCATCACTGGCAGATCCTCAGAGCCTCTCACATTTAGGCAAAAGCCTAAAGCTACCTGCCTAGTTAAGTGAACCACAGGAAAGCTGACCACAGCCCCACAGCCCAGCCCACCACAACCCCCTTCAAATCCCTTCCCCAACTCCAAGGCCACCCTCACAGGCCAACACAGTCAGACCCAGTGCAGGAATCTTCTGCCTGCTCAGGTAATCCCTGGTACTGCACCTCCTGATCCTTCCTGCCCCATCCCAATGCTGAGAGGTCAGCCATACAGGATCACCATTAAGTCTCACTTGTAACAAATGGGTAATTCTAACAAGTGTACTTCTTCACAAGATAATGGCAAAGTGGAAAGAGCATCTACTTTGGAATTAAGCACACCCGGACCCATCACCCACACTTCCCCAGGCATACTGCTTAGACTAGGATCCTCCATTTCTTCAGTATACATTCATACTCCCATTCGTTCATTCGACAGTTATTGGATGCCTACCATGTTCCAAGAGTTTTCACATTTATCTCATTTAATCATCACAATAATCACTATTTTTTCCTCTTATGTCTACATCAAGCATGTCAAACTCAAAGGCTAACACAGGCCAAATAAACAAGGTTTAGATTTATGTGGGCCACAAAAAAAAAAAAAAAGTTTCAATTTTCATAGAAACGCGGGTTTATTTCAATAGAGACATGCTGAATACAAAGGGATGAAATAAATGAGCAATCGCAACATAAAATAGAACATTTTAATAAAAATTAATATTTTTTCTTGACTATTAACTTATCAGACACTGAATAACTGCACAAATTAATAAGCATAACGCAAATAAACCTATTTTTCTTGTTCTTGGAAAGCAAAGTATTTCCTGTTGCGCACACCAAACAAGTCAGTCCAAGACTAACAATGTTGGCAATCGGCTGCTAAAATATTCGCTGCTAGTATTAGTGGAAAGAAATGGTGCGCCTGCACATAAGGTGTATAAGGGGAATGAATGCAACACGATTATAGTAATCAGTCATTAGTGAAGGTTGTAGTTCATTATTAATAATCTGTAATAATAAAAGTATAATATGCTAATTAGACTGAATGTCCTGCCTGACATTCTTCCGGATGACCTTCTGGACAAAGCCAGGGCTGCAAGGGAAGCCCGGGTCCCAGGTGCCACAGAGAAGCTGGTGCCGGCAGCCAGGGGAAGGAAGGCCTACTCTTGCATGAATTTCATGCATTGAGCCTCTAGTTATGTATAACAGGATATTGTAAAAATTAAGTTACAAAATTTTTATTAAAACGTTTCTTACCTACCATTACGTTGGCTGGGCTGCAAAAATATTCACTGTGGGCCGCATGCACCCCCAGGCCACGAGTCTTACATGCTTGGTCTACATCAAATCTACCTCTGTCCTTCTTTTATAAAGACTCTGTGATGGCATTTAGGGCCCACCCAGATAATCCAGAATAACCTCCCCACCTCAAAGTCCTCAATTTAATCACATCTGCAAAGACTCTTTTTCCATAGAAGGTAACATTCACAGGTTCCAGAGATTATGGCGGCCACTATTCACCACAGTACATAGGGAGAAATCATCACTGGCTGAGTTTATTAAATCATGGTACACTTTTTTAATCACACTCACTAATCATGCTCAGATTGTTGTTTAAATTCATGGCCCTTGATGTCAGTTATCCAGAATATGTGGCAATTTTATATTTTTCACAAATGAATTCAAAACCCACTAAAATTCCTTCTTGAGAGGACTTCTACAATGGTTAGAAAATTCCTTTTCCGATTTTTTTTTGCAATATTTAGAGATGAGCATTTTTATAGATGATACACCTAGACACTGCTTAGCAATGAGCTCACATGATGATGGAAACCTTTCCAAACATCTGTTTTCAAAATGTTCTCTCTATGGTATAAGCTTCTTTCAGAAAGCATTTTCCCAACTGCTTTTTGCCTAACATGTCTGTTAGTATATATACTTCTGGTAGGCATTTGGAGTAAAAAATTAAGAGAGCTTGAATTTTTGTAAAAGAAAAATGGGGAACTCGTATTTATAATAATAAAAAAAACAATTCTCAATTTCTTTCTCATGACATAATCAAGGAATCTCTTTTGGAACCAAGGATTATTTTTATTCAGTCTCCAATTCATAATCAAGTATAATGTAAAGGCTCTGTTACTTTAGGATTTTAAAAAAAAAATTAACCCCATCACTGACATCCTCTGAACTCAAACTATGATGGAAACCTCGTGTTTTTAAAAAAATATTAACCCCATCACTGACATCCCAAGAGCCAATAAAATTTGCAAAATGCTGAAGACAAAAAAAAAGAGGGGAAGGTGGCACTATGAACTGCCCCTCAAAGAGAACTAATTCTCAGGTGGCCTTTGGAATAGCCCCTCTGTGTGTGGTACATGCTAATGTGGTAGACACTTGTACCACGGAGGATGCCAGTTCAGTCTGAATATTAAATATTGATCTATCTAATCCCTTTCCCATTTTTGTGTTTTTTAATATTTTTATTGATTTTGAGAGAGAGGGAAAGAGAGAGGAAGAGAGAAAGAGAACCATGGGTGTGAGAGTGAGCCATCAATCAACTGCCTCCTCCACACCCCCTACCAGGAATCGAGCCTGCAACCTGGGCATGTGCCCTGGCAGGGAATTGAACCAGCAACCTTTTGAGGCACAGGATGATCCACACCAACTGAACCACACCAGCTAGGGCTCCGTTCCCATTTTTAGATTATAAAAATCAGAAAAAGAATTCTAACATTGTCCCCCAGCATGCCAGTGGTTCTTATGATGTATTCCCTGGGCTCGAGCTCCTCACTCTAAGGACCATTGCCTCTGAGTTAAGGGTGAGTGAGTGTGCGTACACTGATGGGGAAAATGAAGCTGAGAGAGGCTCCGGGAGCTGCCTAAACAGCACAGAGCGCAGGTGTCAGAGCCAGCATTGGAATTCAGTCTTCTGGTTCCACAGCTGAACCTCACTCCCCTGCTCTGTCCGTCCTCCCCTCAGCAACGGGAAAGGCGAGGAAGGCGGCTCAGCAGAGCAGCTCAGACTCCCATTCTCAGTCCAGGCTGCCTGGGTTTGAACTGTGGTTCCAACACATCCCAGCTATGTGGCCTCAGGTACATTAGACTCTACACCTCAGTTTTCTCATTTTCAAATTGGGGATAATAAGAGTACCTGTTCCAGAGGGTGCCAGTAAGGATGAAATGAATTAATTCACGTAAAGCACTGAAGACGGCAATGAATGCATAGTAAGCAAATGTCAGCACTCAGATGTTAGACATGTAACACCTATTTTTGTAAGGCTTTTCTGTGGAGCAAATGAGAAATACACACATCTACATATATGCATGCACACACATACACATAACAGACAGAGAGAAGAAGGGGTTGCATGTGTATCTGGAATATAATTGGTACCCACTAAGCTTTTATGGAGCTTTTGTTTTTAATTTGAATGGAATATGAGGGTCACACAGAAGTCATAAAGATGATAGGGTCCTCCATAGGAACAAGAAAGCACACCACCCCTACCCTTTGCCTTATCTCTCTCAGACCTCAGCCACTTACAAATCCAATGCCAAAATCCCAGGCTTTGAGTTCTAACACCTGCCTGCTGATAATGCTTACGTCCACAATTCTAACCACTGGAAAACAATAAATACTCTTCTAACAAGAAGGTCCAACCTGGGTCTGTTATGAAGATCCTCTGCAAAGTATAATCCCTTATCTGTTAACTGAGAAGTTGATTATAACGTCCTCTGTCGGACCCTTCAGAGTTCTCTTTCTCTTTGGCTCAGTGTTCAGCGATGTTGAAGATGTCAACTGCTCGGCCATCTTGAGTCCCTGTGTGATTACAACAATCAGAGCCTCTCTGACAACTTACATTGTACAAGAAGCAGAGCAAGAAACACATCTGTATTGTTTTTATACCTTTGAGATTCTGGAGTTATTTGTTACTGCAGCATAACTTAGCCAGACCTAAGTAATACAAGTCTGAAATTAAAATTATTTTTATTATTATTTGTTTCACAGTAGCTACTACCTAGAGTAAACAATCGTATGTCTTTATAACCATTTGTATTCTTCAAGGCAAAGCAAGTACCCTACACCTGGAGTTAATGACTCAGTTGTCCAGGTATATGCCCATTATTCCAACTTCTCAGGGGATCTTCTGCAAAGAACAATAGCTATCTCCAGTGGGAATAAAAAAATGGTGAGACACAAAAATCACACCCCGGCACTCAGTTTCATGAGTAACTTTTTGATATTGCGGACTCGTAAGGAAAACAAGAACCAGGCCACAGAGAGACATGACAAAATGTTTTAAAATCACATGGCGGTTATAGGAAAGGTGATACTGCAGGCAAGGGCAGGCAGGTTTTGCCGACTGAAACCAGGTGAAGAGGAGACATGCCGCCTCCTACCAGGGTTCCGAATGCGAATTGCAAGACTTCAGGCCAGTTAACACAGACTGCTGAAGGGAGGAGGAGAAGGTACAGCTCTAAAGGATGAATTTATGAGGCCTTGGTGGAAGGGAAGGGGGGAAAGGAAGAACAAAGAGATACAAGCTTAAAGATTAAATTGTTTGTAGGAAAGCTGGGAGGCAGTAGGAATGTGGAAATATATAAATGCAAATGAGATTTAAGAAGTAAAAAAGGTACATGGTTAAAAAAATTATAACTTGGGCAAAAAGCCTAAGAAGAGGAAAAAAGGGATAAAATAAAAGTAATTATTGTTTTAATCTATAGATAAATAATTTGCTATCTGAGGAAATGGTGTAAAGAAAAGAAATTTAATAGATAAAATATTTGTGAAAATTATTTACAATTTTTTTAACCCCGAGTCAAACCCCTATAGGATATTTCTTGCTTTAAAAACAAGTAAGAAATGCCCTGTCTTGCTGGTTAATCGCGGAACTGCTATTTGACAGAGAAACGGTCAGTGTGACCTCAACTGTCATCTACTCAATAGCCACTCGGCGGCTACCAGATGTACAGGCCTGACTTACAACAAGCAAATCATGGGGCGACTCACACCCAGTCCGCAGGCCCTGTGGCTCTCGCTGATGGAAGGATGTGCCGATGAATTAGCAGTCAGACAGCGACTGTCATTGGTAATAACTTCTTATTATGTCAAGGAATTTACATGCAGATCAATATGAGCAATGTGCACTTGCTTATCCCCACCATAAATCACTATCGATTGGCACACCAATTCCTCGCCATAATTAGGAGTTATAGACAGGGTTGCAATATTATCTTAAACACTGTGTCACTACCCTCCCGGTAGAGCTGCCATGGCAAAACTCCCGCACTGCTGCTCTTCCTACCCACGGCACTGTTTCTGTTGTTATTAGGGTGAGAAGCGGGGGAGATAAGTGAATAAAATGCCCCTGTGTGCAACATCCACCTGAGATATTCCCCGTGCCCTATTAGAGATTTAAAAAATGGGGGTTTCTCCATATCCATATTGAATTCCTGTGTGCAAATGCAGAAGTTGGCAACATGCTGCTCTTAATCTGATTTATGCACCAATTTATTTTATACATTAGGCACACTGTATGCAGGCTGACTGATGCATAAAAATTTCATGCAAAAAAGGACTCGCTCCCGTGCAACTGCCTTTCGGTTATTATTACCTCTTGTGGTCCGCATCCTACGGTGGGTAGGACAAATGACTCCATACACCAAATGCATTTTACCCACTATACCAACATTTTGATCTGTCTCTATTTCCGCTCAGCTCCAGCTCCAGAACGCTAAAAACGCTGCATCTAAACTTTCTGAAATCCTTTAATGCTACTAAACACCCACTGATGCACAGAACTTCTCTCCCTGTTCACTGTTTAACTGTGTATTATAAACACACAAAACATGCACAACGGAGGCAGACAGACCGACACATACCTGCAACACACCTGGGTATTTGTGGTTAATTTTTGGTTGTGGTTAAACCTTTTTTTCTCTACCAATCATAACCACCAGGCATTGTGTATTACTTTTCTATTTACTTTCACAGGAATGTGTTCCCCAGAATATTAACAGCAAAAAATCCAAACAAACAAAAATGCTTTAGGGGTAGGGTTTTTAGGGGAAAACCAGCTAGAGAAAGCATCTTTCTGTATTTTTCTCTTATTAGAAGTCTCCTTTCATCCAAGAAATATGGGGCTTGAAATAAATTGTACCATCCTGCTTTTTTTTTTATTCAAATCCTTGCCAGAGCCAGGCAGTATGCTAATGAAAACAGGTTGATAAATGACTCCCTGATATTTTCCAGACATTTTTCTCTCAGAAGTGCTCTAAACTGATGTAGCTCAAAGAGAATAAGGCGCATTAAGTCATTATATCAATTTTTGTTACCCAGATACTTCAGTCCCAGTTAAGCGCTGACAGCCAATATAAAACAAGGCAAGGGCATCATACGACTCCATCGATCAAATCTTGTCGTAGATAGATTGCCTATTACACAAATAGAACTAGCGGATTCAGTTTGTAGTTTTATGCTCTCCAATTAAAGGATAACAGGGTAGTTTCCCATAAATCTGCTAATTGCAACTGAATTAATTTAACAAATTTCTCCAAGCACAGAGGAAAAAGCGATTGGTTAAGCTAATGTAAACTAGCACAGGTTGTCACAAAGAGGTTCCCATAACATCCTTTTGCTATACCTTGATTGGGCAAGGTGTCACAAGTATTTAGCTACATGGTGGTGCTCTGGCAACAGACAGCTGACAAGCATAAAACATTGCACAAATAGGAGATAATTTATTTGTGGTACTTTTTTCTCTCCCTCAATCCCCACTCTCCCCCACCCGAAGGATAAAATAACTCCCTCTTTGCATCTAATTAATGTTTCTCTCCAAGTGAAGCTGTTTTTCTAAATCAGAATTACACCAGCTACAGCACTATATTACAGAAAGGGGTCCCTCTGCACCACTCAGCCAACAGTAGGAGTGATGGGCAAAAGCAGAACAACTGCCTTTTGCATTTCAAAGGAGGAAGAAGCTCAATTCTCCTGAATAGGGCAGGGTGAACAGGAGGCAGGGCACCCACTCTCACAAATTCAAATACACAGGTAACCATGGCCCAGGGCCAGGATCGAAGCAGATGATCCCAAGCCGTAAAATAACATGTAGCAGGAGAATTCCTCAACTGCCCTGCCCATCATGATGTGGGGAGGGGCGTGAGATGATGCCCAACCACAGTGCATTTAGGGACGCTCCTCCGCCTCTCTCCCTGCTGCACCATGTCTCCAGCCGGCCTCAGCCAGGGACTCGAGTGTGCTGGCAATGCTCACAAAGACCTCAGGCAGCTAAAGGCTGGGGACTCAGGTGAGGAAGGGCTGAAGAACAGAAAGCATATTTTTCAGATTTGGTGAAACAGGACAGATATTTAATATCTTGTCCTATGGTGCCCATACTTTTTAGACTGCATATTTTAAATTTCTGCTTGCAAAACACAGTTGCCATGTCCATACCTGGCAGGCACCAGCTCCTGCAATGGAGCCGGAGCCCACGGAGAAGGGAGGGGGTGAGGGCAGCTATACCAGGATGGTGTCCCTCTCCCACTCAAACCAAAGGCGGGAACCTGCAGCTCCTCTCTCTCCTCTTGTGATCACAGCTTTAAGTTTTCTTGCTGCGGAAGCTGATTCCTTTTTATCAGGGAGGAGAATCTTGGCATAGACAAGATTTTCCAAAGCACATTTCCAATAACCCTGTTTATCCATGTGTTTCTGCTGAAAGAATAAAGCCTTGCCATGTCACCCCCATGTGCAGGGAAGCTATTTGAAGACAAGAACCATCTGCATTTTGTACTGTGAGCCTGGAGCAGTGGGAACACGGCATGTTGCCTCTGAGAGTACAACATACACAACTTTGAACTGGCTGAGCCGTCTGGCCAAGAGGTAACAGGGTTCTGCAGGAAGAGAGAGGGTGTGATTTGAGTCCAAGCAGGACAGTATAGGATGTAGATACCTACACACATTAGTTTGCCATTTGATACCTAACCAGAAAGAAAAATGAAGCACACACAGGAAAAAAAAAAAAAAGCTATATTCTGACTCAGAGATATTTACGTAAAAATGCTAGATTGGAATCAGGAGACCTGGGTTATAACCGTGGCTTTGCCACTAACTAGTTGCTAGGATCGCACATAAAGATTTCTTCCTCATCCATACAAGGAGGATATCAGAGTCCATCTCAGAATTAGATATAATGGTTTTCAAAATGCAGCTGCATGTAAAACCGAACTCCAGGGCACTCCCAGCTCTTTTTAACAGGATCCAACATCAGAGTACACTGCATGCAGTAGGGTAAGTATAGTTGTTTTGATACTTCTGACTCAGGTATGTAAATATACATGTGCATGCAGGCTGTAATCGGAAACATATTCCTTACGGTCAGTCATAGTCAAAAAGTAAACAACTGAAAGCCACCAATCCAGGGCAGCCAAGGGCTGAATGCGAAGACTCTGGCTCTGTGGTCACATCCAGAGCCGGCACAAGGGCTGGAAGTGCAAGCTGCGGCTCGGAGAGGACCAAGCAGAAGCCTTCTCTCTAACACCAGCTCATCCGTCACTTCTGATGAAAATGACAGACCGGGAAACCCCTCATTCAGGAAAGATGCACATCTACGTAAAGACGTGAACTGGCTCACTTCAGAATGGTCTCCTGCAGGGTGCCCTTTCCGGTTGGTGTGAGTAGTACTGGTTCAGACGGAGAGGTCACAGGTCTGCCACACACGCTTCCTGTGCAAAACCTGAACACCAGGCACCCCGAAACCGCCAAAATGCACAGAGCTCCTGCCTAGGGGGCTCAGAAAGAAAAGGCTGGCTCTCCCATCAGTTGTGGAACAAGGATTTCTTGCATTACTTTATGATTCACATGCACAAAGCAATGACAGAATGGACTGTTCTCTATAGAGGACTTGAGAAAGATGACCTGGAAGGCATCTTGCCAGCCTCAGATAACTCGCCGGCCACCTCTCAAGAAGCCACGTAAGATGAAGTAGGATCTACGAGTAACTCCCCAAACCCTTTGTTTCTACAGTTAGGCTGAGCCTACCACTCAACAATTTCTACTATGCCTTGTTGTAAGTTATGATCTGATGCACTAGTTGGAGAGAAATCTACAAATAAAAAGTGATTTCTTATTATAAATACACAAGAGGCCCGGTGCATGAAATTTGTGCACTGGGAGGGGGTGGGGGTGTCCCTCAGCCCAGTCTGCACCCTCTCCAATCTGGGACCCCTCAAGGGATATCCGACTGCCCATTTAGGCCCCACAGGGATGGGGCCTAAACGGGCAGTTGGACATCCCTCTCACAATCCAGGACTGCTGGGTCCCAACCGCTCACCTACCTGCCTGCCTGATTGCCCCTCACTGCTTCTGCCTGCCAGCCTGATCACCCCATAACCACTCCCCTCCCAGCCTGATCGATACCTAACTGTTCCCCTGCCGGCCCGATCGCCCCTAACTGCCCTCCCCTACCAGCCAGATTGCCCCCAACTGCCCTCCCCTGTAGGCCTGGTTGCCCCAACTGCCCTCCCCTGCCAGCCATCTTGTGGCGGCCATCTTGTGTCCACATGGGGGCAGCCATCTTGTGTGTTGGAGTGATGGTCAATTTGCATACTGACTGTGACTAATTAGCATATCTGGTCATGACTAATTAGCATATCCGGTCATGACTGTGAGGGCGTCATGAGAAATTTGCATATTACCCTTTTATTAGTATAGATTAGGTTGAGTATAAGCTTCTGGAGGGAAAATGTTCCTTTAGCTAAAATATTTTCTGTTGTTTGAATACCTCCTATTGAAGATGACATAGGGTTATGGGACTTGGTTTATGGAAGATGTGGAGGATATGATACTATGAAAATAAACAACAGCAGAAGAGCCATTAACAAGGAAAGTAAATAAAGGGTCTAGAAACTATCCAGCTAGCCTGCCAACAAATATTTATTGAGTGCCCACTGTGTGTTGGGCACTAGACATTAGAATACAGAATTAAACAACCTGCAGAATGGCTTCATCAACAAATCAACAAACAACAAGTGCTAGTGAGGATGTGGAGAGAAGAGAACCCTTGTGCACTGCAATGCAGACTGGTATAACCACTGTGGGAAAACAGTATGGAGTTTCCTCAAAAACTTAAAAATGGAACTTCCATTTTAGTCAGTGATGCCACTTCTGGGAATATATCCAAAGAATCCTGAAACACTGATTTGAAAGGATATATGCACCTCTGTGTTCATTGCAGCATTATTTACAATAGCCAAGTCTGGAAGCAGTCCAGTGCCCATCAGTAGATAAGTGGATAAAAAAGCTGTGGTACATTTACACAAGGGAATATTGCTTGGCCATTAACAAAAGAAACCTTACCTTTTGAAAAAAGAAACCTTAGCTTTTGTGACAGCATAGATAGACCTGGAGATTATTATGGTAAGAGAAAGACAACGACCATATGATCTTACTTATATGTGGAATCTAATGAACAAAATAGAAACAAAGGCATGGAGACATGGAACAGACTGATAGCTGTCGGAGGGGATAGGGATTGGGGGGACCAGATGAAAGAAGGTGAAAGAATTAAGCAAAAAATATCCTATATAATAAAGAGGTAATATGCAAATTGACCATCACACCCTCACACAAGATGGCTGCCCCCATGTGGTCACAAGATGGCCACCACAAAATAGCTCGCAGGGAACGGCAGTTGTGGGCGATCGGGCCAGCAGGGGAGGGCAGTTAGGGGCGACCAGGCCAGCAGGGGAAGGAGGGCAGTTGGGGGGGACCAGGCCTGCAGGGGAGGGAAGTTGGAGATGACCAGGCCTGCAGGGGAGGGAGGGCAGTTGGGGGCGACCAGGCCTGCAGGGGAGGGCAGTTAGGGAAAATGGGCTGGCAGGGAAGCAGTTAGGCATTGATCAGGCTGGCAGGCAGAAGCAGTTAGGGGCAATCAGGCAGGCAAGCGGTTGGGAGCCAGCAGTCCTGGATTGTGAGAGGGATGTCTGACTGCCGCCAAGGGGTCCCAGATTGGAGAGGGTGCAGGCTGGGCTGAGGGACACCCCCCCCCCCAGTGAATTTCATGCACCGGGCCTCTAGTTCTATATAATAAAAGGCTAATATGCAAATTGACCAAATGGCAAAACGATCAGTCGCTATGATGCACATTGACCACCAGGGGGCAGATGCTCAACACAGGAGCTGCCCTCTGGTGATCAGTGTGCTCCCACAGGGGAAGCATCACTCAGCCAGAAGCCCTGAGCTGGGCTCACATTTGGCGAGTGCAGTGCGGTGGCAGGAGCCTCTCCAGCCTCCATGGCAGCACTAAGGATGTCTGACTGATGGCTTAGGCCCGCTTACGGAGCAGGCCTAAGCCTTCAGTTGGACATCCCCTGAAGGCTCCCGGACTGCGAGAGAGCACAGGCCAAACTGAGGGGGCCCCCTCCTGAGTGCACGAATTTCGTGCACCAGGCCTCTAGTATATACATAACACAGAGACACAGACAACACTGTGGTGATAGCCAGCGGGAAAGCGGGGTGAGGAATAGGTGGAGGTGGGTAAAAAGGGGAGGGAATAGAGACAAAAAAAGACTTTGCTTGGGGCCATGGGTGCACAATGCAGTGTGCAGATGATATTTTATTGAGTGATGGTACACTTAAAACCTGTATCCCAATAAATTCAATTTAAAGAGAAAAGAATACAGAGTGAACAGAGCAGATACTGTTCCTTCTCTCCTAGTATACAGTGTGGCTGGCAAGAGAGTTACTAAGTTTCATAAATAAATCAGTACAGCCCTGGACAGGTGGCTCGGTTGGTTGGAATGTCGTTCCATATACCAAAAGGTTACAGGTTCAATTCCTGGTTGGGCATGTACGGAAGGCAGCTGATCAATGTTTCTCTCTCTCTCTCTCTCTCTCTCTCTCTCTCTCTCTCTCTCCTCTCTCTCCCTCTATCTCTCTCTTTCCCCTTTTCCTCTCTCTCTAAAAAGATCAATAAATATACCCTTGGGTGAGGAGTAAAAACAAAGTAATAAAAATAAACCAGCACAGTGAAGGGAAAAGAAGATTAAGGGGCTTTCAGTTTGGGGGTTGAAACCTGAAGGATAAACAGAGAGGCAGGCAGGAGTGCAAGAGGACTTTCCTCGGGTCTCCTGCACAGTTTTCGCAACCCTGCTCTCCCTGCCTTTCCACTCACACCATCACATCTATCAGTAAGTCTCTAAACTCTCTCAGACACCCAAGAGCTGCAGTCAGGCTACCTCCCCTTGACTCCCATAGCTCTCTGTCCTCCCCAAGCCAGGCCCTTTCACACTTCTCTACCCCAATGTTCCCTCAGCTGAGGATGTTTTTTTACAGCATTTCAGTTTTCCAACTTATTCAGGTTCAAATTCCAGCTCCACTTCACAGCTGGAAGAACAAAGTCCTTCCTCCCCTCCATGCCTCCAAGTCTTCATCTGTAAAACAGTGATGATAATAATGGGCCGACCCCTTATCTTTGACATAAGGATTAAATGAGATAATATGTGCAAAACATTGAGAACTATACCTGGCGCATCGTAAACAGCCAATCAATCTTAACTAGTATAATTATGACTGTTTTTGTGATTGTTTCCTACTTTGCTTTATATATTCCCCTCTCTCGATAAAGAGCCAGATCAAACTGCCCTTCTAAAGCTCTCTAGGCTTCCTCTAGCCAATATGCCCCCTGCCAATATATGACACATACCTCTATCATAGCCTTTATCACATGATAGTGAAATTCTTTATGTATCTCTTTGACCCATGGACCCCAAGCCAGGGGACACATCTTATTGATCTTGCTTCCCCCAGTGTCTGGAAATCAACAAAATTTCAGTGAAGGGATTAGTAGACAGACAGATCAATGACTTGTTAATGGATGGTCCCATAGAGGGGGCAGACTGAAAAACTCACCTTGGCCCTCTCTAAGAAGGTATCCCTCTAAGTACCTGAGCCAATGGGTTGAAACCCTCCCAGCCATATGGTGACCCCTGGCTACAATGTCACTGCCCATATTTACCATCATCTGAAGAGCACCTTGGGGAGTAGACCTCTCCTTCAGAAGCCAGGACAACCCTCCAAAGTTTCAAATCCTTAAGGAGAAATCTATTTTCTGAAAACACTTCTAAATGTAGTGAGACATATTTCTTAAGCCTCTAGCTAAGATGCCTGAAAATATCTTTCTATTTATTGGTATCGTTATGTATGTAGTAACAACCCCAGCAGCAGGGCATGACTGCAGTAGCTTTATGTCTGGCAAACTCAGTGTCTGTGTTATCTGAACTCAAAAAGACTATAACATTAAATTTAAGTGACTCACTTAACTAGTAGAATGAGAAAAGATCCAATTTTAAAACTGAAAAGGAAAAAAATTACTACTGTTTGGCAAGAGTTTATTACGTAAATAAGTAGAGGGTATGTCAAGAAATGCAGATGGTCAGAACTTGTATGCAAATATGCATAGCCCATGCACACAGACAATAGGGTGGTGAAGGCCTGTGGTGAGGGCGGGGGTGGGCTAGAAGGGGTAATGGGAGGAAAAGGAAGTCATATGTAATACTTTCAACAATAAAAATTTTTTAAAAAAATGCAGATACCCAACCACATCTGCACAGTAATGAGGAATAACCTGAGGAAGATGGGAAACGTGTCCTCTTTGGTGGGATCAGAGATAGCATCTCCTTTGACTCCTGAACTGTTTTCACCAACCTTACTGAGCCGGGAAGCCCAACGCCACTGGGTTCAAATCGCCATGCCATGAATCCTTTTCATGGCAGCTCATAGTGGTCCATTAACCCCCAAGTAATTTCTCTATGGCACATTCTTCCTTTTGCATGTTAACATGGCAGGTTCCAAAGACCCTGGAAAATGTTTCATCTCTAATTAAATAGAAGCTAATGATGTCACAAGAGATGTGAAAGCAAAGTTGGACCAGTCTGAAGTAGAGTTGATGGTAGGTTGGAATAGAGCCTTCAACAAGTTTCAACGCGCACTTCGTAGGCAATAGGTTGAGTTAAATGGCTGGGTGAACCCCAAGCCACTGCTTTGCTCATTTTTACAAGACTTGGGAGTATTTGGCTAAGAGCTTTCTTACTATTAGTCCTTTCCCATAGTAAAATCTGAAGTTCAAGGCAAGGCCCCTTCTAAAATGGCCACAAAGGTGAAATTAATTTTTATGACAATTACTGAAAAAAGAAGGAAAGCAGAGGTAAAATTCCACCCATCACATGCCTAGAATCCCAGGCATGAGATCTCTCTTTGACCTAACTCAGCCTACAGATTCTACTAATTTTTAAAAGTTTCTCTCACTGGCTGATAATTTTGGGGGAGGAGAGAAGACATTGATAATCCCTCGCAATGCTAATTTATATTTTAATGTATCGTTACCCAACAAAATATTTCGGCCAAATTGGAATGGCAAAACTCATATCTGGGGCACGGGCAATACCAGAACCAATCACCAAAGATCTGTTAAGGGTCCCCTTAAAAAAAATGTGTATGTCCACCCCAGGTAAGAATCGGATCCATAAAATCTATAAAATAGGAGTGCAATGTGGGGGGGGGGGGGGGGGGGGGCACTCCAGAACAGCAATGAATTCCCTGCATACCGTGGGCCCATCGGAAGTAGCTCCATGAGGGCAGGGGCTGAATCACAGGTACTTTGTAATCCCCATGCTCAGCATTGTGTCTAGCACACAGTAGGTATTTAATCAATCTTGCAAGAAAGAAGGAAGATCTTCTTAAGTGTCTTTGCCAAGCCAAGGCTGACTGGAGCAGACAGACCCGTTCCATACACACAAGGCCACCATGGCAATAAACTCCAAAAGGACACAAGGCCTGCCTCAGCCACACTTCATGCAGAGTAAAGGAGGGGAAACAAACACTACCCAGGAACCTTGCCTGACACCAAACACAGAGTGCCAGACATTTTATTCTCCATTAATTTGGATATACAGTATTTCTCCAGGATTACTGTAGCACGCAATGTTCTTATAAGGTTATGAACTGGTTTTGCGTCGTTCCATGGCTAGAATTTAATACTGTACTAAGTGTGATATATATCAGCCATGATTAATCCTGCCCCGTGCTGCAGCAAGTTTCTATAAAAACCAGCTTGAAATACAGGACTCTTAACACCCTTGCCAAATCTGCTAGACGTGATATTAACACGGCTCCAATCCAGGCGAGCATGTCTAACTTACGCTGGGACCATCCACACATTTCCCTCTGTGCTCTGTGAGCAGCTATTTATCCCATCACTGAGGCCTAGGAAATTCAGTGAGTGCTGCCCTGGCCATTTTTACAACAGCATTATTAATAATAGCTCAACAACAAAGTAAAGTTACATATAAAATCTGAATAGGCCCATTATTGTTTTTAGAGGGAGCTAAAAAAAAACAAACACTATATAATTTCCTTGGGCCTATAGAAATCTCACCCTGGCAAAGACAAGAGAATAAATGCACAAGGCAGCCAACCAGCCACCGGAGCTCAGCTACGTGTCAATCCCCTCCCTGAATACCGTGAATTAAAGCAGATGAAAGTTTTAAAATGTCAGGCGAGTCCCTGGGGACGAATATGCTTTATTTTTTTTATAGAGTGAACATTAATTTCAAATGGAAAGGGAAAGCAGTTCTCTATCTCCAGCCATTTGCTCCATTTTTTTCTTAAGTTCCATGTGTCCATTTATAACGGACCAGTCTCAGGGGAATTGATGCTTCGCTGAGTCAAACGGTTGGGCTCAAGGTAAAAGAAAAGTCCTTGTAAGGGAGAAAATGAAAATCCACCACCCACTTCTTAGAAGCAGCCCCAGTATGGAAAATTTGGCTTGGACTTAGAGGTTCGAATCCTGCCTCCAACTCTTTCTAGGTGTTCAGTCTTTAGAAAACCTACCTGCTTTGATTATTAATTTATTTCTTCACAGGGTATCAGATAAAGTAAACAAAATAGTAAATGTACATACTATCTAATATATAGCATCAATATATGCACTTGTGTACATATGCGCATACATATGCATATATTTGTATGTGTATATTCATGTATATCTCACACACATATACTCTTCAGGTTGTTGCTTTAACTTGTAACAGCTTTTACCCCTTATTTAACCTCTATCATGCATTCTGGTTTTATTTAACTGTTTTAGGAAGGGTACGAAATTGCCATTCATTACTCATTCATTAATTCATATACTATATACTGAGGATCTATGTGCCAGATCCTTTGGAATCCAACAGAAAACAGGGTTCTCTCTTGCCCTCAAAGAGCTCACAATTTAGAATAGTGGTTCTTTTCCAAAGGTGAATCCCAGGTGAAGTTCAGAAGCCTTGTCTCCCAGTTTAGGTCAAGAAATCACGTTGACTGCATCACGATGATGGGACAAATAACTGGCCTAAGCACTCTGTCCCAAGAGTCACAAGACCAAAGGGCCCATGATAATTTGGATTATTGCATAGCAAATAGTCATTCCCTTCCCATCCCTCTAAGGGCAGAGTTTATTTCTCTGCCCCTCTGATACCGGTCTTAGCCATGAAATTTGCTCGAAATTTAGCAGTGTGATGTGAGCAGAGGCCCTAAGTGAGCTCCACAGCACAATGTGGTTGGGCTCTTGTATGCAATGATTTACCATGGGAGGCTTGAGGCAGCCTATACTCCATCAGTCTATGTCCCAGAACAAGCATACATGACACAGACCTGAAGCCAACATACAGCCTGGAGTCAAGGCTAGCTGCCCTGCTGCCTAGAGCAGAGGGACCCAGCCTAGATCATGTCAAACCACAGTCAACCTGCAGAATATAAGGAAGAAAATAAATGGGGTGGTTTCTTATGCAGCATTATTGAGGCAACAGCTGACCAATGTAAGGTCTAAGCAGAATCCCAACCAGAAAATTATTGCCTCATCACAAGCAATCTGGCACAACTTAACTCCTGAAGCATTAAAATGAGATTATGGTATAAACATGCTTTTCATGGTCAAATCAATCATTCTGTCTCAACTCCTCTATGCTTGGTTTCAGCTCTCTCTGTGTTGAAGGAAATTAACACAAAATAAGTTGATCTTGATAAGTATCATTCAAATCAATAATGTTAATTGGGCTCCTGAGCATAAGATAAAATGACTTCAAATCAACAAAAGGTTAATATACCTTACCTCCGTGCAGCACCACCTATGATAAATCTATAGTGGTCTGAAGTTTCCAATCTCATTAACAACACGTTTAACAAGCTAAAAGGACAGGACCGTTGCCCCTACAAAATGTTCTTTCAATGCCAACCAACAGGTTAACTGAGGATCATAAAGCATATCCAATTGTGTAATTAAGTTATACCTGAACAAGGGCAGAGGGATGTACTCAAGGATTATAACTTGTTTTAAACTTTAATTTCATTATCTTCCTGTCCTACATACTTTCCCACGGTAGTTTATGAAATTACTGGGCATTTCCTTTTATTGGCTATTTCATTCTAAGTTGCCAATATTAGCTAGCAAAGAAAAAAGTCATCCAACATTCTTAATGAGCATATACAGTATGTAAGGAGGTGTGAGATGTGCTCTAGAGTCTAGACATGGGAAGAGAGGTTTAAAAAACAACAGCATTACGAGGTCCCTGTCCTCAAGGAATTATCAGGCTGTTATGACTTATTAATGGTTACATCACCAGTAATATACATATAAAGTAAGCCACATAAAGAAGTCATATGAACTAGGCTATTGTTCGCTATCTCCTTTTTATCCATCTCTGCTAACTTCTTTCTAGACTTTCCCAAATTTGGCTGTTATGCAAAAAACTCTGTTTTCCAATTCCAGAATAGGGTTCAATTGGCTTAATACTATCAGCAAAGTCCACTCCCCCCGGCCACAGTTACTGGTTATAGAATAGGATATGAACCTGTCTTAGTCCACTCAGTCTGCTATAATAAATTGCCACAGACTAGGTGGTTTAGACAACAAACATTTATTTGTCAGAGTTCTGGAGGATAGATGTCTGAGATCAGGGTGCCAAGCATGGTCAGGTTCTAGTGAGAGTCCTCTTCCAGGTTCACATTGCTGACTTCTTGCTGTATCCTCACACGGCAAAGAGAGGGTGTGAGAGCTCTCTGGAGTCCCTTTTATAAGGGCACTAATCCCGTTCCGGAGGTCTCCACCCTCATGGCCTAATTACCTCCCAAAGGCCCCAACTCCTAATACTGTCATATTGGGAGTTAAAATTGTAATATATGAATTTTGGGAGGACACAATCAATGCAGACCCCATTTAGACTTACTTGGCCAAAGAGACTCAATTTGGTGAATTTTGTTCAAGCCTAAGGGAAATGAACTTTATCCTGTTGGATTTGAACCAGAAAACGCACAGTCTTAGTAACTATGTGCAGCCACCTTGCAATGGGGCAAGGCCTACAGTAACAGACCCTTCACTGAAGAATAGTTGCTGTTCCCTAACCGGTTTGGCTCAGTGGATAGAGCATCGGCCTGCGGACTGAAGGGTCCCAGGTTCGATTCCGGTCAGGGGCATGTACCTTGGTTGTGGGCACATTCCCAGTGGAGGGTGTGCAGGAGGCAGCTGATCGATGTTTCTAACTCTCTATCCCTCTCCCTTTCTCTCTGTAAAAAATCAATAAAATATATTTAAAAAAATAGTTGCTGAAAAATGGAGAGAGAACAAGACTGAGTTTCTGACTCATGCTTTACCTGAAACCATAGCTACCAACACTGACTCTTTTTGTCTTTAAGACAGTTGGAGGTGGGTGTGTGTTTTTTTCCCTGTGATTTACAACTAAAAACATCTAAACCAGGGGTCCTCAAACTACGGCCCGCGAGCCACATGCAAATACAAATATTGTATTTGTTCCCGTTTTGTTTTTTCACTTCAAAATAAGATATGTGCAGTGTGCATAGGAATTTGTTCATAGTTGTTGTTTTTTAACTATAGTCTGGCCCTCCAACGGTCTGAGGGATAGTGAACTGGCCCTCTGTTTAAAAAGTTTGAGGACCCCTGATCTAAACAATAGAACAAGCCACAGATTTCCAAAGAGATAGAAATTATTGTGGACTAGGAACATCTAAATAGAATCCAAAGAGGAAGTAGACTTGTCCTGAGCCTTGGAAAATGCATAAAATTTAAGTTACTGAGGAGAGGGGGGAGTGATGACAGAATAAAATAGAAGGAGAAACAAAAGCAAGCCTAGTGACCTTGATTATGACATCAGAATGTTAGTCCGTGACCTTGATGATGCTAATAATAGACTACCACACGTGTACATCACTTCACAGAAACACCACACGTCACTGTCTTGTTTAATCCTGGCAGAGGCCCTAGGAGAATTTCATGACCATCCCAGAATACACAGGGGAAAATAGGGCCCCAAGAAATTTCAGGCTTATGCAATGTCACCAAGGATCGGTTCAGCCTCCCACAGAACTGGACAAGAATTCTGATCCGCCACTTACTAGGTATGTGAATCTTTAGCAAGTTACTTCAACCTCTCTGAACCTGTTTCTTCACATTAGGTATCATAATAATAAGGTATCATAATAATAATAATCTAAGATTGTGAGACTGAAACAAAATAATGCATAAAAAGTACGTACCACGTCTATCACAATGTATATGATCCATAAATATTAGTAATTATTTTTGTTATTGTTATAAAAAAAAAAGAAAAATGGGATCAGTACCTAAAGCCACAGTAGAGGAGAATCAGGACGAGTGGGTAGAATGACAAAGTGGAAGCTTTAGGCTTAATGTAAGAAATGTTTCGAACACTTCGTGCTTTCTGGAGTCAGTGATCTCTTCAGAAGGACGGGACCTCCACTTCTGGAGGTTTCCACTCAGAAGAGAAAGATCTGTGTTTAAGGTCACCATGCAGGAAGTCGACCATCAGAAGCAGGATTTAAGGACGTTGCCCCAAGGATTCTTTCATCACTGAGACGTACCAATCCTATGAGATACCACTGCCCTGCCAGTGTAATTTCCACGGCATCCCACAACTAATGATTACCAGATCCTTTCCCCACAGCTTTCCAGTCCTCAGTCTCTAACAAGGCTCCCAATCACTTATACATTAAAGAAGTGTGATACAAATTTGACTGGACTCACTACACCCACGCTATCCTCCAATATTGCGAAAAGCTAATTTCAGCTGTCACTTCCTGCAAGTAAAATGACAAATATCTGTAATATCTGTCAGGTTATGAATGCTTTAAAAAGAGTTATGCAGCTGCCAACGTTTTGATGACATTAACAAGAGAAAAGTAAACGAAGAAGAGGAAACAGCATGTCTGTGGAGTACCCAGTTGCTAAACTTCTCTATTACTTACATTAATAAAATCAAATTACCGCCATAAAAATGCAAACAATGAAGACTTCTGGAGAAAACCAATAGAGGCAAATCTGCTAATAATGCTGCCAATTCTGCAGATGAGATCATCAGAATTAGCTTCAACACCTCAGTAGAAAGTGACTAATTCTCTTAAGGAATGTGAAGTCTTTACTAAACTTTTCCCCACCATGATGGCATAGGAATAAATGTGTAAAATCCCTGGCACAGAGTAACCAATCTTTTTAAGAGCTTCTTGTCATCTTGGAAGGCAATGTACTATTTAAGTAGGTCACTACGCATCCCATTTTGACTGAAAGACTCCTAGTTTAAATCCATTATTTTGAAATAATTATTATTAAAGTATGCTAGTCTGGATCATGAATTATTATGGCATGTATAAATGAATAGGTCTGTGTGTAAACGTGTGTGTGCATATATACATGTGCATGTATGTGTGGTTCTGTATATGTCTGTGTACATGTGTATACATGTGTGTGTGTATGCATGTACAGGGTGTGGCGAATGTGGGTTTACAATTGTGAGTATGTAAAACAGAGTTTATTTTTGTATTATTCTTTATTATTATACAGGTAATTAGGCCATGAGGGTGGAGACCTCCTGAATGGGATTAGTGCCCTTATAAAAGGGACCCCAGAGAGCTCTCACACCCTCTCTTTTAACCCCACCCTGTATATATATGTATGTAATTCTTTCTCTTCAATTTCTAAATGGATCTTATCTATAACATAATTTATCTTTGGGGACAAACACTACATTTTACAACAACAATTTCCATAGTTACATAATGTTCGATTTTTGCTATCCAACTAAACCAAAATAAATATGGGAGGCAAAAATAACCTATGTTTCTTTCACATTTTTTTAAAAAAAAATTTTTTTTTTAGAGAGATAGACATCAATTTGTTGTTCCACTTATTTATGGATTCACTGGTTGATTCTTGTATGTGCTCCACCAGGAATCAAAACCCACAACCTTGGCATATTGGGACAATGCTCTAACCAACTGAGCAACCCGGCCAGGGCTCTTTCCCATCTTTATTTCACTATATTAATCACAAATAAACTGAATGTAACCAACCAAATCACCTCTTGGGAGCAGAGACAGGGAGTCCAATTTTTAGTTTAGGAGAAGGTCTTAACTCAATGGTTAGTTGGCCACAATGTAAGGCTCTAATCCAAAATCTACACTGTTAATCATTAAGTCGTATCTGTTTTTTCCAATATTTCTGCTGCTTCTCCAATACCAGAGAAGGACAAAACAGAAAAACAACTAATAAGAACAATCAGTGTCAAAGTAGGGTTTCCCGGTGCACTCGAGTGATCACTTTTCACATAGAGTATAACTATCCTTAGTTAATATATATCCATTCTTCCTATATGCATTTTTGAGGGATCTACCCTGTGCAATGGATAATATACACTGTGGATTCACTGAACTGTGCCTATATAATGAAATAACTGAGAAAAGCCCAACAATTCAAAATGAATGGGCCTTATTTTTTAAACTTTAATTCATCTCTATTTATGACCTGGGCCATCTGCAAGCTACGTGTTTTAAAACACTCACGAAAATGTCCCCCCATCTCTCTTGCAGATGCAGGAAATTAAATCAGATGGGAGTTCTGACAGCCAGCCAATATCACTCTTTTAGCAAATCTCCCTACCGAGAATATCTAAGCTTCTTCTTGGTCTATGAGTTAAGTCATTAACAAATATACACAAGTTTGGAGGAATAAAATGATCTGCAACAAATCAAATTCCATGTAGCATTGGGCACTGGCACTATTCCCATGGAAATGAGTAAATTTTGTGGCAAACCAACTTCTTTTCTCCAACACATTCCAGAGATAGCATACTCTTTTTGGTGTTCCTCATAAATCTGAGAAAATTAAGAGTTAATATACCATGATATTTTTATTACTGGCTCTAATGCAATAAATATTCAAATATTAGTAAAGATAGAGATGGCGGTACCACATGAAGAAACCTCAAGGTTCTCACAGCTTGGGCTTTCTGGAATAATAGATACCCGAGCAGAAGCAAGGTGGGGCCTAAGGTGGCAAGTAGGAATGTGAAGAGCTCCACTTCCCCCAGGTTAAAGACAGGTTAATCAGGTGCCAGGTTTGAAGCTGTTCTTTGACTGCAAAACTATAATGATGGAGTGTGGAAAATGACTCCTTTGGGGAATTACTTAAGAGAGGAGTCATTAAAAAAATGGTAAACAGGATGAACCCATTGGAAAAGAAGTGAAAAGCGGGGTGGGTAACCAGAGCAAATAGAGGTGTGGCCATTCACTGCCAAAAGCTATCAAGAGGCAAGGGCAAGAGACATCCCTTAGGAGGAAATAGAATTTGTACAGACAACCCCACATGTTGCTACTGAAATGAGAAGTGATGGTGGAATTTGTGTCCACCTGTTACAGGGAGCTGATATGATGTAGCGAGGTGCAAACAGAAAGAATCAGAGTAAAAAGGAAGCCCTCCTCCAGGGTATATATATTTTTTATTTTAATATGCTTTTATTTTTACAGAGAGCAAAAAGGAGAAGGAAAGAGAAAGATAGAAACATTGATGAGATAGAACATGAGAGAGAAAAACACTGATCAGCTGCCTCCTGCAAGCTCCCTATTGGGGATCGAGCCCACAATCTGGGCATGTACCCTGACCAAGAATGGAGCCGAAGAGCTCTTGGTGCATGGGTCAATGCTCAACCACTAAGCCACATTGGCCGGGCAAGGGCTATATTTTCAAATTGGAACTGTAGATGATAAAAAAAAATATTGGAAGAAATCCCAGAGGTCATTTTTATCCAAAGCATCTTTAGTATAAGAAATTTGTTCTACAACATCTCATTTGGCTTCCATTTAGACACAGGTTAGTCCTGCCCACACAGTAAGAAGACTGTCTAGAAATCTAAGCAGTTCACTTTCTGGAATCAGAGAAGAAAACACCTTCCTTAAGCCACATATCCCATAATGGGCCAGGCCAAGAAACCAGTGTAGGTGCTGGTCAAACATAAAGCTAAGCCTGGAGTCAAAGCAGGGATCCTGGAGTCCTTTCCCCAGAAAGTGAGCAAGTTTTTAAAGCGCTTTAAAGTCCCCACCACACCTGGGAGTGACACCAACCAATACCTCTGACACATAGAAGATTCCTTATCACTGAACATTCAGAACATTTCAAAAGCGTTCATCTGTGCATCTCTCTCCAATCCAGCAGGAAGGCCTTACCGAGCCATGGGGGGCTGTGGGCATACTTTGGGAATCCATGTTCCAAAGTACAGGAAGCAGAAGAAACTCGGGGCCTTGTGATTAGAGCAGACTTTGAAAAGGCTGTCGGGACATAACCCACATTCCCAAGAGGCTCCCACAAAATGAAAGGAACGTGCCTGTCCTATAGAGAAAGACTGAGAACTGGAGTGAGACCTTTAAAAGCAACTGGTATAGATGGCTTTTCAAACTGCAGGTCATGGTCAAATCAATTTAATGAGTTGTGATAAACATTTTTTAATGGAATGAAAAGGACTAGATGGAAATGCAATAGGAAATAACAACAAACATCACCCGGTGTAAGGGCAAATATACACATACATGTGTGAGTGCTGGACAGCAGAGTAAAATGTTTATCTTTATAAGGGTTGTAGTTTTTAAAACATGTTTGAGCAACAGTTTCCTGGTGCAAACTTCTTGTTTCATAAACAGATCCTCTGCAACCCAGAAGACCTAATGTGTCCCATTGCTGGTAGTTAGTGACAGAACTTGGATGTTTCCAGGAAGAAGAGACCCAGCCTCTTACACCCAGTCTAAGCTGCCTCTGTGAGATTAGCTCTGAGACGCCTTCTAAGCCATTTCGGTTGCATGCACTTCCTAGTCCAGTGGTTCTCAACCTTCTGGCCCTTTAAATACAGTTCCTCATGTTGTGACCCAAACATAAAATTATTTTCGTTGCTACTTCATAACTGTAATGTTGCTACTGTTATGAATCGTAATGTAAATATCTGATATGCAGGATGGTCTTAGGCGACCCCTGTGAAAGGGTCGTGCGACCGCCAAAGGGGTCGCGACCCACAGGTTGAGAACTGCTGCCCTAGTCCAAAGGACCTCTTTTCCTAGTTTAAGATTTTCTTCCTGAGGCGGACTCAGGTCAAGCCTCTGGCCCACCCTGCCCACTTGCACAAGGGAGTCCCCATTAGCACAGGTTACAGCTGCCCATGGTCTCGGCTTCCTTTAGGAGGCAACATGGAAAAACAAATTCTTTTGGATCCAACGTTTCCCAATGGCGAACAGCAATTAGTAAATGTACAAATTGAGATCCTGCTCACACACGGCCACACTTTCAGTGTTGAGTGCATATTTGCTCTAAGTAAAATGCTTTGCTTTCATTTGTGTCAGCCCTGCCCATAAATAATAGACTTTATTTGAATTCCATAGCTCCCTCTGAATTCCACTCTACTGAATGTAACAGGAAGAACATCACATTCCAGCAGCATTTCAAGGACCGAAAACTTTGATCAATACACAGGCTGGCAACCTAACCAACATTGATTTATTCCTCACAATTATGCTGAGAGGAAAAGGCTACTGCACTGACTTCCCAGGCCTTCCCTCAGAAAAAAAGAATGTCTCCATCGCCGTCACCACCGTCATGGGCATGTTGTAGAAACCATGATGAAACTTACACATGCCAGACATAGCCCTCAGCTGTCATGGCCCGCCTCTGCCCACCAACTGACCGCAGGCCTAGAGAGTGGTGCTTCAGCTCAGAAATGTCTGACCCCAGATCCACAAGCCCAGAAGTTCTGCTGCTCTGCAGGGTTCATCAAAGCAAAGGCAGGAAGTCAAGGAAATCCTGACCCACAAGACTCTCCCTCCTCAACTATCATAAAAGTGCCCTCATCTGGTCAGTGCCCTCAGCACTGCACGTGCTTCCAAGCCAACGGGAAGGGACAATGATCTGAGGAAGGGGGGCCTCTTTAAGGAAAACTTTACTCAAGGCAGAAGGCTCAAACAGAAACATTCAATCACCGGGCGATGACACTTATTTAGATAAAGATAATATTCTCGAAGAAAAAAGAAAGAAAAATGAAACTCAAGGTTCTCCATATATTTATTTATCTGAAGGAAGCCATGAGAAGAAACCTGCCTGAGACATAAGAAATTGGAGCTTTCAAACATGCTGTTTCCACCTTATCACTCTTATCTGTTAGGGAAAAAAATGCGAACAGCTGCATTTAAAGATAAGGGAACAGAAAGGTGTTGTGTATGTTGCCCAGATGTTTCTGAAATCGTTCCCTGTTAAACTTATCTTTCCAGAACTAAAGACACCTCTAATCTTTTCTAATGGCTTAATCAAATGAAATAAATGGCTGGGCATAATATCTTCTTTAAAACTTACACTACTAGTCACGTGCCCATGTTCACATACACACATGCACACATAAGCAGGGATCGTTTTCAATACTTATCCCAGGGAAAACTAGTCCCAGCATTACAATATTATTCCCATAATATATTTTCTCAAAGACAACAAGCTGGAAAACAAGTCGGCTAAGATTTCAAAAGTGTTTCTTTTTGTTTTCTTATTCTGTCTTCATGGAAGGTAACCGCTCCTTTCCTTCATTACTTCAAACATGTATTACATTCCTACTGTGTGTCTGGCAGGGCTTTGAAAAAGAAGAGAAAATAAATAGGAAAATGATACCAATAGGAAGACAGAGACTGGGTTGAAAGATGAAAAGCAGTAAAGAAGGGTTGAATAACGGGTGAGGAAAAGAATAAAGAAAGAATATTGACTATCTGTCCAATTGAGGTCCTAGCCCCTAGTAGCATTCCTAGACACAAAAGGGCAGAGTGCAGAGAAAAAATATGCTACACCCAATTTGTTATCCTTTTGTGAGCTGGCTTCACATTTCTGCTCAGCAATTTATCATTCCTGAACACAGAATTGAGAGTCAAAGGGTCCTTGGAGAATACATGGGTTTACATCCATGTTCTGCCCTGAAACTAGGGGCCACCAGAGGGCAGGGCCCAGGTCTAACATGAGTCTCAGAACAGACCTGGTCCTGTGAAGGCACAGAGCAAGGGCTTTAGTCATTCAACAAGGTATACTTCTTGAATAATACAGTCAATACCAAATGCTATCTATCTATCTTCTCAGCTGAAAAATGGAGGTAGTAAGCCAGGTGACCAGCAAGGTCTTTTCTGGTTCTAACAGTCTGGGAGCTACCGTCCAGCCAGGCCTAAGCGATTTTCAGATTTTCCTTCATCTATATTTTGAATAGATGAGGAGGCTTAGGTGACAACTCATGCTTCCAACTGACTTTACCCTTCACCCTAAAATCCACCCGAAAGGTTCCATAATATACACTCTTAAATGAAATTGTCATCCAGCAAACACAAACTCCCTTTTATTAAAAGAATGCACCGAGGAGCACATGGCTCCTGTCACGTCCCACACCATACATGTGTGGCAAGGAGGCAGAAGATGAAATGGACTACACTTCCTTTCTGCATCATTCATTTGCTGGCATCATTTAATCTCTTAAGGGTAATTACAGCCTTTACTGGCAAGAAAAAAAAAGGGGGGGCAAACAGTGTGGATTATCAGGCACCCCCTGAGTGGAACTGGGAACCATCAGAAGCCAATGGTGAAAGGAAAAAATATGAGTAAGCTTCAAAGCCAAGAAAGGCAGGAGGCCCCAATGGTCGGGGCTAGTGGATCTACAGAAAGAAATTGTACCATGAAGGAGAAAACCAGTGCCTTCAAAGAAGTCTTTCAGTCAAGTACAATCGTTGTTGTCACTTACCTACAAAATCTCAAAAGGGCCATTCTCCATTTGACAAGACCACCCCCCTTCTAGGCTTCTCTAGGTAAACCACAGACATCTCGGAAAGCCACTCATCTCAGTGTACAAACATTCTTCCCTGATGACCATACAAGAAAATAAAAAATCGACTCTAAGATTATGCTCATAAAGTTAGAACCCATTTGAAATCTGTTTCTTCGACATGTGATACTTTTATGTTTCCTCCAGGTTTTTGTCCCAGAGTAGCCTGAGGGAAATGGAGCCAACGTGAATGAATTAAGGGATCTACCAAGACCATAAAGGAGTAGAGTAGATTAAAAAGTTCTTTCTTGTAAAAAAAAATTAACTAGAGAAGGAATCAAAGGGCAGCTATAGAATAGAGGAAAAGTCCTTTTTTAAAAATGATTTACTTTGTAAACCTTTATCATCTCTTTATTGCACAATCAATACATGTAAAACTGTGCCTCTTGAAAGAGAAGTGAGATAGAAATATTCAAGGCAAGATGCATAGAAGACTGGGTTTTCCTATAGGTGTGTTGCTTAAAGCAGCAGTCGCCAACTGGTGGTCCGTGAGGTCCAAAAGGTTGGTGACCGCTGGTTTAAAGGAAGGCTCAAGGATATCTACAGCATCAAAGAAAACTCAGCGAGAGGATCTGTGGCATCTGGAGCTATGACTAAGGATCCTCGCACACCTGAGCATTTCCCTTCCACACATCAGGCAGCATGGAAATCAAAGGGTCACGATGCCCATAAAGTATTGAAGCTACGTGATGGGAACATGGGGTTTCATTATACAATTCTCTCTTCCTTGTTATGTGTTTGAAGATTCCCATAATAAATTTAAAGGCAAAACTTTTTTAAACGTTGAAAGGCCAATAATTTCCTAACTTCCCTTTTTTTAAAATGTATTCCTGGCAGCCTCTAATCTAGGAACCCTATAAACTCCATAACCTCCTTAGCAGCCATCACCAGCTCAATAATAGGACCAGAGCTACACAACTTGCCCAAACAAGACCCATGAGATGTACTCCCCCGTACTTGGAATAAAGTTCCAACTCCAGTCTGTATGAAAGAGAAAAGGTCATGTTAAGGTGAAATGGGAGCGTGCTGATCTGCAGGGGAGAGGGGAAAAGCAGAGGGGCAAAGAGAAGCAGGGGTGTCAGTCGACAGAAATTTCCTGGCGGTAAGGAGCCCATCTCCTTCCTGACTTGCTAGCTTGTGCTCACCTGCTCAGGAGTCCCAACCACATCTCCTGCTCTGGGAACCTACAGGGTTCTTTTAGTCACTCACTTCTCTGTCCTTGGCCTGAGCAAGGGGAGAGAGGACAGAGAAGTGAGTGACTGAAAGAACCAACCAAACAAGCCTAGGCTAAAACAAGTGGGAAGGAGAGAGGACTGACCTAGTGACCCACGTGTATTGAGCCGGGTAAATCAGCACCTACAGTGAGGGCTGCCTTTGCCCCCAGAGGCCTCCTTGAAGCCAAGAGGAAAAGAAGGATGAGAAAGAGAGAGAGCCACTCTCAATACGCATCCTCCACTCCAGAGGCACAAAAACAGACTTTTGGACTCTTTCTCATGCCTCACAATTTCTTTGCTGAATCTAGAAGGGGAATTTACACAGCAACTGAAAAAGAACAAGCTAGTAATGTTTGTCTATTTACCTTTAAATGTAGGGTATAAAAGGGGAAGCTGTGCGCTGGTCAGGGGAAGGGGGTGACCACAGATCTTAAAGCTCTCTCTCTTCCCTCTGCACTGCTCTGGACACCCTGGCGTCCCCAAAAAGAGATCCCGCACATTTCAAAGTCACTTTAGAGCTTACAGAGTAAACACACATCGCAAGTTATTCGTTTTTGCTAATAAAGGAGATTTCCTTTTTCCTCCTAAAGGTCATTTATACCCTTGATAGTCTGAGAACAAGTGGCCAGTGACAAAGGGGGAAATTACTTACAAGACTTCATAAAGAGGCAAATATTGCTTCTATTATTACACTAGATCCACTTAACATCAAACAATGTTTCATTAGTTAACAAGACATTTGCTTTCAATGAATGAAAACTATAATAAAGAGTTGCTATATTTTAAAATGTAATGAACGTAATTTTTGCTCTACTTTGTATTACCATAAAAACGGGCCTTAAGTGTACTTCTCATCTGCTCCTCTTCTCTAACTACCATAATTTATGCAGATAAATGTTGGAGGAATTGCATCAAGAACACTATTCAGATTGCTACCCATAAAAGTACTTAGCTATCATTTTCTTTTTCTCCTATTTATATGTCTTTACATTACAAAAATGAAGTTACCAACGTTAAAAAATGATGCATTGTCACCAAAAGTACTGAGGCATAACACCGAATAATAAATTATTAGTCTTTGAAGGTTAAAGCCAAGTTTAAGAGAGAGTGACGCTTTTGTTATGCTGGACTCCTTTCAAACTGCAGTTGTCTGAGGGAAGCTTCTAAGTGACAACTGACACCCTGCTAACATGATCAACCTGCAGATTCCCTGCAAAACTCTAAAGTTCTGTCAAGGGCAGATCAATGTTTGTGATAATTCACAAAATAATTTGGCTTCACATAATAGGCATAATGCTACGTGGCTCAGAAATGCAACTCTTGGTGTCTAAATGCAAACATGAGGAAGCGTGTGTGGTTTCTCCAGCCTTCCCAGAACCCCCGCCCATTGGGAGCTCAAGTGAAAGAATTAGGACAGGCTTCAGCAAGGGGACCCTTGTCCTCCCTTTCCCTCCCCCACCTCCCCCAAAGAACCTCAGAGCGGGCGGGGGGGGGGGGGGGGGAGACCTATCTTCGGCAAAAGCACTGCTCCCTTCCTTATCATTTCTAAGTGCAGATCCCAGCAAAAGCAAATTCACACCCTCAGAATGCAGCTGATACCGGGTCATGCATGCAAAGGCCTGGTAAGCAAAGGATATATTTGTGGGGATCCTGAATGCTACATAAGTGGCACAATGGGGTGGAGAGGAGAATGCTGATAGCTGGTGGCATGCTACTTGTCAGCATCTTACACCAAAATGGAAGTCCTCCAAAGTCAACACGCTGCTGAAGAGTTTATATACCATAGAAGACATTTACAAACTTGACCCCCGACATAGTCCTAACCATACTGTGGGGAAGTAGGAACCTAGCAGCCTCTAATTGCACAAGGGCAGAGAGCAGAGTGTTTGGCACATAATAGATGCATTATAAGTATCTGTTGAATAAACTCGCAAAGCAGCAACTTCCAATTGACTTCATCTCTGCGGTTCTTACATTCCTCAGTATCACAACCTTTATGCTAGAACTTCAAGAAAGTTGAAGTAATCTGTTTTACTAACTATGCAATACTAGATCACTAGTTAAAAGTAAATTTAATTTTAAATGAAGTTTAGTACAAAGGTTCCTATTCCTTCAGTCATTCATTCATTCAATTATTTTTAATTGAGTACCTACTCTCTGTGAGACATCATTCCAGGAGTTTCAGATATATCTATGAGAGGGAAAAAAGCAAACAAAAAAGTTTTGCTTTCATGGAAACAAATCTGAGAATGGCGATATAAGTCACTGAGCCAATCCACAGATGTTCCTGATAGGCAGCAAAGGTCTGGCAGACCTGTGTACTCTTCACCACTTCACTGCCGGGGCTCATGGCAGACCCTGGTAATCAGGACACATGTTCACTGAGGCAGGACTGAGAACCCTCCACATGGCATCCCAGGTAGCCACTTCCTGGATCACAGCAAGTGACCAAGATGGAATGTGTTTGCCAAGGATACCATGTACATACAAAAATAATAATAACACATAGATCCAGCTCACAATAAGCTTCCAGTCCATTTGAAGAGAAGAGCTTTTTACCAAAAAAAATGGCAATAATTTCTGATACAAGGATTTGGGGGTAAGTGATTCAGACAAGATTGGTTCAGATCACAAGCATTCTTGGCAGGTCACTGGAATGATCAGAATTGTCCTGTAGATAATACATCAGAAGTACCCTACCTGGAGCCTTAATCTCTCCCTAAATTATTTTTTTAAAAAATCATTATGTGATTATACAAACACTAGAGACCCGGTGCACAAATTCATGCACAGGTGGGGACCAGCTGGCCCACCCCCGATCGGGATGGGGAGGTTATGGGGGGAGGTTGGCCACGAGGAGGGGCCCCAGGAGGTTGGGGGAGGAGGACCAATTGGGACACTGATTGGGCCAGTTGACCACTGCAGCACACATCATAGCAACCAGTCGTTCCAGTCGTTTCAGTTGTTCCAGTCATTCTGGCATTCTGGTCACTTGGCTTTTATATATACACTGAGTGGCCAGATTATTATGACTACCTGACGTCTATAGGCAAATTAGCTATAATTTCCCGCTGAAGTTGCTAGAGGGCCAGATCATTATAAACGTCTGAATAGCACAACATACGTAAGTATCGTTGCTGATCAAGTTCATCCTATCATGTTGATGGCGTATCCCAATGGAGATGACTTCTTCCAACAAGACAATGTGCCATGCCACAGTGCTCGTATTGTGCAGGAGTGGTTTCAAGAACATGAGGGAGATTTTACCTTGCTTAGGTGGCCCCCACAATCACCAGATCTCAATCCCATTGAGCATTTATGGGACGAAGTTAAAAGAGCCATCAGGCAGCTGGTTCCACAACCATCAAATCTCACAGAACTGGACAGTGCTATTCATCAGGCATAGTATCAGATTCCTCGCATCACCTTTCAACATCTCGTGGAGTCAATGCCAAGAAGAATCGGTGCAGTATTGAAGGCAAAAGGTGGCCCAACGAAGTACTGATAGGGTGGTCATAATAATCTGGTGCCTGTTTTTGTACTTATTATTAATTTGCTGATCAGCATATTGGACTAATAATGTTAAAAAACAATAGTCTATCCCAAACAATGAACTCCTTTTGAATTGTTAAAGTTTTGTTGTTGTTGTGTTATTGTTTATAGCTTATAACTTCTCCCTTGCCCTAAAAATTCATGATTAAAAGATTTTTTCATTTGAATTAGGCTTTTGTTTTCTCAAACTATTTAGTAAATTGTGACTGAATTGACTTAACACCAAGAGAATAAAAGAAATAATATACCACAAGTCCAAAAGCTCATCTATATCTACAAATAGATATATATAGATAAACATATATAGAAATATAGAGATAGATGTAAATTCAGATTTTTCTCAGATTTTAAAAAGGTTTATAGTTTACTAGTATATACTGTATATAAGCTAACAATACTAGCAGGTATTCATATTTCTACCACGAAAGATAGGAATATTCATACTATAAAAGCATAATCTTTAAAAAACAAGATAAAATCACGACTCTCATATAAATATAAAATGAACATATAAAATATTTAAATGAATTCATTAATTCACTAGTAAGATGCTGTATCATTCAAAGGAGAATTCCAAGTATCAGGCATATACCGGCATTCAGGAAAGCTAAGATAAATTTATAAACAAATACAAAACTGGTATCTGCAGGGCAACAAACAATTGCATAATAAAAGACATAATGCATTCGCATCTAAATTGGAAACAATTTTATTTGCATTGTTATCCATTTCCTACAACTTGCGGGTTTATACAGTAGCTCAAAGACAAGAATGAAGATAACCCACAAGGATGCCCTGGGCAGAACACCCAGGAATCTTTGCCGATTTCAGTCTTCCACGATGTTTCCTGACGTGACCACGCAGGCTGAAGAAAGACGTTTTACAGCACTTCAGGTCAGACTTTGTTCCAAGTCAGTCTGTCACAAATTTGTTTTTAAAACTTTGTTTTCAGAACTTTGGGATTTTGGTCAGTTTCTCGCGAAGAAGGTGAACAGGTTTTGTTATCACTTTAACCACAGTATCTTAGGAGGGTTCCCATATGAAGAACATATTTTGGGGAGCAAACATTAATGAATGAGAACAATACCTCCTGTCAATGTAATGGCATGTTAGAACCAAATGAACATCAGTGTATTGTACTAGCTTCCTGGATGCCAGCCCACCTGTCCCACTACTCAGCTGGGACAAATCACCTGTCCCCTCTAGGTCTCAGTTTGCCAACCTGCAAAGGTCCCGTCATATTTTTAAAGGCCAGACTACTACCTCTGCCAACGGAAACCTCAGGGACCATGACTTGGCAGAAGAAACCATTCCATTAAGTGCCAGATAAAAACCTTCAAATCCCAGTCAAACCCCAGTGCAAAAATCCTTCCTTCTATGGAGGCTTCTTGAACCAACCCAGATGTGTGTTCAACTCCAGCTCTAGTAAGTAGCAGCTGGATGACCCTGGGCAAGTTACTAAACCTCTCTGGGCTTCCATTTCTACATCTGTAAATTGGAAATAACTTCTAAATCCCAAAGAACTGCTAGGTCTTTCTGGTTTTTCATTTTCTTACATTCTCTTCTAGTGTTTCCATTATCACATCTTCCTTCAAAAAATTGTATACGGTGGAAACATTAAGAATTTATAGTTGGATATACTTTTTTACGGATATTCGGGTAATGTTCAGTGTGCATATCTCATTTTCTCAAAATCAGGTATCATGCCTTCAATTTTGTTTTACCCTGTAGCAGGGTTCTAGGCATTTTTGCCTTTTTGAATCCCTCGCCCCGAACAAATGAACCTCCCCCTGCCTTTCTTCTGCTAGCTTTCCTAATTCATCCTTCAAACCCCAGCTCAGGAATCATGTAGACCTCCCTGATGCCCTCAGGTTGGTTTAGTGCCTGTAGGTAGAGCACCTGTAGCACCCTATACCCCTTCCCACCTAACCCCTCCTCTCACATCATAGAACAGAGTGTGATGTAGGTACAGGATCACTATGCTTCCTGTTAGAACACAGTTCCTTCAGGGAGTCAGAATATCACCCAACTTTGTACACCAAGCCCAGTGCCTGGCATATAGTTGGTGCTCAATATAAACCTTTTCAGAATTGAATTCAACTCTTCTCTAACTCCTGATACAGGATTTGTCCATTGCAAATGAATAAATGCCACCACCTCATTATGCAAGGAAGGGAATGGAGAGGTTTCTTTCTGTTGGGGTTCGTCATTGTCATCAGTAACAGAAGGCGTAGCACATGGCTTTGGATTCCACTGGAAAAAAGCCAAGGCTGGTAGAAAAAGAGGAGACACAGAGGAGCCAGTCAGCTCAGAGAAAGAGCACATGAGTCAGCAGTCTAGACCAAGCATAAAAACAGCACATTATCTAGAGTGAAGGCTGGACCAAGTCCCAGAGGCTAGAACAGCATTGGCCAAAGTATACTTAATGGACTATTAGACCCACTGGCGGGTCCCTGATAGAAAGCTTGTAAGAATAGAGCAGTGGGGAGGATCATAGGCCCTCCCTTAGATATGCACAGGAGCACCTGAGTATATTCTGTGGAGTAAAGACAAGTGTTGAACTTGATTCTAGGGGCTTTCCCAACAGTCTTCACCAGAGAACCCATCCCTTTTATGATATCTATCACCCTATGTTGTTGGGAATATGGGTCAGGGTGAGTGCAGAGTTAGAACTACGTGGGACACACAGATAACAAAGTTCAGGAAGCACTGAATGGCAGGCCAAGTCCACAGACAAGGGCCAAGGCCAGAAGGCCAGAGACAGGACAAGGTGAAGGAACCCAAGTCCAGAGCGATTACTCAGGCACTACCGAGGACCTGTCTTCAGAGACTGTGGGTGCCTCAAGGCAGAGTCCCTGCTGAGGTCCTCCCCTTATCTCCAGGGCTTGAACTGATCACAGTGTGAACTGATTCGGTTCCAGAGATGGGCCGTAGCTAAAGACTGAGAGTGGCCAAGGCGAGCAGAACAAACTTGAGGTCTTATGTTGTGGTCTTCAGCCCTGGCTGAACATTAGAATTACCTGGGGAACCTTAAAAGCTACAGATTTTCCAGGCTCCCACCTCAGACCAATTAAATTAGATATTAGTAACCAAAGAATCCCCTTTGCTAGATAGGGGGCTTTTATAGGCTTCTTATCGGAAAGGCCTATCTCCCATCGTAGCAAACCTGGACCTGCTAATGGAAGAAGCAGAGCCCTGGCCCAGTGAGATCAGGGTCCCAATCAGGCTTCAGCCCATCCCTAACCCTTTGTAAGCATTTTCTATGAAAATGGCAGATCACCCCCACCCCCCCCGCAACACACACACACACACACACACACACACACACACACACACACCAGAAAATGCTATGCTAGCCTTTCCCTAAAAATAGCTTGGCTTCCTTGAAGGGGGTCAGATCCATGGCCTTCAGAGAGAAAAGCATAAACACAACTCTTGCCAAACCAGGCTATCCACACTTAAATCAGCCTGCTCTGAAGTCCACATGAAGCTTCCAGAACAGGCGATTCTTCTATAAAGGGTATAACAGCAGACCATGGTTATGCAAGGCGCCCGGCTTCGGTTCGCAAACTGCTTCATGTCCAGAAGTTCATATTAATTATTACTTTACCAAAGGAAAATGAGTTATGGCTTTCTATCATTCCAGCCAGGATACTCTCCGGGCTGCCAAAAACACGCGCATACCCAAACACCAAAACTATGTGGGAAGGCTACAGCCCGTCCTCTCAGAGACAAGACAGAATTTTCACTCCATAAATCCACAAGGAACTCTGAAAGGCGGCCAGTTGAAAAGACGGGCCACACTGATGAAATATTTTCTTAATTCACTTCATTCAGGGTAATTGATTCCTTTTTTTACTTCACGAACAAGTAATTTTTAATGTAAATAATAAAACCAGTTAACCGTGTACTCTTATTGCACGTGGAACGACAAAGTTTTTATCTGAATTAATTAGGTGATTTTTCACTAATACAGATTTGTTGCTTTTACTTAAGACTTTGTTTTTAATCAAATCCCTTCCCACCCTGACCCTCACCCGCTATTAGATGAAGTGGAAACAATGGAGGTTAGTTATACTGTGTTTCCGTGTGTGACTGTGTCCACACCATTACAGTGGCAAACCCCTTAGCATCCGTACTGAACGGCCCAGCTTCCCTTAGATGGGACAGTATGGAACTCTCGAGCTCTAGCTAGAATGTCTTGCAAATTTATGTCATCCCAGTGTCACTGCTAGGAGCATCGACTAAAATGTTAACGTGTATACGATTGCCATACAACTTCGCACATTGTAATTCCTATTTTTAAATGTAAAATTAATGACAGTGGGTGGAAAAGTCAAGCTATTTTGCCAGAGAAGCCAAATTCCTCCCCTTTAAAAGTGGAACATTCAACCTGGCAAATAGCAGAGGCCCTCCGTTTACATTTTCCCCTGTTTCTTATTGCTAGGTTCTCGCCCTACTTAGGAGGTTGAAAGAACGGTGTAGGGGAGAATGATTTACTTTCACATCCGGTCCCCTGTCCGGTGTATTATTAGAACTGAGAAGCAGTCTTATGAGACCCAAGCCTCAACCCCATTATTGTTATCATCATCATCATCATTGTTGTTATTTTAGTTTTGAGCACTTCATTTTTGTAGGAGAATTTTTTCAGCTGTTTTCAGCAACTGTTTACAGAGTTCAAATAATTTTAGTCTCAATTTCAGTATTACCTCCATAGGAAAAGTCAATCTTTTTTTTTTTTTTTTTTTTTTTTTTTTTTGATAGAGTAGAAGTGAGGTATGGCAAGGAGACACAGAGAAACATCCATGTGAGAGAGAGACATCGATTGGTTTCCTCCCGCACGCATGCGTCCTCACTGGGCTGGAAGGAGCCTGCAACCAAGGCCTTGCCCGGATCGAATCTGCAATCCTTTGGTGCGCGGGCTGACACTCCAACCACTGCGCCAAACCGGCCAGGTCAATCTTCTATCATGTGTGTTTCCTTTGCCCAGATAAAGGTGCCACCTTTGCGCATGTGTGCATGTCACTTTTGTGAAAATTCTTTTTGTTTCACCCACTCATGAATCTTACTGATCTAGCTAGAGGAGGAAAAGAATTATGCGCTCTGCCCGCAGAGACCACACTCTTTTGGGGTTACGGTCTCTTTACGCTAACTTCAGGCTTAGAGCCAGGACCTTGGTTGTCACCTCTTTGCTACTCCAAGTGAGGTCCAAGGCCCAGCAGCACTGGTGTGGCCTAGGAGCTGGTCAGAGATGCGGATGCTCGGGTCCCAGCCAGACCGCCTGAAGGAGCAATCTGCATTTTAACAGGATCCCCGACGGTCTCACACGCGCGGCCACGTGTGAGAAGCGCTGGGCTAGTACCAGCGCCCGCTTTCTGGTAAGAAACAGTCCTTTCCCTCCGAAGTCCGCTCTGCTGCTGCTTCGTCCCTTCCAGGGCCTAGGTGTGCGTACGGGAAAAGCCTAGCAGAGGCCTTCCTGGTTGTCAGCAGAGTACAGCAGTCATGCCTCAAACCAGACAACCATCAAGGACGCAGGGAGAAGTGCCGAGGGGCGGGGCGGACGGCCTCCCCCAGCCGGGCCCTGCACAGCCGAGTCATTAATTAAGATCCGCCGGCTGCTGGCGAAGCAGTCACCGCGGCGGTCCCTGTCTGCCTGGGACTGGCGTGAGGTGTGAGAATCTGGGTAGCCTTCTCCATGGCTCTGCCCTGCTGGCGTTGATTGTGTATGATTAATGATTTAAAGGAATAAAAAGAGAAAGGTCAACTTCTGAGTTCAAGACAGAGCAGCTACATAGGGAGTAATTAAGATACTTGTGTAAGCATGATTAATAAGCACAAACGGACACTCTGGGAAGTAAACAAGATGCAAGCAGATGGTTAGCATGGAAAAGGGCGTTTTTTCTCTTTCCTAAAAGCAATTTTTCAGCAGCTTGAAACTTGGCTTGTGAATTCTTTTCCTCCCCCAAGTCTCAAAAAAACTCATTATCTCCACAACCTTTAAAAAAAAAAAAAAAAAACCCTGGGGGTGAGCCCCTTCAGTGCTCACTCATTCTCTCGCTAAAAAAATAAATAAAAATAAACATCTTATTATTTTATTTCATTTTTACAGATAACTAGAGTTTGCTTGTAAAATGGATGCAACTCATCTTTGTTTCTCACAGCCTTTTATGTCAGGCATCCCATGAACTGCCAAGCCTGACAAGGTGGTCCACTGCTGAGCCTTTTAACTCCCACCCACCACTGCTCCCCCCTCCCTCCCAGCCTGTGATGGGCAGAACAGAGGCATCAACGGTGGCATTTCTGGGGAGTGCTGGCAGGCAGGTGTCAGAGCCGTCCGGCAGGCGCCCCTCACAAACACTAATCAGCCCTGGTGTTCTTTTACAATCCATATCTAATTCGCAAGTTTCATTCTTTCTGAAAAACAATTACTAGGTTTTGAAGTTCATTGTGCATTTACTCAACTGTCTCTTCACATTAACGTAAAGCGGGAACAAGAAAAAAATAGAGTCAGCAGGGAAGGAACATCAAAAGATGTTAAGAGTGGATGAAGGCTTTATTTTAAGAGTAATATAATTACAGGTGTGTGCAATATTTTACAATAAATGAAACACAAAAGGTGTTTCGTATAGTATACCTTCAAGATAGTGTGTGTGTGTGTGTGTGTGTGTGTGTGTGTGTGTGTAAAAAATGAGATGGGGGAGAGAGAGAGATGACAAAGAGATGGGGGGGGGGGGGGACTCAGGCACACACATTTGCTATAGGGATGGGAAGAGAATAAGAGAGAAGGTCATTTATGATTTAGGAAACAAATAGATTCTCCCAAGATCAAAAGGGTAAGGTATGCATCTCACTGATCATCTATAGCAATGACAGAGCAGGCAGACTCAGTTTTCTCCCTGTGCTGAAAAGAGAGAGAGAGGGAGAGGAGGAGAAAGGACAGAAAGAGATGAGACAGGGAGGGAGGAAAGGGAAGAAGGAAGGGAGGGAGGGAGGGCAAAAAGAAAACAAAGGGAAGTGAAGAAAGTTGGGTCTTAAGTGAAACCTGGGAAAAAATATGCTACTTGGTGAAGGTGCCATGAACCTAGAGGGCCTCTTCTTGTTCCAGTGCTTTCACTTCCTAAGGCCCACAAGGAGCTGAAAGCACCTATTCTCGGGCTGGCTGGTCCTTGACTGGGGCAGCTATGATCTTTATGTCAGCAAGTTACCAGGAGCCTCCCCAGGGCAGACTCATTACAGTGGCCCGGCCTGTGTTTGTCATTCCTGGGCCAGCCCCCAGGGCCATTCATCCTGCCACTGGGACCATCCTGCCAAGACAACAGACAACAATGCAGGCCCCAAACCCGAGTCCACATCACTCAGCTGATGTGCCCTCCCCCCCAGGACTGAGAAGGACCACTTAGGCCTGAACAGAGAGAGAAGTGTATTCTCTTCATGGGCACCAAGAAAGGAAAAAAAACCAAGCCTTTGGCCTCCTGCCTCTATTCTCTTAGTTTTGTTTTAAACTCAACACCTTAGTAATTCTTAAATCAGCATTTGCCTGCCAATGGTATTAGAAAAATAAATAAAAATGTTTGGAATACTTTATATTATTCAAAGTGATATGGGGTTCTTTCCTGCAGAAAGCTTTAGTCCCTTTAAGATGCTAATGTGCTTTGTGAATTGTCCTGGGCGGGGGGAGGGGGGGGGAAGGGGGGGGCGGTGTGTATATAGCACATCATTTCCCAAACTGACTTTACTTGAGAAGCTACCCGGGCTATGAGACTTGGGTTCCATGGGACACTCTCTGAGAAACAGCTCTACAGCAAAAACCCCTTTGCTGTTTAAGAATAAAAATTAATTTACCCTCTATCTTTCCTTCCCTAGCCTAAACATGCGAGCCTTAGAAGACTGTCCTTCATAGATTTATTTCTACCACAAGCCTGCCCACCTCCCATTTTCTTACATCCCTTTGAACAATGATCACATTCATGCAGCATGAAGCGAAAAAGACTTTGCACATCACATTTCCTTTAACACAGCTCTGGGTTAAACTGAAGTTTTTCATGAGGTCTCTCTCCAAATAACTCATATCTATTATTTTATTTGCTCCAAAGTCGTTTAGGAGCAGTTTGGGGAAGATGCAAAAAAGTCTGTAAAGCAAGAAAGGAGAGGAGGAAAGGAAAGGCCCGCATTTGGCAGGGCCCCCATTCTCAGCTCACGTACACCCCTCTCAGGATGTACTGTCTAGAAGACTCATAAAACCAAGGCACAGTATAGACACTGCTGATCTCCACATCCTGAACCAAGAACAATAATAAAAACTCAAGAAAAAGATATATATGTCTTTTAATGAGCTAGGACTCATTACCCTGTACCTAAATTGCTTAAACATCCTCTCCTGTCTGCCTCCCTAATTCTAATCTCTTATCCTAGAATCAAATCTGAATACCATTACAGGTCAAATACCACTTCCACCACGTGTCTCTTCTATTCTAACACACATTTATCTTCACAACAATCCTAGGTACTGCTATAATCCCCATTTTACAGATAAAACAACTGAAAAACAAACATGTTAAGTAACCTGCCCAAAGTCACACTGCTAGAAAGTGGGGAGCTGAGATTTGAACCCCAAGCAGTCTGGTTCCAGGTTCCAGGATCAATGCTTGCTTGGCTGCCATATTACCTGGCCCTACCCAACTGTTCAATAGTAGTTTCACACTGTCCCAGCACACCATTATCCCGCCTACCCCTTCCATTCTATTTTCCCAGGACCAATGCAAGTGCCATCACCTCTAAGATCTCTCCAAGTATCACTGTCCTTTCCTATAAAGTCTCACAGCACGTGGCCTAGCTCATACAGCTCAGTGCTAAAGGGCATCAGGGCTTGTATTTTTCACTTCAACTAGATTATAAACCTCTTGAGGCTTCAAATAGCTGCTAGCAGGCTGAATAAATAGGTGGACATTCTTCTATTGCTACCCAATGTGGCCCTTAGGAATCTTTCCACAGCTGCCCATTATGACTTGACCGTGCCAGGATGTCCCTGCCTCCAAAATTTTCTTCCACACTCCACTCCTCTCAGGCCTAAGCCTCCATTTTATTGTCTCTCAGGCTGGCCCACAAATTGAAATAGAACCTGATGCTTAATTTTACATCAACACATTAAGCTGCTTTAAACACTTCAATATTCCCCAAATGTAGTTAAATATATGAACTTGCACTTAGAGTTGTCAACAACGCATTGACAATTTGTTTTATAGATGCACGTTAATCTGCAATCTGTTTAATGTGATCCAATACATTATTCGGAATGTGATATATAAATTTCAGTCTTAGACCATGAAATATCATTTAGGATTAGGACACTAATCTCTTAAGAAAGGAGATGCTCGCTCACAAAAGCAAACAGCTACAAAGACTCCCTGTGTATAAACAGCATCATTGTCTCCTGGACCAAAGAAATGAGCTGTAGGGCATGCCAGTCCTGGAAGACAGGAAAAAGGGGCAAAAGTAACCTTCCCTCCTGCCCCCAATCAAACACTCCCTCACTAAATCAGCCTCACAAAAGAGTTAAGAATTCACCAAAATACTGTTGATGACTACCTCATCTTCCTCCCCAGGTAAGAGAACAACAGCAGTATAGAAATAACAGCAACAGCCCTAAATGGTTTGGTTCAGTGGATAGAGCATCTGCCTGCGGACTGAAAGGTCCCAGGTTCAATTCTGGTCAAGGGCATGTAGCATGGTTACAGGCACATCCCCAGTAGGAGGTGTGCAGGAGGCAGCTGATTGCTGTTTCTCTCTCATTGATGTTTCTAACTCTCTATCCCTCTCCCTTCCTCTATGCAAAAAAATCAATAAAATATATATATATATATATGAAATAACAGCAATAATAGGTAATTCATATAATGCAATCATATGAAGTAGGTTATTTTATTATCCCCACTGTGCAGACGAAGAATCTGAAGCACAGCCAGTAAGGGCCATGGCCGAGTCAGGCCGTCGGGCTCCAGAATCTGTGCTTATAGGCACTATCTGCTCTGCTAATCATCCCACACACAACATTAGTCATCAGTCTAACTTTCAGCCAAATGTTGGAAGACAACTACCAGTTCCCCGGGACAAAATAATTGCTCAATAAATACTTTGGAATGAGATAAAGGTTCAACTAAAATGAGCACTTAAAAACAAACAACAACAAAAATTAAAAATAAAGTTCAAAGGTAATAGAAGAAATAAGGCAAATACTCCAGAAGAAACCAACATAAGCCCAATGAAATGCCAAAAGATGGGCCACATGAGAACTGGAGACTGATGGTGGAATGAGGGAAGAGTAAAGGTGAAGCGGACCCAGGCTCCACATTCGAACCAAGCACCCTCATCCAGATCCCAAGGAAAGAGCTAGCTTAAGGGTCTGCTGAAAAATGTCACCTGCCAGTGACATAAAAGCCCCCACCCACAAACAGAGATGCTGCAAGGCCCATACCTTTCAAACAGACCAACCACAGCCTTCTCCCTGCCTAGAGCACACACAGATGTTCCCCTGAAAACAGATGTCAGGCACTCCACAGAGCCCAGCCCTGTCAGGAACTCAGGTCGGGTTCAACATGACTGGTGCCAACATGAAGACACCATCAGATGCTCCTCGCCTTGACCCACCGGAAAACTGACAGACTCATCTAGATGCCAGCATGGATGGAAGCACTCAGGAACCTCAAGGACATAGGCAGATGGTCTCCATGTGGTCACCTGAGCAGTAGGCTGGCCCAGCAAGATACCTGCCGAGAAAACTGGCAATCTCAAAGGATGGCCAGCTTCCCATAACTGTGCCCATCACACCCATCATGAACCTTGTGCTTCGCTGTTTGAAAGTGATAGAGATTTCAGAAACGTCAAAATTCTTAGAGAAGTATGGTGATAAAATAAACAGGCTGTTTGCTTTCCGTATTGACATACCTGATTTCAGACTGTCAAAGTGCTTTGGGTTATAATAGGAAACATACCAAGTTAGCTTCGCTTGTTTTGACAACCATAAAAAAGGTTTATCAGTTATGTGTACCCGTTAAAGTGCCGAGGTTTCAAAGTAAAAATTGGTTCAAGCCAATTTCTAGTATTATTAATGTTTTCGTAATAAACAAACATAACTTTCAGATAGTTCTCATTGCCTTAGTGACAGAGAGCTTTGGAAATCTTTGGCAGTCCACCTGCCAGAAATGTATGTTACTTTTATGCAACAAATGAAAATAAATCAATAAAAACTAGAGCAAAGTTAACTTAATTTCTAAAACAAACCAAAGAAAAAGTGACACATGACTTAAAATACTGTCATTGTGATTTCAAACCCCTGAACTTAAGGATTTCTTTTCATTTCTCTCTCCTGGCTTTTCAAACACATGCTTTTTTCATTCTTGTTTTAATTGCTTCAAATATATAAAATTCCCACTATTTTCTCTGAAAGCTCTTACAAAGCCATTTGCAGATTTCTCACTCTAACTTTCTTTTCAGCTGCATTACTCTTAGGAGACACTGTGTTCACATCTGTGCAGCACACAAGGTCTGGCTTTGCCTCCTGTGCACAACTTACTCTAAGACAAGTGGTTACTAGCAAATCGTCATGCCAGTAAATCATTAAATGAAAAGATTAAAGAGAAAGAAAAGAAAGATAGGAGAAGGGCGGGGAGGGGACAAAAGCCAAACAGTGAAGTAGTCCAGGTATTTTTTTTTTTAATGGAAATGATTCAGAATTTCCCACTGATAGAGTTGAATCTGGTTGCCTCTGTCTTCTCATTTGTCTTGAAGTTCCATGAGAAATATTCTGTGTAGGGAATTTTAATGTACTACTGAGAACTGGTGGTTCAGCTTCAACTTCCATGAACTGAGTAGACTGACCAGCATTATTCGGTCACCTCCAGGACGACCTTGCAAAGATGCAGTATTTCTAATGTACAAATAAGGATCCTAGAAGGAAGTGAAACTTGCCTATAGTCTTACCACTAATAATTAATAGAGCTGAGAACCGTGCCGCCTCTTGCTGAAACAATCTAATCAAAAATTACAATTACTCCATAGCCAAGAGGGGACTCTTGCCACCAAAGGTGTGCTTTCCAGCTCCATGTGAGCTGTGTCCCTCCGCCAAAGAAATATGACATTATAGACAAATGCCAAATCACGGAGGGCAGTGCACTGATTGCTGCTGTGACTTCAACACTGGGGAGCAGACATTCCTGTGAAGGGCAGCCTCTGCTGAGCAAATGCTGGGCAACTACAAACGGTGCCGCAGATGTGAGAGGGCTGTCGGAGAGATGTAACAAAAGGGGCGATTCACCAGGCACCAAGGATCCAGAAAGGAACGCTGATGGCATTTTTTTTTTAATGGTGTTTATGTTTTAAGCTTGATGTCTGTGAAGCCAATGCACAAACACAGAATATTGGGCTCAAGGTGCGAGGAGTGCGTTTTCACATACAAGTATAAAGCACTTTGTTTTATAGCCTAAAACTAAATAAAACTAGTCTTTAAAAGATTAGCAATGAAATATTTTGTAAGTTAAATTATGTCTAACTGTTTCCTTGATAAGTGTATATGTATGTTTACATCTCTCCTTGTCATATTATGGGGAATGCCCGAAAAATGTATTTTCATTATGACATTACTTTGTACACAGCTAGGTATTTACACTGTTATCCTACAACTCTGCCATGCCCTTCTTCAGCAAAGGAGCAAATTTAATTAATTTTAATTTAGATCCCTCTTCTATCAGATCTGACTAGACCTCTACTGAAGCAAGAGGGAGACAAGAACTGAAAAATTCGACTTTTCCTTCAGAAACCAGACCCTCACCCATCACCTCAAGTGACAATTAACAGTTTCTGCAGCACATTATATGAGAAGAAATAATAAGGCAAAGAAATCGAGGGCAGGCTTTTCCCTTCACAATCCTGTCTGAAGCTTAAAAGAAAGTCTGAACACTAATGAATTCTGAATTCATGTCAGCTCAATAGAGAGCAAAGTCTTTTATCTTCACCTGGAATAGGAGTGAAAGAAGAAAAGCCCAATAGTTCATCCACTTCCCCTAAAATATACTCTGCTTCAGTCCTATTCTTGACTGAATGAGCCTGGAGTCCATTAAAGCTGGAAAAGGTCTTAAAAATGGCCTTACTTTAAAAGGAAGCAAGTCCGAGCCCAGAGAAGTTAAGCAACTTGCTGAAAGTCACAAAGCCATTATTTAGAACCAGCATCCCAGGCCTTTCGTCACCACTACTCCAATTAAGGGGGGAAATAAAGTATAGGCTTTACTCCTAATAGTGTAGAGCAGTGGTTCTCAACCTTCTGGCCCTTTAAATACAGTTCCTCATGTTGTGACCCAACCATAAAATTATTTTTCGTTGCTACTTCATAACTGTAATGTTGCTACTGTTATGAAACATAATGTAAATATCTGATATGCAGGATGTTCTTAGACAACCCCTGTGAAAGGGTCGTTCGACCGCCAGAAGGGTTGCGACCCACAGGTTGAGAACCGCTGGTTATAGAGTGTTTGCCTAGTTGTTTTTTTTTTTCTGCAAGTGCTTATGACATTCTAAATCAACATATGAAATATGTGTAAACTAGAATTAGGCATTAATGGGCTCAGAAAGAAGTGATCAAAGGGAACCCCACTTTCACATAATCCTTCCTGCATGAATAGATAGAACATTTTCACACATATTCACATGCCCCCAAAATGGGAGCCTGGTAAGACCCAAATATGCCATCTCCCATGGGCTCCATAAAGGAACTCAACAAAATACTCTGCAACAGAGATCAGATGAAAGAAAGTCCTAGGCCCAAAGATTAAAACAAAGTACAGGCGAATCAAAACCCAAGAGAGAAGGCTTAATGCTTCACAAAACCATTCACAGACAAGTTTGAAGAAGAAACGGGTTATCAGAAAAAATAGTTTTGCAAAGTACTGTGATATCGTAAGAAAAACAGTTCGTTCCCACCTCAGTGCATCTGCTCTGACAGCTTTTGCCCTGGCCTGGCAGAGGTTGAGTGTCTACACGGGGAACATAAATATAACCCACAATGGCTACACATCCCCATCCAATTGCCAAAGGTCACTGAGGATTGAGCATTTTGCTTCAGTGCCTCCACTAATCCAAAGACATGCCAATCTGCTTACTGTTACACAATGTCAGGAGGATTGGATTTGACTTATCGAGGGATGTCGGACTCGCTTTGTCAGAACTTAGTGACTATTAGCACAAGGCTGAGTGGCCATGGTAGCAATGAATTTTTACAAATTATTTGCTTTTAGGATGCCTGGGGAAAGAGGATGTGACTAACAAGATGGCGGTAACTATTCTTAGACAACATTCTACTCTGAGAACATAAAAGCCAAACTGTGGAGCATTGAGAAATTAAATTCATGGCCTGGAAAACAAGCCAAGATTAAAAAACGTCATGTTGATACAGTAGGTGCTCTTGAGAGTAGAGGGAAAGATGTCAGAAATGGAATTGATTGCATTTTCATAGCAATGTTGTGTGATGGTAGTGGAGAAGGGTCAAGTGTATCGACATCCTTTAGTGCTTTTGGGGAACATACCATCTCTTTCATCAAAATTCAATACAATCTACAAATCCACCATCATACAGCCCAAAGTTTTCAGTCACTACCAGGGGTGGGCAAACTTTTTGACTCGAGGGCCACAATGGGTTCTTAAACTGGACCGGAGGGCCGGAACAAAAGCATGGATGGAGTGTTTGTGTGAACTAATATAAATTCAAAGTAAACATCATTACATAAAAGGGTACGGTCTTTTTTTTTTTTTTTTAGTTTTATTCATTTCAAACGGGCCGGATCTGGCCCACGGGCTGTAGTTTGCCCACGGCTGCACTAGGCCTAACCAGACTCTTCCCATAGAAGGCTGAGCAAGATCAGCTAAGTCCTACGACTACCTTTGGGGCCACCAGGAGGAGCTATTAACAGCATCGTGGCTTTCAACTGATGGACAACTTGGAAAGACAAGATCATTATGTTCCCTCCTTTGATGAAGCTTGAAAACCTACTATCTATGCCTGAGCAAACACCCTTGCCAACTCTCACAGATCCTAACAGGAGTTAACATTTCTCCTTGAGTGTCCATAAATAAATACATGAACGAGCTTGCTATTTGAGGCCACCAGACTTCCTATACACTGACTTCCAATTCATCCTAACAAGACTGAAATTTGGATAAATTCCTGAGTGAATACCCAAGGTCCCATAACAGCCTGCACAGTCCTCAGGGGTGAGTAATATCCTCACACATGATCCCTTAAAATAACATTTTCTGTCCAGGCTCATGGGCTGGCAGCATATTTGTTCATGAGCCCAGGTTTGGGGGCTCACTGATTAATCTCACAGCTTGTTGGCCACTTATGGGGATGTCCTGTCTCTTGCCAAATAGAAACGTGTGGTGTAGTGGCACAGAGAGCACAGAAATCCTATTGTGAAAATATCCACAAGGCAAGAGAGAGGGAAGACCCAGGGCTTTCCCAAGATAAGAGGAGAGAATGCCAACAGACAAAGGGGGAGAAAACTGGGTAGAAAATTGGGGCTGAGTAGCTACTTCTCTTTTCACAACAGTGCAAAAAGACACTAAGACGCTCCCCTGTCCTGGGGAGAGAGTGGGCTGCCCTTTGATGTTGAGGCAACTGTCTATAATGCTGATGACAGTTCTCTCTGGCCCTGTTTGCCCACAACAGGGGCTCATCCTCTGACCCCATCCTCACCTCTGGGCTGAGCTTCTGTTGAGTCTTCAGACTGCAGGAAAAGGGTCATCTGAAGGTCAGGAAGATGGTGGCCCTCACACCCACCCAGAAACCTGAGCCTTCCTATTGGGAGAGGGCCCTCCGTCCCTTTCTTTCAAGGGGCTGAAAGACAATTCCAAATCTGCTTTCTCTTTTGTCTTCAAAATCACCAATATTATCACAACAGAGAGCTGTTGTGATCTGTTCCAAGGTCAGAGTCAGGACTAAAACTAGGGTTTCAATTCTAAGTGTAGGGGGGGCTAAATTGTTCAACTCTGCTATCTCCCAAACTTACAATGAATGGGGGGAAAGCTAGTAACTTTATGAGGGGGGAAAAAAGTAGTGGTGTTAGATAAGACCAAGCCTTCTTTCAGAAAAGAAACTGTCACTGGAAGATCGGAAGCTTTCAGCCACCCAGAACCTCTGTTTCTACATCTGTAAAATGGGGATGTGCCCACCACCCGAGTGAGACACACGCCCAGGGAATACCTGCTACTACCCCTTACATGTGTTAGCCACTCAGTACATCTCAGTTACCTCCTCCTTCTCCAGACAAAATACCTTCTGTTTCCAACATGGGAGGTGAATGCCTTCTCTTTCTTAATTGTCAGATTTGCCGTGAGATAACTGGCAGCTCCCTTTGGTTTCAGGATTGCTCTGGATGTTTTGTACAGGGAGGCTCCCGAGTCCTTGCTGGACTTGATGGCCAGATAATGAGACTGTATTTCTGCTCACATTCCTTAAGTAGACCAGGACCAACCAAGACCCCCATAGTCACATATCTGTATAGGTAGAACAGCAGAAAACCTGACTGTGAATAATCAATTTCCTATAAGAGGCCCTGCCCAGTCTCTACTTAGAGAGACCAAATAGGACACAGGTAAAGATATTTTTCCTTGATTCTCGGGCAGGTAACACTGATTTATCTACTAGCCTGAGTTGTAAGGAAATACACAGCATCCTAGCAAGAGGTGATCTGGTAGAGTGGGAAGCATCAGATTTCAGGGACAAGAAGCCTTGAACAAAACCCCATTCTGCCCCTTACCATGATTGTGGAGCAAGTTCTCTAATGCTGGGCCTTAGTTTCCTCATCTGTTAAACGAGTAGAACAATATCTGCCTAATGAGATGGTTGTGAAGACTGAGTTCATGTAAAGCCTGATATACAAGTTGTGAGAAAACCAAAGTATCACAGCCTGAACATAAGCAGGCTCCTTCGTACCTCTAAAGTCCAGTTGCTGAGTAACCCAGAGGGACCTCAAGCTCCCTGTCTGAGAAGTCTAACATTCGGAGGTGGGGTAGAAGGTATCCTTTCAACAGCCTATCTTCAGACAAAAAATATCTGTGATCCTAGGACTTACCCTCATTTTCCTGGATCTGTGGCTTAGTGAGGGATCAGGGGTGGATGGTGGCAGAAACTGGTGGGTTTAGGGGTGAGAGAGGGAGGGCAATAGAGAATTAGAGACTGGTCATCTTGCTCCCTAAGTCTTTGATCTCGGGTCCATAAGATAACTCACTATCCTTATAAATCTTCCACTTATGCTTAAACTACCTCAAATTAGTTACTGTTTTCATGCAATCCAAGAGCCTTGACCATGATACAAATCCATAACTCAAGACTATATAAGGACCACAAAACTTTCTTGTCTACGCATCCTCCTACCAGCCTTCTTCTTTGTCAAGTCAGAAAAACAGAGGGATGGCCAGGAACCAATGGGCTCAGTCAACTCCTTCTGCAAGAACATGCCTCCCTTCCTCCCCTCACTTTCCACAGTCATCTCAGCCTGTTCTTTGAGACAAGTCTCATTCCCTGTGCGTGCACACAGGCACATATACACATACATACACACACACACCACTTCTGTCTTGGCTAATTATGCAAACAGCCAACAGCAACTTGCTGGCATTAGAAGCACGAAGTTGGCACTTCTTTCACGCGTGGTCCTTGGCCTGCGTGATCCCTCATGGTCTCCTTCATGGAACTGGAAACCACCCATAATTACCTCCATCACAGCCAAAGACTTAGCAACAATAGAGCATTAAGTCTTCAGGGTCTTTTAACAAAAAATTGGACACGGTTGCAAGCACTCCAGCTCAAAGTTGCACTTTGTGCAGACTGCCTTAGGACACATTTTCTATGACTTGTTGCAGCTCGTGAAGAAGGGTGAGGAGAGGAGACAAGAGAGGCCCCAGAAAAGCTTGGCAATGAGGACAAGGGAGATTCTGGAGAAAAGAAGCGTTGGGCTAACTCCATCTCCCTAATCTGCATGGTGACTGCCAGCCAAGTTTGCTCTCAGAGCTGTGAGAAGGACCAATTAATTTATCAATCTGCACCTCTTTCTGCCATAACATATTTCCCTCTTGCCAACAAAAAATGTGTCCATTATCAGGCAGGTCCCTGTCCTCCTAAGCAGCCCATGCGGCTGTATAATTACACTTCTTTCCTTGACAACTTGCATGATTGTTTTCCTAACAGTATATTACTTCGTTAGTACTTTCCAATATACGTTATTTTTAAACTGTCACTTTTGCCCAACTCATCCCAATTCGCACTCGTCTGTTTATCATAACAATCATTAATAACTGTCAGTCCGCGCCATCAATGTAACGAACTCACTCCCTCATTAGCATGTTCTAGCATTTGTTCCGTAGAGGGGGCTGATTATTTTTTACAACAGGCCAAGCCAATTACTTTAGTGAAATGGAATCACATTAATCAAAACTTAACAAGGTGGCAAATTTAAAGATATCAGATTGCAAAAGACAGCATAACTAATATGTCAGTGTCAGGGGTAGCGTGTAGGTATGCAGCAGCTGTACTAAATATATCTCTTCGTAGAGGCCACATGAATTTTGACGTTTCATATGATCTGACAACTACCAAAGCGATATTATAGAAGGCAAGAGCCCGGTGCTGCGCGGCTCACGATGACTTTTGTAGATTCTGGCAAGGGCAGTGTGAGCAGAGAGGGAGGCGGGCTAGGGGAGGAGGAAATGGTGGCCGTGCCTATCCAGGCTGGCAGACAGCGGTGGATCATGCCTCTCTGTGCGAAGGCATTTTCTTTTACACTTTAAATGATGATAGTCATCCATCACCATCTGACAACTGCATCAAAACCAGCTGCAAAACATGCAAAGCCCAGCAGTCTAAAATATGCTGACACAACCAACACAAAAACAGATTTAAATTTATTTATTTATTTATTTATTTATTTACATATCTATTCCATAGGGAAAGGATGTGGGGGAGGGGAGGAGATAAAGAAGGAAGCGGGGGTGAGGGTGGACTAAAGATGTTTAGTAATGGAGATGAGTAAAGAAAACACCAGGGCAATGAAGGAGAGGGAAGAAAAATGAGAAGGGAGACGAAAGAAAACAAAAGAATGAAAAGGAGACAGAAAGACAAAGAAAAGGGGAAAGCGATGAATGGAAGGGGAGGGCAGGGGAGAGTGGGAAGAAAAGAGAGAGAATAAACACAAGCTGCTATCCATATTGGGAAGGAAGGCAGAGAAAAGACTCTCTTACAAGGAGCCGATTCTACCACAGCAGTATTTCTCCAGTTGAGCCTCGTCTCTGTTTTACCGTCCAATGCTTTGGTCTAAGCCTTTCTTACATCCTTCAAGAGGAAGACACTGGGTCCGTGCAGGTCTCTCCTGCCTGCTCCCACCCCTTCAATCAAGCTCTGCCATTGTCATTCCCCAGCCCATGCCTCTTTGTGATACACAGGATCAAGTCCACTTGGGGACCTTCACCTCCTGGCTGCTCAAAGCTCAGTATACTGGGGTGGACAAAAGTAGGTTTACAGTTGCTCGTATGGAAAAAGACATGCAAGTTATTATTACAACAGTTTTATTAACTGTGTTTTGTGTACTCACAGCTGTAAACCTACTTTTGCCAACCCTGTACCTTCCTCCTACCAATGCCCCCTCCTCTCTGCCCTGACATTTATTAACTGGACATTTATTAACTGACATTTATTAACATTTATGACCCCAGGTAAATTATTTGACCTTTCTGAGCCTCCATTTCCTTACCTATAATAATGGGGATAATATGCTTTCAGCTCAAGATTTATCATTAACAGTCAAATAAAAACACACAAAAATCAACTAGAAAGATGCTTGAGGCATAAGTGGATACCATTCTTTAGATTGGTCCTTGGGGTAGAGACTTTGTGTTGATTCATCTTTTCAGTGAGTACAAAGCAAGCAAGCCATGGAATTATGTGAAACTGAACTGGGTAGAGCCCTTATTTGCAGTTCTCATTATGAGGTTTACATCCTGCCACCTATTTAATAAACTGGGGGGCTAGGAGGTCACCTGCAGAGGACAGAAGATGGCCAACATGATTTGCAGGTCTTTTAGGGTTGAGCCAGCTTGGAAATGCACCATAGTCCAGTATGATACATCTAGATGGCTCCTTCTCTGAACCCACAATCCAACTGGCCCAGCCACCCTACTGTTATAGTATTTAATGGAATCTGTTTATTTATTTACTTACTCTGAGGAAGCCCAGAACCAGGTACAACAGGCTGGCAAAGGCTCCAGTGTACAATGTGACTCGATTCAGTTATATCACACAGTTCATGAAATTGTGCTATGATTCATTTTTACAATTTAAATAGCTATTTGGTTGGGTTGCCAGGTTGAACGTGATGAATGTGTATGATAAAACAGAACAAAGAGAGGGCCAGTGCTTGTAAACTGATACATTAGTCAGTGCATTAACTCCTTCCCTTCTTAATTGTGATGCCTTCTGGGGGGCAGCTGTCCATGGTCACCCTCCTTCAGATCTCATGCCTGGAATCAGATCTGTACACTGCCAGAGGTGACCACTGACCTTCTCTGCAGCAAAGAAAATCTTTCTCCAGAAGCTCACCATCCTTTCTATTTCACTCCCTGTGTTGGGATAAGAGGATGAGCCACAAGTGTTCATGGACTGTACTTCAAAATCCAATCACCGCCCAGATCCCCACCTACATTCCAGTCCTAAATCCTATGTGTCAAACACTTAATTCGTTTCCAAATTAACATTCATGATGAACCTGGTGAGATATCAGGATGCCACCTAATTATTCTCAAATCAAGAGAAATAAAGCTGGACTAAAAGGAATCACTGTAACATAAAATTCAATTGAAATAACTTAGGGGGGAATCCATGACCTGAATAACCCTCATATCAGTGTCTTTCATGCTGCATAAGAGATTATTTTAGATTGTACTCAGGCACCAATCTATGCAAATATATCCTAAAGTAGACTCTCTAATAAAGCCAATCATCACTTTGTAAATTACCATTTTTTAAAGAAAATTGGATTTTCATTTTAAAGAATCGCATCATTTTAACCTTGGAAGAGGCCTTAGCAAGTAATTTAGCCCTGCTCCATTTTTAGTCGTTCACAGAAAAGAACCAGGGTGTGGCATATGTTCCGAAGATGGCGACAACATCTCCCCCAACATGCTCCTGTAGAATGTGACCTTGCTGTTTGCCCATCAAACAGTAGGCAACTTCCCTTCCCTGCATCTGGGCAAGCTTCTGTCCCTTTCACAGAGAGCATGGAAGTTACACTGTGGGACTTCCGAGGGAAGGTCGTAAATGTGACGCAGTTTCCTTCTCGTGATTGAAACACTTATGCTCAGAGCCTTAAGCCATCATGTAAGAAACCCAACTACCCCCGTGACAGCCATACTGTGAGGAAGCCAAGCCACACGGAAAGGCCACGTACGAGGGCTCCAGTCAGCAGTTCCCATCTTCTACTCACCGTAGCCCAGATGCCAGACGTGTATGAGTGAACTTGCAGAGGATTCCAGCGCCCAGCCTGTGAGTCTTTCCAGTGGATACTCCAGTCTTGTGGACCACGGCAACTTGCTCCACTGTGTCCTGTCTGAACTCCCAACCCATAGACTCCCTGCACATAATGAAATAGCTGTTCTAAATCTTTAGGTTTTAAGATAATACAGCGACAAATAAGAGAAACACTGGTAAACCCAGGGCAGCTAAGGCCAAGTCAGAACCAACCCGGTCTGCTGACTCCAGGTTTAGACTGTTTTTCCTTTCCCACTCTTCTTCTGAGACTTTCCATAAAGCAAGGTATACCTGTGCCACGCATACCAACTTACTATACCAGTAAATAAGGTAAGAACTGAGAAGAGTTTAGCCCAAACCTCATCATCTGCATGGGAGATAAGCAGAGGTTTCCACTGCCCTTGAGACGACTCAAATCTCCCAAAGGACCAGCCTATGGAAAACGTATATTCACCAGGAACAGCAAAAGCTGGGTATGTGGGCATCCAAATAGAAAAAAATATATGTACTGTTCAGCAGTCACTGACGTTCACTGGCCCAGTGATTTGTTCCCAAATATAAAATTCCCTGAAAAGCAATCCTGCCCCAAATGGAGGCCCCTATATCACATCTCCCACAAATTCCATTTATTTCCAGCTTGGAGAGTTAACAACCCCCAACCTCATCCTCTGGCCATCTGGGTCAGTGACTCAAGTCTGGATACTCAGGATAAATCCCACAGGGAAATGTCTAGGCCAGGGGTGGGCAACCTTTTTGTGAGTGCGTGCCAAAACCAGCAAAATCTCTGACTCAAAATTCTTCTGCGTGCCAACCCTAATTTTTTGAGAACATGTTACGCCTACTTGATATCTCTTAAGGTATATGTATGTGAAGAACCTTGAAGAAATAATAAAATTCATTCGAGCGACAAAAACGCAGTATATGATGATGAAAAATACATTTATTTTTTAATGTATACATGTACACTGATAGTCCGACAGAAAACTTTATGACTCCGTTTGATATTATCAGTGGGACTTTTGCTGCTGCATCACTGATGATAGAGATTTTACATCAGGTTTATATTTCGTGACCTTCAGAGATATGCACGAGCTACTACTTTCATCTGTCAGGCTACTCCTATTATGAGACTTAACAAAATTCATCACTGGGAACAAAGATTCACAAACGTATGTGGATGAAACCCAAACCCTGGTCAGATCTAGGAAGGCAGGGAGAGTTAAGGCAGAGGCATAGAAATTGCTCTTCCCCTCTCTCGTCAATCCATGTCTATGGCCTTTAAGATAACTTGTTATGTAAAATTATTTATTTATCTAAGATGCACCTACACTGAATTTATCTGAAAAATAAAAAAGTCGATATTAAGAAAAAAATTGTAAATGGAAGATTTTAAGAGAGGGTTTCGCGTGCCAGGGGTTGCCCACCCCTGGTCTAGGCTGAGCAAATGGCATTTGAGACTAAGATTCAAACAGATAGAGATGATGACATTACAGCTGAGTCTTATTCTTTTCAGGCCTTCCCACATGCCGCTCCACGTGGTCGCACATTTTCAGATTCACCCTCCTCTCTTCCCATGAATGATCTGCTAAGAATCTCAGTTTCTTCACTAGCTTCTCAGGCAAGAAAACCCAGGGTAGTGGTCTTTCAACAAGAGAGGCTTTTGAATCAGCTCCTCCTTGGAGGATAAGGAACATCCTCTTCCCCAAGCTTGGCACACCAGGAATGATGAATGCAATATACTTTCTCCCCAAATTTGCCATGACACTCTCCTGGATCCAAAATTAAACCTCCTGATCTCACAAAAGAGATGTGATTTCTGTAGATTGACTTAAATGAAGTCTTACAAAGTCATAAAAATTAAATCACAGATTCATATTATGAATTGTTTTTTTATGAAAGGAAATTACCAACTTTATTTTATTTTATTTTATATATTTTATTGATTTTTTACAGAGAGAAATGGAGAGGAATAGAGAGTTAGAAACATCGATGAGAGAGAAACATCGATCAGCTGCCTCCTGCACATCTCCCACTGGGGATGTGCCCACAACCCAGGTACATGCCCTTGACCGGAATCGAACCTGGGACCTTTCAGTCCGCAGGCTGACGCTCTATCCACTGAGCCAAACCGGTTTCGGCGAAAACACCAACTTTAAAATAAACTTTCTATAAGCTTAAAAATAACTTTAAAAACTTAACTTTAATAATATATGTATGTATATATTATATACTCGTGGATACACTAATTAATACATGATTTGCATTTTCAAAATCAAGACCATCCTAAGCAGTCTGAGATGTAAGCGAACCACACAGATCTTCTCCAGCAGCTCCGAGAACTGAAGGCTTCGCCCCATCCTCTAACCAAAACTCTAAAACTTCATTTGTCTTTCTCTCTTTAGCCCCCCGCCCCAAGGGCACACTGACACTTTCTCCTCCTTTAGACAATTCACCTCCTTTTTCTCAACCTTTTCCATTGTAACACATTCCGTCCTAGTTCACAGAGCTTAGCAGGAACTCACCCAGGTCTCTAATTCTCAATAAATTGTTCTTTTCACCCCGACTTCCTGGATGACTTTACTGTGTGCATTCGGAGGCCTCGCATCTTCCCCCTTCAGGCCCTTATAATGGCTGCAGTGCAGTAAAGGCCCAGCGATGCTGAGCCCCGAGGAAAAAGCTTCCATCAGTGCAAATGGCCCCGGCCCCAAATGAAGAACCCCCACTCGCACTCTCAGCACCAAACTGGCCAAGGAAAAAAGACAAAAGATATTCCTAAAAGATTAAAAACAACAACACACAAAAAAGCTTCCGTTTGAACTCAATGCATGAAGGCACTTGAGGACAGAGCATGCAGCTCTGCTCTCCCCGACATTCTCACCTTGCACCAGGCATTCCCAGGCCCGGCCATGTGCTAACAGAGAGGCTGCAGATGTGAGAGGGGCCTCTCCTTTATGTCCCTCTCTGATTTATTCTCCCCCTGCACATCACTTTGGTATGACAACAATGCATAATTCGATTACACGTGATATGTAAAGTCATTGCAGCTGTTCAGAAATATTCAGAGCAAGAGAATTTCAGACCCATGTTCAGCCACAGAGTCGCAGACACGCACGCACACAGTCCGAGTCTGTGGTGTCTCCTAAAAATCTCACAGGGAGACAAGAAAAGGAAAAGCTCTTCTTTCTGACTAGCTCCTCCAGCATTCCCTGCCTGTGTGCTGTGTCCATAAGTACAGAAGTAAGAGTAGCTCCTTAAAAAAAAAAAATCCAGGGAAGATCTAATGGGGGCAAGCAGCATTTTGGGGTAAAATGATGGCAACGCAACAGAAAAATGCAAGTGTGTACCACTTCATTTTACTTTAAGATGCTGCTGTGAAACCGGGTACCTTTAAGTCCCTTTTAAACACCACGTAAAAGTTTCTCTCCACCTGCTCGCTCTGTGGGCTACATACCGTGCCGAAGATGAATCCCCCAGGAGTTTTTTATTCCCTGTTCTGCCTATCTTTCATCTTCACCCCAGACTAAGCAGATGGATGTGAATTCAAAGTTTTCTGATCTTTAGCACAAGTTATGGAGGGTTATCTTTGGCTGTATATCTTTCCGCTGGCAGTGCTCCCTTGGTGATGAAGGATTAACCACCCCAGCTGTCTCTTCCCAGAATGATGCAGTGCTGTGCTCCTCAACACGACAGCATCACTTAATCTTAATGTCCGCTCTCCGAGCGCAGCCGCGCAGGACAAAGCCAATCAACATCAGATGCCACCAAGATGGACCTACTGCTTGGCCCTGGAGTCTCTCACCCTCTCACTCCTATTAATCAACATCATCCAACCCAATCCCAGAGTTCACTTCTCTCAAACCACAGTTAAACTAAGCCGGGGTCCATGTTAACCATCTGAAGCACGTGGCGGCAGGAGGGGTGGTGGGCGACGATCCCGCGTCAGGGCTCTGCACGCCAAGCCATGCCGCTGAGACAGTCCTTCCCTCTGCCCAGCTTCTCTCCACGCCAGCACCGGTTCTGGAGCACTCTTCCCACGCCGAAATTGACCCATATTCACATAATAGATTATCTTGAATGAAACCTACCTGTCTTTCAGAAACCCCAAAAGGGTCTGGAGAAAGACGTGTGTCCATTCACAATCGAACTGTATTAGGTACCCTTCCCGGCTCATCTCCACCCTGGACAGCAGCTGGGACCATCACCTTTGACTTCTTATTGCACAAGAACACTCGATCTCACCACAGATGGCACAAATGGAAGCCCTGACCCTACCACCCAAAAATGCCCTGCTTGTGCAGCTGATACATCCACAAATATACTTAATTCTTACGTCTTCTCTCCTCCCGCCTTCTTCTTTATGTACCATAGGTGGAGAAAGCAAAATGGTTCTCTCATCCTTTTCCCAGCTCCAGACAATTACAGTAATGTACGCACCTCCCTTTTCTTTCTTAAGGAAGGGAACAAAAAAGTCAGCCCAGATCTCAAAGGCAAACGTAATAAAACAGTAAATTATTGCTAGAGTTTACTAAACAAATGCAACCTAGTTAAATTTGGAAAAATCTTCACTTTTGCTTACATTTGCAATTTTACTGCTGAACTACTGGTATTTCTTACTTATGCAACATTAAAATGTATAAGAAATCCTCTTGTGTGCTATATCCAGCATCTACTCTTGATTTATAATACCCAATTTAGGGGGGGAAAAAACACAACTAAACCTGATTTAAATCACAGATTACTCTGTAAAACACAAGCAAGGAACTATTCCAAATCCTAAATGTAATTTAAACATATTTATATTTTACAGTGATATATTTTCCCCATTCCTTGTCTTACGACTGTAAACTTTCTGTAATTATATAAGCAATTTCCCTAAGGTCACAACATTGATCATAGTTATAAATTGCTAAAGCAGAGCACACAGTGAACAGTAAAATATGTGCTGGACATCATGGTTTCATCAAATCAGAATGGGGTGGGGAAGAAGGAAAGAAGACTAGAGATGGAGAAGGGGGAGAAAGAAACAAACATATTTTCAAAGAAGTATTTACACAATGTCACATCCCCTTCCCCAAAGCCATTTGCAACACAGTTTTTGCAAATTGTCTCAGTAGGACTTGGCTTAATTTTTGTTGATATTACTGATATTCTTAACCCTTTGCGGATTACTCTGAAAGCCACTTGAGAAGGAATCTTGGCAAACAAAATATAGAAGTCCGTGAGTTAATGCACACACACACAAGAGAGAAATCCTACACAATTAAAACTGCTATAACAAACAGTTCTCAAACGATGTTCCTAGGAACCCTGGGATTACACAGCGGTATTCCCTGGGAAAAATAGGTGGTATTAGGGCTTCCCACTCATTCTCTAACCAGAGCAATTTCCCTTTGATCTGTTCCCTCTCCTGAGGCTCTGTAGAAGAAGTCTTACTTGCAAAAACAGTTTTAAAGGCTGTAACATGAAAAACAGGGTTTGGACACTACCATCCTGACGCTGCCCTAATGAAGTATGGGATCTAGAAGTTACATGCGGGTCACTGGTTACCAGTTTTTCTGGTGTTTTGGGGTAACTCTTCTCTTAAGAGAGGACATGGTGCTCTCTGCACATGATGCAAATGGGGTTGCTGTCAGGTGCCTCCAGGGCTCCAGCCAGACGGGCTGACAGGCTGGTCACCCCTGATGGTTAACAATGCCACACTCCACTCCCAGTGACTGCCTATTAGGAAGACAGCTGAGGCCCAGAGGGTGGGACAAGTCAGCGTGTTACAGGCTCTACCTTCTCCTCAATGTAAAATAAACTTAAAAAGACCTGTGTTCTCTGAAAGCTTAGGAACACAGTGGTTCAAGTTTTTCCTTCACAACATTTTCCAGGGAAGGCTAAACATACATCTCTCTGGCGAGGATCCCAGTGCAGCTCTGAGAAAAGTACAGAGCTATTAGTACATGTTATACCTGCTTCATGCTTTCCAGGAGAATGGCCATTCAGAGATTGCTCTCCTGAAGCAAATAATGTTCCCCATGTCCCTCTCTGCCCTGTACTCCTTCTGCTCCTTCTTCCTCTCCTCCTCTTTCCCTCTCTGTCTCCATTTTCCACTAATTTACCATTAACAGTTCCCAAAGAAAGCATATCTGGCTTCCTACAACATGACAACTGTCTCTGACCAGAGGTCATGTTCACAATATTTAACCGATCCGACTCTGGCATGGACCAACCAGAACAGAAGCCGGCTAAAAAGAAGTTAATAGCCATAGAAAAAAGTTGGACTGAATCAGTATGTCTCGATACCAAAGAAAGAGAAGCTATAGAGTTAACTTTGCAAGCTTCAAAGTCAGAGTTCAAATCTCCACTAGACGAGTTTCCTCCTGTAGGACCTTAGAGTACTTCACTCAGAATCTGTCTCCTGTTAACAGGCCTAATAGTTCCCACCTGTGAAAAGCAAATGAATTGCTGCAAATAAAACTAAAATGTAGCATAAGTGCTCAACAGATTAATCAGACAGATCCTGCCTCTTCATCTAAGTGTTTCTAGTTGGTTAGCTGGGGGGTCATCACCCAGACACAGCAAGGCTAAGACTTTTATTAGATTTTTATCACTTAATCAATTTTTTAAATCACTATTGCAATTTTTAAAATTATACATGTAAATTTTTATCAGAGCAAAGCTTAATAAAGTTTATGGAAAATATTTTAAAGGCAATTAAAAATCACCTGTAATCCTCTTACCCAGATTATGATATTGTAATATTTTACTGAGAGTTTACTATATGCCAGCATTGTGCTAAGTGTTTTAATGTATTACCTATTTTAATTCTCACGATTCTTTGACATAGGTAACTGAGACTTAGTTATGTGCTCAAGATCACACCATCACACCACTCCTGAGTGATGGCACCGGCATTTGAACCCAAGTCTTATTACTTCCCAGAAATAATAAACGTTCATATTTTGATATAGTTCCTTCAGCTCCTTTTCCTAAGCCTAGAAAGGAAGATAGGTATGTAGGTAGGTAAACAAAAAATTCTCTTTGAATTATTTAAGTTTTTACATAGGAACAATTAAGTATATAAATAATTACATTTTAATATATAATATATATAAATATGTAACATATTAAAGTGCATTTGGTTCAGATACAAAATCTTCAGTCCTTGAGAACCCTGAATTTCTCAAATAAGATAGTCTCTATACAAGCAAATCTTATCTCAATCACAGAGCTTTCCACTCCAGCTTCAACCATTGCAACTTTGGACATGGCTTCTTAGAAATGAGCAAACACAGGCTGCAACACAAACTCACAACCACGATCCATGGGTTAATCAGAAAATAACAGGGCAATGCAGGAACATTAAAGAGAAATAGAAAGGAAAAACTTGAACTGGACAACATGCAGGACTAGGACTTCCTGTACAAGTATTTTAATCAGAAAAATCAGCTTCAGGCATCCCACCCATTAAATGTCAAGAATGGCCAACTCTTCTAATCCTTCAAATCCAATGTCTCTTTTTTCACCAATTTCTATCATTGCAAAACTAGAAACATTCTATGTGAGGCTCATTCTTCATCTCTTTCCTTGTGGTTGCTGATGGTAGGATTGATCTTCGATAGAAATAAGGCTCTCCTGGCTGTTTTTCTTAGGATCAGAACCTTGAATTTTGTTCCAGCGGGGAGAGCAGATAGATTTAAACCTGCGACTTTGAAAACAGAATCTACGCAGCAAATGACAGACTCCATTTTTCAAAAGTCATTAAATAGAGGGGAAGGTGGGAAACAAGGTTGAATCCAGCATGAAAGACTAAGTCCTGCTCTCAGACACTCGGGCACAATACCCAGGGCTCCAGTCCACTCTGGTCCCTAGCTGGCACTGAAGAAAGTGAAATAATCGTAACTGCTGGCAAAGAGCTTCCTAAAGACAGCTGAGAACCAGCCTGTCACTTAGCAATTCCAAGTTTGCTAATACAACACAAAAGCTTTGTGCAGAAATCATCAGAGCCTGTGTTTGCTCTGTCCCATTCCCTAAGAACCACCCCAAACTAGTCCCAACTCCTCAGAAACCCACAGCAAAGCAAGTCAACGACTTCTTGCATGTCTCCGAAGAGAGTGCCAAGGCATTTCATCCACCATGTGGGTTTGGGAGGATGCTCTGTCCACAGGTCTTCAGTTTAGTGAATATAAACTACTTGAAAACGCGGCCATTGTCTTCATGTAATTTTGCCGTCTTCAGTGATATTTCATGGGCTTTTATATAAGTCCTACATTATTTCTTACTAAATTAATTTGTAGGCATTCATTACTAATATTAGTTGCAAATAAGATCTCTTCTTTTCCCATTTTGCTGTCTGGGTTTTTCTATATATTTTTACTACTTTATATAACTCCGATAAATTTAATAGTTTTTTCAGTTCATTTTGTTGCGTTTTCCAGATTAGCAATCACTTCACTCAAAAATAATGCTACTTTTATTTCTTCCTTTTGGTTATTTATACCCCTGTTTTCCCTTTCTTATCTTACTGCATTAACGAAGGTAATGATAGCAAACTCCAAAGACCACAGGGCCAGGCAGATACCTAAGAGAGTGAACTGAGCCAGAAGAGTACCTGGGTGACCTACAGAATGTAGACATGTATCTAAAGGTGGCAGCTGGCACTCTGTTCTGGCCAGCAGTAAGGATTTTTTTTGGTGAAACCTCCAGCCCTTTAAAGGTGCACAACTGAATTTTTAAATTATAAACATAGAGCTGGCCAAAATAGAATTCCTCCGAGGTGACTAACAAACTCTAGGGGAGATCTTCCAGAATTTGAGAAAGTGGTACATTTAAATCATAATTCTCAGGGTTCTCAGGGAATGGGACAGTCTCATCTCAGCCCTGACTTTCTCAAATATTGGGCCACCAAAGAGAATGTATGCTTTTGACTTGAGTTAAAGAATCTCTATCAGGGTAAGTGTCTATTCAATGTTAGTTTACTGTGAATATTTTATAAGAAATGAATTTTTTATTCCATTAAGATGATTTGGTTTTCTCCTTTGACCCTATGTGATTAGATTAATAAATTTCTTAACATTGGAAAAGGAAAAAAAAGCAGAATACTTAGAATATACTGTGGGTGAATCCCCAGTACTTTTCAAAGAAAATATGTAAACAGATATTCCCTAATATTTTTAACTGTTTGGTTTTATTTTATTGGCTCGACCCTTAGCTGTGACTTGCTTTCTCACCCCTATTCCAGCAACTTTTTCTAGTCTGTCAAAATCCCAGTCGTAAAACTGTTAGTGACAACATGTTTAAAAAAAATTACTCACAACTGAGTTAATCATCAATTCCGTCTACACATCTAGTTTTGAATTCCAAAGCAATTCCACACCACAATCCACATCTGTAGTCTTAAGTCCACTTTGCTACAGTTTCCCAAGTCCACTTTGATACAGTTCATTCTTTGGAAAGATGTTAGAATGACAAACTTTCTGGAAACAGGGTTTGGTTTGGTTTGGTTTTGGTTTGGGTTTTTTTTTGGGGGGGGGGGGAGGTTGGGGCGGGTGCAGTGTTAAATAAAAAAGATGTAACTGGCTTAAGACAGAAAAGACATTCAGTGCATGAACGTAAAAGCATCACTAAACTTGGCTTACAAAATTGTTAATTATGTATTTGACAGTGAAATATCACAAACAGCTGGGGCTAAAGAATACAAACCCACACAGGGAGTGGGTAGGAGTAGGAAAAACATACTCAGAGTCAGACAAATGCCATCAAAGAGGATGCTTAAACTCAAGCTCTTCTGGGGTAACAACTTCTACTCCCACATAGTGGGTCCTCTATCTCAACCAAAATTCACAAGAGTCAACCAACCTCCCCCACTCCTGTTCCCCAGCTTCTAAGCACAGGCTCTAAATTGGAAATTCTTCACCCCTATTTAGAAAGTTGGGCCACTATGTTTGTAGCCACCAGAGAGAAAGAGCCAGGCCAGAATCTAAAAGAATGTGTGGACTGAGGCTGTGAAAAGAAAAGGCATCATGTTGAGAAGTTTGGTCTTAATTTTTTCAAAATACATAAATAGTCTCAATGCTCCAGAGACCCTCCCAGAGCCTGACATCCCATCTCCTCGCAAGCACATGCTCAAGTGCTCATCACATCTTCTGCCAGGAATCCGCTCTCCTGGGACTCCTCCCCCAAACCACAGGGAGGAGGCACAGGCAGAAACACTCACATGGAGTGCTTCCCGACAGTCTCACCAGCAGAGTCAATGACAAGGCAAAGCCCAAATCCGACATCTTGGGGAGAGTGGGGTGAGGAGAATGGCTGCCTGACCCTGTGACACCAGGAGGAAAGATTCTTGGCAACAACAACAAAAAATCTTACTCCTTAGGGACCCCTTCAGCAGGCTCTCCCTACGACTTCAATAAAGGCAACATGGTTCCCTCCCCACAAGACATACCTGATGGGAGAGGGGGGGGGGGGGGGGAGAGAGAGAGAGAGAAAAGAAAGAAAAATCTAATCTTTCTTAAATTCCACAGTACATTTTAACACTTGAATGAGAGTTGGAAGGGTATAAGCTTAGACTGAATATTAAATATCTGTATAAATGCCAGACTTTCTAATAAGTCTAAGAGTTTATGAGTAAAGCCATCCCTAATAACTCGATCTTGGCTAGCTTACAACGGTAAAAGTCCAAAGGTTAGAGCCTTCTGGAAAAATAATAGCCTGAGTTTCCTCTTCTTTTTAGACAGGATCATGAAACATCCTTATTTGTCTGCTTTCAAGTATTTTTAGAAAATGCTGAGAACAACCAGATTGTGATTTAAGCTTCTCTGAGAAGTAAAGACCACCAAGTGACAACCCAATTCCCTCCCCTAATAACCTTCTCCAACGATTTCCACATCTTAGACAAAGGCTGGAGGTTGATATTCCCTCTGACTGTATCTCAAGCTATCTCTACGTGTAAATAGCACCAGAGGACCTAACTGCCAGGAGAAGGTGTCAAGGTCATTCAGCTCTAGGATACTGACCACTACTGGGAGGCAGAAGAGCAGAAGTGTAAAGGTTGCTGTGGACAGCAAAGGTCTTAGAATATTAGGGGCCCATAAAATCATAGGCGAAGTGTTCATACACGGAAAAAAAATACATTATAACAACCAATTCTGATTTTAAAAACCAAAATCATCATCCCAGGCACCTAAAAGCAATGTGTCCAGATGCCAGAATAAGGGGAATCAGTTTAGGGTGGGTCGATGGAAACAGCTTTACCCTCCAGAAGACCATGGCAAAAACCACATCAATGCCAGTCGGAGGAGATCACTCTGTTTTGCAAAATATAAAACTGTTTCCTTGCAAATCTATGGAAACAATGTCACAGGGGCCAAAGGCTGTCACTTTGAGTCAAAGAAGGCCCATTTCAGTGTGGCGCTGATGGCCAGCGATGTCAAGGCGAATTACACCCCCACTCGCTGAGAGAGAAATCAAAGTCAGGAGGGGAACATCCAGCTGGAGACACACCCACAGGAGTTCGGAAAGCCAGCTCTCCTTCCAAGCCATGCTAATCTATCACAGGCTCAAACAAAGGATGTGTTTTTTCCCATCAAGAAATGGAAAGGACTAATGACAGGATGGTCCAGAGGGAGACTTAGAGAACTGTTCTCAAGGCCAAGGCTTCCCTCTTCCCACATGTGGGAATGGGAGGGAGGGGTGCCACAGGCTCACTGACTGGTAGAACCTGAATAGAAAAGGGGAGTAATAAGCAGAAACTGGAAGGGAGGGGCATCCAAAGGAAGAACTGACGTTCTTTCTCCAGGTTGTACTGAGGATCCATGAGCTACCTGAGTTACCTGGCAGGTGGCGTCAAAGGAATAAATGACTTACAGTGAGAGATTATGAGATCGTGGGTAGGTAGGTCACAAACTCTCTGGGCCACATTTCCATTACAACCAATTAGTCTCATGGCTAGAAATTGGTTCTGTATGAATAGAGACCAGAAGAATGATGAAAAGCAAGGGCAAGTCCATTTCTGATGTGGGAGAAGAAAGTAGATCTTATGCAGATTCCAAATCAGTAACAATCATTTATATCCAAAGACATGAACCGAACGTGAAGGATTGGGAGGGAAGTAGACCCCAAAGTAAGCAAATTGTGTTGACATTCACACTTCAAATGGGGAAAGCAGCAGATCCTCAGGCTCCTTGAGGTAGACTTAATAGTTACTACAATTGCTGAGTCTAATGTCAGGGGCTGCTCAAGTCTTTATTTCACCTGCAATGAAAAAGAAATGGTAAGTGTATGCTCATAACCTCAGAGAAAAAGGAAGAGAACTACCAATCATTGTCTTCTTGGTGCTAAGCACTGTGAGATATGTGTGTGTGTGTGTGTGTGTGTGTGTTTATGAAATCCCACTTAATCCTACCCATTTTACAGAAAAAGAAACTAAGGTTCAGGGAGAAATTATTAAATTTCCATCACACATCCACCAACAGTCCTAGCTATCGTATGTGGCAGCAATTAAGCCGCCAAGACCCTCATGGAAGACTTCTTCTTGGGCCCCTGACATCCTTCTGGAAAGCCAGCATTACTGGGCCCAGGAGCTGTCAGTCTGGGGAAATGCCAAGCCATTGCAAAGTACCTATCCATGTTACCCTTGCATCTTGGTGTTTGCATCTCTCCCCAAAAAACAGAGGTGAGACCTGCCCCTAAAACTAGGATAGTCCTTGAAAGAGTATGAAAAGGGAAATACGCAACCGCCCCCCTTCCCTGCAGTCCTACCACTGACATACACACAAGCCCCTGGGCATTGAACAGAGCCAGCAGATTCCCCTGAAGGAGGAGAGCCAGAGAGTGGCCGGCCCATCCAGGAGGACGGGCAGTAGGAGGGGCCCTGGACCTGCCAACCCCACAAAAAAGGATCATCCTGGCCCCGGTCCTTCCGTCAGGCAACTTTTAACTTGGGATATAAAAATGAAAAAGTGCCTTTGTTTAAAATCTTCCTGAAGTTTCTGATCAGGATGATTTATGTAAATAAAATGTTAAATTAAAATGTAGGCGTTAATAAAATTACATATATGATGGAATGGCTGTTCTTTTTAAAACGGATCTACAATAAATTTTCTAAATTCTGATTGCAGGTGATTCAGGCCTCGAAAGCTTTGCCAACAATAGCCAGCAGAGGTCTATTACTGAAGTGGTATTAATATAGCTATCATCACCAATTCAAAGCAGATAATAAAGGACTGACACATTTATTATCATTATTAATTAACAGTTTTCTGAGATGGGATTAAATCAATATGCTGCTCTGATATCATTTTAACTAGTTATGCAAATCAAACATTTAGAGCCCATGAACAGATATAAATGCCATTCAAAATTCACTTCACACTTATTACTGTAATATCAGAACTTTCAGGCTTTGCTAGTAAAAAAAAAAAAGGACTTAATGCTCATTTAATTACACTCAGACATAAAGCTTATGGAATGAAAGTTGAAATAGCTGATTAGTTAGGAAGTCGTAGCAAGGCTATAACACTCGGGATAGACAATGAGATAATAATGTGAAAACGTGGAGCTCCACACAGAGTGGTGCCAGCAGATCTTATTGAAAAGAACAATGACATATGTAGGAGAATATGTTTTAAAATTGCGAAGCTGAGGACCCATTTTTAAGTCTATAAGGGACAAAGGGAGGACAGTGAAAGAAAAAAACAGAGCAAGCCCCAGGAAGGGGAACCTACAACTCTCTAACGAACTCATCATTTATAAAATAGAAAACTGCCAGGTTCAGTTTGCCAACATTTCTTCCTAATTAGATGGCAATGGTGATGATGATGATGATGATGATCATGATGAGTGCAGAGCTTTCTTCATGCAGAATTGCAACTCTACCTCCCAGCTCTTCTTATCAGACAAGAGCAGGTCTCCACACCCAGGACAATGTCTGGAGAGCCACAGTGCATCAGAGCTCTTTGCTTCTGCGTCCAACAAGGGCAAGAAAAGATGAGAAAGGTTTGACACTTAGAGATTCAGGTTACTCATTTGCAAAAGCGGCTAACCCCTGAAGATAGGCAGCACTAAAAATACTACCAAAGGGATCTGAACAGGCTCCAACTCTGTGGCTATTTGGACAATGAGGAGGCTGCTTGCTGTCTTGAGTGGCTGTGTAGGGACAGAATGACTTTCCAAGGTCACCCTGGCCTGGAAGTTCTGAGCACTACCCGGTGGCCTTCTGGAAACCAGCCAGCATGTCCACTGTGGGCACCACTGAACAGAGGCAGCAGTTCTGATGAGTGAGCGTGCTCTGAGGTCAGCTCATTGTCAAACTTAAGGCCCAGGAAGGAGCAGCTAGAGACTCCGAGTACTGCCCGAACCATGGCTTAGGACTGCAGCAGGAGCTTGCGTGTTCCATAGACACTTACTGGGCTTCTAACAAGCAGAATTAGGCTTTGGTATTTTTATGAAAAGGACTGAATTGTTTCTCTAGTTTAAGTTAGCCTGAGCAATACCTTGTTCTTCTTTTTTCTCCAAATCATATTCCCATCTTCTCCCAAGAGAATACATTTGATCCTAGTGCAATCTGTTTCAGAGCCAGAAAATGAGCAGTACATATACCAACAGAAAATGTAGTGCAGTCGTACTGCTGTAATCCAAAAGGAACAATATAAAATGCAGAGAATGAAGTTTTATTCTCCTTTCCACACCTTTTACCCTGTAACTTAGCATCTTAACATTCTTCCTATGTTTCTTAGAGAATATGAAACTCAAGTCACAGACCAGCATCCATTATGTCATGTTGCCATTTGACATGGAATTTTACAAATTAAAAGGTTGTAATAACTAAAAAATTAAAACTTTATGCACTAGCGTACTGCTCTGGGAGGGGGAAAATGTACCTATCAGTTATGAGTAGTGACAGAGGCAGGGAAATGCACAGAACAAAGATTGGAAAGATGTACAAAAAAATTGTATAACAGCAGTCAAGTCAGAGCAGTCTACTTATGGGTTATAGTTCATTGTTTTCTTTGAGCTTTGATGGGTTTTCCAAACCTGAGCTATGTCCATTCTTCCACTGAAGAATGTTTACTGAGGACCAGGCACTATGTAAGATGCTGGAAATATAACAATTAAGATAGACAGGGTCTCTGCCCTCTCAATGAAAACAATAGGGAGACAAATCAAACCAGCAATTACAAATGTGATGATGTGTACGGTTTTTTAAAAATCAGGATTTACAAAGCCTTTACTGCTTAATTAAGATTCTACACATCTTGCCTGGCCAGTGTGGCTCAGTGGTTGAGCATCGACCCATGCACCAAAAAGTCACCAGTTCGATTCCCAGTCAGGGCACATGCATGGGTTGTAGGCTCAGTCCCTAGTAGGGGTCATGCTGAAGGCAGCCAATTGATGATATTTCTCTCATCAATATCTCTCTCTCCCTTTCTTTTTCTCTCTCTAAAAAAAAAAAATAGATAAAAAAATATTCTACACATCTTTCCTGGGTCTTGAATAAACCTGAAATCTCTGAATTTAACATGTTCATGTCTTCCTAGAGTGAGAAGTAAGCCACAGCATGTACCTGAGGCTTGAGAAATCACATTTTTTACTTTTCCATGGTGGAGGTAGAAGAATTCTATCAGTAACCAAGATCCAAGCACTGAGGTAAACTGTCATGGGTACCCCAACCCGATCCACTTTCATGCTAACTAAGATTTTTATGAGTATTTCCTGAGGACACCGGCACCTGCGGCCCTCTGCCTTCTCAGTGCCACATACTCCTCTATACTGATGGTACCTAAACAGCCAGACTTGACAATCCCATCCATGGCCCAAATCTCTACCTCTGACTTTTCATCAACCCTAAATATGAAGCAAAATTGCCCTAGGTCATCTTCTTTAAAGACTTTTGATCTTTAAAAACACACACACACACACACACACACACACACACACACACACACAAACTTTTTCCATATCTTCAAATATCTACCGAATACAGAACTCAGAACTGACTATGGAGAAAGGCTCAAAGGGAAACGCCTACTTGGGGCCTTCCCTCCCCTTTTACTCCCTCTCGCCATTCCCAGAAAACTCAACCTCTGATTCAGAAATAACATGAAAGTAATATGTGTGTGTATGAAGACTAATATGTGTAAATTACTATAACTGAGGGTAAATATTAAGACCTCATTGGCGGGTAAAATATATAAAAAGCAAAATATAAACTCATCCTGGTAGGTCCCTTTAGGTGGCAATGAGGTTGGCTGTTTGCAAGGATAAGCACTGACCACCTGTCAGCCCAAACCAAGCATGGTCTCTGACCACAGCGGCAGGAACTGACGCAGCCCTACCTTCCAGGGAGGGTTTGGCAGGTGAGACCAGTAAGTGGAGCATCCAGCCTTGAGGAAACCACCACCTCAACTCAAGGAACAGTATCAGTGGCAATAAACTAGGGACAAAGCCCAGTGACCAGAGCCATAAGTAGGGCATCCACCCTAGATGGGACGCAGAAAACTAGATGGGTTGTTGTGGCCGACATAGAAGTGTGAACCCCCCAAGCCCAGCCCATCCTCTTCCCACATCAGTCTAGGAACTGTCAGGCTGCACATGCAGAATGCGGATGCCTTTGCCATCACAAAAACAACTATAACTTTCAACCCACAGATCCCCCCTTTTCCCTGGCTATGGCCGCCCAGGGAAAGCCATGGACAGTGGAAGGCTCTCTGCCTCTCCTTCCCTGTCTGCACTGCGACCTACCGAGCAGTGGTTTGTAGGGCATGTCAAAGGACTGGAGTTAAGGGAACATAACCAAAACTTCTTGGAGCCTACTCACCCTGTTCCCTGTTCCCCAAACCCTTTCCCTAAACCCGGTTCCCCAAACCCTTTCCATGAGGCCCATCCTCCCTAACAACTTAGCAAGATGCTGCCCACCTCAGCCCCAGGTCAAAGACAGCAGCTCCTCTCTCCTCCGCAGTCCAGTCTCCCTCCTGGTTCTCCATTTGGTCTTCAGCCCCCACCTTCTCTGCCCAAGGGCATTTCCTTTGGCCTCATCGGCACAAGAAATCACTCAAGGTTAAAAGCAGCAAGAAAATCTCTATCTTGTCAAATGACTGAGGGAAAGAGTGGCGGTGGGACTGTTACCACTTGGGACAGTCAAGGTAACTGGTTCTCGTGACTGAGGCTGTTCTAACCGGGCTTGAGGTGTGTCTGTACACGGGCACGTACCAGGTGGTAAGCAGAAACAAAGCATCATCTCCTCTTTAAGTTGTCTAGAAAATTAAAAGTATTCAGTATACTAAAGAAAGGCAAAGGATTTCTCTAAATTTCCTCCCTCTGAGTTTTTTTTTCCTAACGTTGGAACTTGAGAAGAAAAAGAATGGGAGGAGATGGCAGGAGAGAAGAGGAACTATTGAACTCCTTTACAGAAAGGAGAGTGAGCAGATATTTGCGGTCATTTTTTAAGCTTCTAAAAAGAGAAATTAACAAACTATCACAGGAGATCTACAAGTTAGAGAGAGAAGTTTTTAGCAGAAGGTGAGCAAAGCAGGGTGAGTAATCAAGGAAGATATCAAGTTACTTTTTAAAAATAGGTGACACCTCCCCAACTCCTTCCAACCCCACAACATCCTGATCTATTGCGGTCAAGTGGAGGGTCAGGAGTAAGTCTCCTAAGATTAACTGCACTGTGTTGGTTAAGAACGTGGGCTCTGGAGCTTTACTGCCTTGACTTGAATCCTGGCTCCCCTACCTATCAGTCAGACAAGTCACCTAGATCATCTGTGCCTCAGTTTCCTCACCTGTAAAATGAGAATACCGACAGTTCTGTCTCAGAGTGTTGTTATGAGGATTAAATACAGTCAGTACATCAAGTGATCAGAACAGTGCTTGTATATGACAAGCACTCAACACACCATGAACTACCATCAGCAGCAGCATCATTGCCATCTTCGAAAAGTCCCTGCCACCCAAGCTGTACCCCACAGTAGCAATGACCCCACCATCACAACTGTGTACCTGGCATTTGCAAACCTCCCAGGGCTGAGAGTAGCCATATAATCCTCACGTAGGAGAAGCCTGACCAAACCCATGAATGTGCAAACTTGCATGAATGAGATCACTTGAAAGCAATTTGGGGGACTTGGTCCTTCGACTCTTTACACAACCAATTTATAGTAATGGAGCCTCTTTTTGTTGCTGTTGCCCGCAAGTCTCCTGGACCGTTGTTAGCGCTGCCTTGAGTGGAAGCTGCAATATGATCCCCTGACTAGAAATACTGGCATAATTTATTGCATTATTACTCCTCTGAACTGAAAGCAATTAATTACCTGGAGCAGGATGCACAAGTGGAAATTTATCAGAGGAAAGTGATGAAAAATGTGCCCACCGCTTTAAAATAATAGGTGCTTAATGGTTTTTTTGTTTGCTGGCTAATCTCAGGCATCTTATAAACAACACCAGCCCGGTTATCAGTTGTGAATTCTCCCCCCTCCTCCTCTTTTGCTCCTTTATATTATTCTATCATCCCATATCTCCCCCGAAGACAGGAAGAAATGTCTAAAATATTCACTGAAAAGAAGAAGGGAGACTCCATTCCTCTTCTGCATGGTAAAATTATTAATATAATGTAGGAATATGTGATAAAAATATATTCGCATGTTTATCACCCATTTTGCTAGCACAAGTATATCTGCCTGACTGGTGTCTCTTTTTCTCTATCACAGCATTTTACCTTAAAACTTATAAAACTCAGATGGGATAAAAAGACATTCTAAGGGACATGTGTATATTAACCACTGTCTCCAACACCTTGTAAGTGACATTCATATAACCTGCCTCTCAAAAAATACGGTCTCCAAGAACAATTTCCACCAAGCACTTCCCTAGTCTTTCTTCTATTAACAGCATCGACCAAGATCCAGAAAGAGAGAGGAAATAAGGCCAATAATGTGTTATTGTTTTATTTATAAATTTCATGCACATGTGAAAGATAGAAACAGGGCTAAATTCATTTTATTTGTTTCTACTTTTCAGAATTATTCACATCTGTGTGATTCCGTAATTGTTTCTTCTATAAAGTTATTGGAGTAATTTTGCTCCGTATATTCCCGATCAATTCCCCCTCTCAAGGGCACAGTTGAAAAGTGATATTTGAAAACGGCCTCTGATAGATTGCATGGTTAGTCAGCAGCAGAGACAAACAACCTAATCCAGCACAAATTAGTTCGGCTGCCAGCAATAGTTTTATACAAAGATGTAAATTATGTTGTCAAAATCGGTCGCTTTCTAGCTTGCTGCTCAGCTAACAAGAAACCACTTTGGCTGATAAAGATGAACACTAAGCTTTCCTCTCTTACAAATTTGCAAATCTGCCATTTCAGCATTCTGTTAGCCACAAACAAACAGCCAGCTATAATTGCTTCTTTTCTTCCGCGGTGGTATTTCTTCCCTGCGTGCTGTTCCTTCCAGGATGCTCTTGAATATAACAACAACAACAAAGCCCAAAAGCACCACAACAATAAACCCTCAGACAAGAATTTAGGGACAAGCTCAGCTTCTGCACCGGTGCCTCTCACCACCCTCCTTCCTTCCCTTCCTCCCCCATAGAACCACCGGCCTGGCCCATCCACCCCCGGCGCTTGCTGTGTGCAGACCCCCACAATGTCACTCCCCAGCACTGCTATCTAAAGACTGCAGAGGCAGAAAAAACTCTTGGCCTTAATGGGAATGGAAATATTCTTTGAACAGCTTTGAACCAGGATTGCCTTTGACAGTAGCCCATCCATTCTTCTTTGTTTTACAAGCTCCCATCTCGGGGAAGGGTGGCACACTGAGCACACTTTCAAGGGCCCCAAGTAGAAAGCTCCACCAGGCTGCCTGCCTGCGTTAAATTGGAATCAGACAGATCTTAAGCCGGACTGAAAGTAATAACGCATTATAACGGTAATTATATCCAGCATAAGTCAAATAAATAAATTATAAATTACAATTACCCTTTAAAGTTGCTAGTCTCGTTGTTTGCTTTACAATTAACTGCAGGTGCTTCTGCATGCTTTATTACGGTCCCAAAGTTATATATTTGAAAGAATGGTACAGATGATTCCTGTTTATTTGTTAAATTAAAGCATTGTTGGTAAAATTACGGCTTAATTAATATTATGGGTACTGTATAACAAAATAGTTTACCTTGTACATAATTTATTTCCCCATGCATATCTCAGCCCAGACCCATTACAGCTCTAAGGCAGCTAAAATAAAATATTCCTCCTTTGCTGGCATTTTTCTAAATAGCAGTTCACTAAATCAATATTATTCACTTGGTATTTTTAAAAGCAGTGTATCTTAATAATTACACAGCATTAGAGTAGGCAATAATTTTACTTGCTAAGCATATTAAATTTAGCAAACCATCAGTCAAATAGTTTGTTCTTTCTCAGAATGGGTAAGCAGTGAGTGAGTTTGGAATCATGTTCCTTTGGTATAACTGTCACATAGAGTTTAAGAATGCGTCTGTGACTCCCTAAGCCAGCCCAGCACTATATATCTTTATTAGTTTCAGTGGTCAGTGCAGTGACCAGTTGTTTATTCTCATTACTCAAGACAAGGTGAGCCACTTGGTAGTGACTGCAATCACAGCTAAAAACATATGACTTTGCAGAAAGTAAAAACTGTAGACAAGGCTACATTCACAACAGGCTGGTGCCTGCTCAGAACAGGGAGATGGGGGAGGGGGGGGGAGGACGGGAAAGAAGATAATTAAACACTCACACACACCATTTTCTGTGCATGAGCATTCGATCTGTCTTGCCTCTCTTATCTATGGGGTGTCTTACATCTTTTCATTGCTCCTAATTCATTGTAAAACACCATTAATTTTGTATTTGTCCTGTCTTTGTTCATGTCTGCATTTATTCGTTCTTTCTCGAGCTCACAGAAAACACCTTATAAACCTTCGCTCTTCCTATGCTATCACGCCTAAATAAAGTCAATCCCCCTGAAAAACCAAACATCATTCTCTTTCATAAACACACACACACACACACACACACACACACACACACAGGTTATAAGAAAGTCAATTCATTCACCACATCCAACCAAAGCAGGTGAATTTTACCTGAGCTGCAGGCAATTGCCTACACCAGTGGTCGGCAAACTGCGGCTCACGAGCCACATGCGGCTCTTTGGCCCCTTGAGTGTGGCTCTTCCACAAAATACCACATGCGAGCGCACATGTACAGTGCGATTGAAACTTCATGGCCCGTGCGCAGAAGTCAGTATTTTGTGGAAGAGCCACACTCAAGGGGCCAAAGAGCCACATGTGGCTCATGAGCCGCAGTTTGCCAACCACTGGCCTACAACATTTGACTGATGCATCTAAACATGCCATGACCCCTGGATTATGTTTTTTAGGTAAATAGCTAAAACCCCCTTATAATCATAGAGAGGAAAAGAAGAGAAAGATTGAAATCAGCAACCAGGATCAGGAAATGGCCTCTCAATTTGCAAAGGAGAACAGTAGCCAGACCTTCTTCATCTTCCTCAATCCCTACTCAGAGGCAGCCCAGAGTTCTCCTTCCATGGGGCCCAGGGAAGGCCACCCAGGATCAGGCCCCAGCAGAACCTCAGAGAAGCCTTTCCTGTATCTACTATGGCCAAAGCCTGACTACACACAGAGAGAGCACATAGACCTCAAAGGAACGTCTCGATGGCCTCCATGCCCAGAGAGTGCATATAAACACCCAGTGGTTCACTGCGCCTCCTCTTTATGGGCAGCAGAAATCTGCTTCCACCACTGGGAGAGGGCAGCTCTCTGGTTATTTGCGCAACAACTGCCAAGGTACATGGCAACCAACAGCGGGCAGAAGAGCTAATCCAAGAATGTAAAAGGGATACCTTCCTGGGAGAATGGGGACAGTACAGGAAGGAGGTGGGAGGACACCGGTCAATCCACCAATACAACAGTTTTTAGCACCTGCTCTGTGCTGAGCACTGCACTAGACCCTGTGGAGAAAGTATAAGAGGGGACACATGGGTGAAAATGGAAAACCACAAAGTTCAAAGTTATAGTTGAAAATAACAGAAGAGAAACCACAAAGTCATAAGGATTAATTGCCAAATGGAATACCCACCCAGCAATTTCTATAGAACTAACTCATAGTCACTAAGATGTGGTCCTTAAGGAAGGAATTACAGAGGGGGTGGGACTTGAACTAGGTCTTGAAAAGCAAGAGTTAAAGAAAGGGAACATGGCCAAAATGTGCAAGACTATGTGCACTGGAAGCTAGAGGAGGAGGACTACAAGGCATCAAACTCCAAGAAGCACTCTGCTCACCCAGGAACCAGCACACGGGCATATAAAAGTGCACCACCCTGCATTACAGGCCCCCACCACCAGCCAGACTCCACAGCAGAACAACAACCGGCAAACTCCTCAACCTGAAACCCACTTACACCTAGGTTATCAAGGCTGACATTTTTAAATGAGATGTTCTCGCTACATTAAGAGTCTTAAGTGGAATTAGGTTCAGTTTTTACATATGTGCCTGAATTGTACACCTTTTTTATAATAGGTAGATTTGATTCAGTATTTTCCTTTCCTGATACCAACAGTCAAGATTGAGGTAGGACTCCAAAAAAATGCCAGGCCTCCCTGATGAAAACATGAACAGGCCCGATCTGTGAACATGCAACTGTCCTTCCAAGGGCAGGCAGCATGCACTCTCGGCCTTCACTCTCCAACACTCTGGAGGGATCACTGAGAGTGTGCTGACCCAGGACTCTCTCCAGCTACCATGGAAGCAGACCCTGCACCCAAGATGAGCATAGAAAAGACAACATGCCAAATGCTATCAGAACAAAATATGATGAAAGAAAGAAAAGGAAAAAAGTGAAAAAATTATTGAATGCACTTACTAGGCCCTTGAACATACATTTACAGGTTAGGACACTGGGACTCAGGTTAAACAACTTGCCTGCATGGGTCAGACAGCTATCAGGTTTGCAGAGGCCACTGTGAACCCAGATCTATCTAACTCAGACAGAAGCTTCCCTCCCCACCTTCTACCTAAAGGAGAGCTCCCATCTGATAGGGAGCCAGCACAGGATCTTCTTCAGAAGAGATAGGCTGATGTTGAAGAAAAGGTTCAGAGAAGATGAGGTAGAAATAAATGTTGGGAAAGTAACATTACAATGTGAGCATTTTTCCCTCAATCTCAGCTCAAGAACAGAAAACCCCTTGGAGCTTATTGTGTTCACACCCCACCCTAGAGCACCCATCCCCTAAGACCAACCGTAATGAATTACAACTCTCGCTATTGACTAAAACCAGCAAAAAGCACTGAAAACCCATTCATGAGCTACAACCATAGACACTAGGAGGGAAATTTCTTTAATAGCTACAGGTAGTTTCCCTTTAAGAGTATCTAGTAGACACAGAAAGGAACAGGACGTAAACAGGACAACAGGATGGGAAATATATATTTATCTATATCTATAAATGTGTGTATGTTTACATGTGCATATGTGTGTATATGTAAATATAATATATATTATAAGGATGATGATACAAAAATAGGAGCTTATGGATGACAGAAGGAGAAAAGGGAAAATTAAAGAGAATGAATCTTGGAAGCATATTTTTCCATCATTTTTATAGTGTTCTTTCATAATGAATATAGCATTTTCATAAGTCAGGAATTACAAAGGGAAACAAAGGCCAACTTAAGAGTCAGAACAGACTCAGGAAATGTTAAACAATAATACAGTGGGTGACTTGCATTATAAGACAGCAATGCAAGAGCACTCACAGCCCATAATTAATTCCTAAAGAACATCCCATAGTTGAGAATAGTGTGATGCTATTCACAAAGCTCCCCTACATTCATCATCTCCTCTGATCATCTTAGGAGAGGGGGAAGATGCTTATTCTCAATGTTCTCATCTTCTAGCCACAGAGATAAAGACCCAGTGAGGTTGATTTGCCCAAGGTCACAGTCAGTCTTTGGTAGTACCAGGTCTTCCAATGTCTATTCCCATTCTAGTGCTCTCTCTCTCAGAAGAGCTCTCTCTTTCAAACATGGATGGAACTATGGTCCGAGGATTTATGGAGAAAACAGGAAAAGGCACTTGACCTTAACAACTGTATATGACTGAGAGAGGGAATCCATGAAATGAACAGAGTAATGACTGATGGGAAAGAACAAGACATGGTTCTGAAGTGATGAGATTGGTTCAGCTGAAGAGAGTGTGTGTAGACAAAGGAGGAGCAAGAGAGAAATCCAGAGAGAAAATACTGAGGGGAGCAGTGCAAACCAAGCTAAAGAGACTGCCCTTGGTTTATATATAAGTCAGTGGGAGCCAACGAATGACTCTGAGAAAGGAGACTAGCATGGTAAAAGCAATGTACTGGGAGAACACAAATCACTTAGAGAGTAGATTTAATGCTACTATTTAACACAGAAGGGGCAACTGAAATATACTGGATAGACCAAATTCTCCCAATTGAAGTGCAACACAGGCTACCAACTTGTTTTGATACCAGCTGCCACCAGATACCCTCAACCAGCCATTTGATAAATGACAAAGGCTCACATCTTCCACTTGGAGGTTATGCCTGGGGGGTCATTCACTGCCTCCCAGGCTTCTCCCCTGCACTGTGCTGTCCATCTAGAACTGTCCAAGATCAGGATCTTACCTGGATCCCTCTTAGAATCAGAATTCACATGCCTTGGAGGTGACTGCCATGAAGCCACCAGAGGGACTCAACCCAGGCTACAATGACTGCTAAGCCAGCAGTGTGTCTTCCCCACACATGCACTTTCCCAGAGACTGCCAGTGCCTTACCCCACAGAGCTGGCTAAGCAGTGATGTGGTGCCCACACACTGGACAGGCCTCACTCATCCCCAGAGGCTCTGGTTCACTAGGTCTGGGACAGGGCCCAGGTATCTGCCTATTTAAATGGTCTCCAGGTGACTCTGATGTTCTGATAGATTTGAAACCACTGAAACTCCACAGAATAGGAATTGCAGACATCCTGACAGAGAATATGGTGGTATGTTCTAGCCTTTCACGATCCCTTCAAATGAAGCCGTACAAGAGGTGCTCTACAGGGCCTCAGCACAATGTCGCAGACATTCAGACTTCCCCAGTGTCTAGAATCATGCTGTGAAGTCATTAGATTCATACCCATATTGCTATCTTCATAAAAACCTAATTAAATTAGAATTTGAGATCATTCAGACACAACCCACACTGAAATTGACATGGCTCTATTAGTCAAAGAAGAATTAAACATAGTAAAGTAGATGACAAAGAATATATTTGTATACACACACATTTCACAAACTACCATTTAAGTCCTAGACCCTGATCATCCAGTGGTCTGGAGAGTAACAACTTTAGTTATCTGGGTACCATACTATAATTTTCACCATATCTCTGCAACAGTTGTACTATTACATATGTCATATTTTCCCTCTAGTTGGCTCATTTTTCCTACTAATTCAGAAAACTAAAATGTAAACATTATAATAGTCATAAATGGATAGCCAATCTTATGTAAAATAAATAGAAGTCAATCATAAACATGTACAATTATTAAAAATGAAAAGGTCTATCCCATATACTACCTAGAATTGTTTCCTATATCATCCATGATCCAACACACTTTGAGAAATACTGATCTAGAATCTACCATCTCATTTGACAGAAGAAGGAACTGGCATTCAGAGAGGTAAAGTAATCTAACTAAAGTTACACAGCCCCTAAGTAGAAGAAGCATAACTCTGGTCTCCCGATTCCCTTGCTCATAAATGTTTTCTTTTATACCATGATTTTTCAACCAATGCATTAATAGCACATCACTGCCATATTTTCATTAAAAGAAGTACCTGAAGAACTCTACTGGGTAATAGTTAAGAATAAAGTTTGAACAACTTTGTTTATACCTGAAAGTAATTAAGGGGTTCTTTTCTTTCTAAAAACATTTATCATATATCTCATTAATTCTTATGCTTCCCCTTGCATCAACAATTTGCTGTGTTCGTGACAAATTTCATACAATTATACTTAAAATAACATTTGTATGCTCTTTATTTGAGGTTGGCCTGCATGTTTTACAAAACGCTATGCATATTTTTAAAGATATCATCTACTGAGCAGTCAGACATCCTGTATATGACTCAGTTATGATTTGTCACTGAGAGCCAGAAAGCCATTGCAGTCTGTGGTGCCTCTCTCCTCAAGCCCAAGACTTCAGGTGCAGAGAAGAAGGAAAGGAAAATGGCCATAACTGTCCATATCCATGGCTGTTCTTGAAGAGCTTGCTAAGCAGTGATGGAGTCCCCATGTCATAACCAAGGCTTAGCAATCACTAAACTACGCCTCCCCAAGTAGCAGCCAGCCTTCTCTTCCTCCAGGCACTCAACACAGACACTCCGCTACAGGAAAATTCCTCCTATCTTGCTGCATCCTCAGGTTATAACAAGAATATCTAGAGCATAATTTCCCCCAAAAGAAGGGGGGAAACAACACTGGTATCCACAAAACCTTCTCGTAAATTAAATAGTGTATCATGAGTAATACAGTTATTTAGTAAACACATTCCCATTGTGTGCCTCGTGCTACGTTGTCAGATAAATATATAAAACACAGGTACTACAGAGGCAATGAGAGTTTGGGGTTGAGTCCCCCACCAACAACACCCATCAACTTCTACAGCCAGAAAAAACAGCTGCATTGGTCTGGGAGTAGGGGTAGGGAACAGACAGGCGAGGAGGGAGATTCTGGGAGGCAGAATAAGGGAGGGAAAAAAAAGTACTAGGGTTTCTTTCTTCCCTTTTTTCCCCTAGTCTGTGGCATGGAAAAACAATGGCTTTTCTGAGGCATGGTGCAGACAAGGCAGCTCTGAAAAAAACTAATGGCCGTGATTAATGACAATGGGCTGGAGGAGAGTAGGGACACAGCCGCCACATACATCATCCCTTCCCGTCAGTCTCTGCTCCTCCCTGCCCCTCTTCTTCCTACCGGAGAGGCATTATAAAAACGTCTTATCTGCTCTGGACGCTTATTTTAAAGCTGCAATCACAGCTAGACCCCCACCCAAAAGAAAAACAGAGAGTGAGAAAGAACAGCCAAAAAAGAATGGCGCTAGAGGGAGGTAAAAGAGGAAAGAGCAAGAGAGAAGGGGAGAGAGAGAGACAAAGAGGTGATAGGGTGAACAAGAAAATGGCATGTAAAATAACTATAAGATATTCCCGGGGAAAATGTGCAGGCTGTAATCATTCAAGATTTCAGCAACTTGACTCCTCACATGCTGAAGCCACATTTTCAAGGTCTTATCTGCCATATGGTTCCCTGTTTGGATGATTTATTAGGTGTAGAAAGCACACTGATAAATTTTACTGCATTTCCCTGAATAGGCAACCTATGGTGTCAATAACAAAGCTCAGGCGACTTTAATGAAAACTGCAAGCACCAAAGGGTAACCATTTATTTATGAGTCGCTATAGTATTACTAGGACAAAATTTATCTTCTCTTCTCACGCACTCTGTAGAAACCAAATCTGGTCAAAGTAACAGAGATCACATCCATATGTCAGTGGTTTGCTAACATCTCTCCTGCATGAAACACTGGCTGTTGCTCTAGAGAAATTGTTTGGTGCTTTCAAGTGACCCATTTTGCATAAGAAATCTTATTTTTATGAAAAAAAAAAAGACAAGGCGAAACCGGAAGAACTCTGCAAACACTATAGCAATCACACTTAAAGGCAACTGTGGAATCCTCTCATTTTTCTTTACCCAGAAAATGGGACAGCTGCCCCAGGGGTAGGGATAAAAAAGAAAAAAAGGGAAGGGTGGCGTGCAGATGAGGAGGAGAGATTTAGAGATCTGGTCCAATCCATAAATATTTTAAATTCACCAGTCCACACAGCATTGTTCCCCTCTATCCACTGTGTCTTAGGACACCGGTCATGAAATAAGTGAAAACCTACATTCTCCACTCATTGCATGGTTCCCACCCCTGCCCTTCCTGCCTCTGAAATGCCTCTCTTCTTGGCTCATGGCTATCTGCAAGTCTGATGTATGTGTTATTTTTATAACAGAGGAACAATCCAACTTTTTAAAACTCCAAAGGCAGAAAACGAATGACCAAACTCAGAGGGGGGAAACATTGTAGAAAGGGAAAGGAAAGCCAGATAGCGCTCCTTCACTGTTTAATCCTGAGCCACGGTTAACTGTTGCAGCAAAATATGTGGCCAGATTTTCAAGTCCGCAGTTTTCCCCACTTGTGCAACAGGCCTGTCCTGAGTGAACGTCCCAAGAAGGAAGGGCGAAGAAGAGGTGCAACCACAACAGCACACAGTGGAGGAATGCTGTTAGCACAGCAAACCAACACAAGCCAAGTGAAAAGGTCTGGCCAAGGATGTGACCTAAGCAAGTCTCAACCTCCGTTTCTTCCTCACCAAAGCTAATTTACCCAAGTTTGTTTCATTTTATGCTTTTTTAATTTTATAAAGCTTTTTTTCCGGTACTGCATCAATACTTCTACAGTGAGGGGGCACAAAAAACCTGGGCTTCTGGGTTCTCATCCATGTTATTGCTCTTCTACATCTACCACTTCAAAAAAAAAAAAGCAAGTAACTAAGCAAACTCTTTGGATATTGGAACAAAAATAATCAACATTTTAGATAAAAACCTCTTTTCACATCATACATAATAAACAATTAAAAAACATCTTAATCAGTTCAATTACTGCCATGACTGCTTTCAAAATCTGCTTAGTAAAATGGCATCCATTAAAGTTTAATGCCTTATAAAAGATCATCCAAGTATTATAGAATTAAGAGAAAATAGGTGCTGCTTAGGTTATGACCATATTTTTAGAGTTTCTCAACCAGAAGATGTACAAGAATATTCATTCTTGCCTAGATCGCCTTCAGTTCAGCCACTGCTTTACTAGAAGAGGTAGGGCTGAGGGCCCAGCACGATTCAAAGCACACTCAACCAGCTGCATTGTCAGTTTGCTGCATATTTCAACTAGTTCTCGGAGGCATTGGCATAAGTAAAACCTCACACTTATTTGTCTATACACTTTTCTCTTAATTTTTAACCCCCTGAGCATTTCCAAAGGAAACCTAATCCACAGAAGTCATTTGCACTTAGCTCACATCAAATGACATTGGAATGAGTTGTGAGTTCCTAGAAGTCCCACCACCCCCCCCTTTTCTGTCGGCCTCAGAAAGCCTGTCATTCTTGAGAAGTCCCATTCTGAGGAGAATTAACAAACTTGAACCTCGAGGCAGCAAAAAGAACTGGAGGATAATGGAAGGGGCCTGGAAAACATACATGGGAAATGGGGAAGACATCCAGCCAAGGGCCCAGGGCAACAGGAGCTCTCCTGTGGAGGGCCTGGGACACAGGACCCCCTTGTGGAGTTGTTCCGGTTGTTCAGCATGCAGTGGTGGTTGGCCAAGGGGACAGGCAGCGACTGAAATTGAGGCTACACTCCACTTGGCCAAGCTCAGGTTCTGGCCAGAAGCTGCATCTACCCAGAGAAACAGGGTACCTTTTTCTAATTCTTCCGAAGGCACTGTATGGGCTAGCTGCTGACAAAATCACATTTAAAAAATAAATTAAATAAAACCAGAGTAAGCCAGCCACAAAAGGACAAATATTGTATGATCCCACTAATATGAGGTACCTAGAGTAGTCACATTCCTGGATACAGAAAGTGGGATGGGGTTGCTGGGGCTGGAGAGAGGAGAATGGGAGTTGTTTAAATGAAGAGTCTTAGAGGTGGCTAGGGGTGACGGTTGCAGAACCATGTGAATATACTTAATGCCACAGAATTTTGCACTTAAAATGGTTAAAATGATAATTTTTTTTAAATATTTTATTGATTTTTTACAGAGAGGAAGGGAGAGAGATAGAGAGCTAGAAACATCGATGAGAGAGAAACATCGATCAGCTGCCTCCTGCACACTCCCCACTGGAGATGTGCCCGCAATCCAGGTACATGCCCTTGACCGGAATCGAACCCAGGACCCCTCGGTCCCCAGGCCGACGCTCTATCCACTGAGCCAAACCGGTTTCGGCTAAAATGATAAGTTTTATGCCCTATTTATTTTACTACACTAAGACAGAAAGAAAAAGCTAAGTCCACCACTGCCCAACTGCATAGCACTGTGGACTCTCAGATAAAGATTCTGCCCTTGGACAGGCGTCCACAAGCCCAAGCCTGGTCCCACTTGACACGGTATGTGGCTGTGCTCATCACCACCACCAACCAGCCACACACTCCCTGTTCTAACCACTACTCCTCATGCCCATCTCTTGCTCCCACAGGTCACTGAGGACCCAGGGCTTCTCTCTGCGGGGAGGGGAGGTCCTTGCCCCCAAAGCAGCAGAATCCTTGCTCACCGTGTCCTGCCTCTGCCTGAATCCTCAGTCAGCTTCGGCCTCGGCTCACTGCCTCCCTGTCTCCAGCCTCACCCCACCCCAAATCCTGTAAGAACAGAAGCATGCTTTCACCCAAGTCCACCTCCCCTCTACTCCCCACCCCCACCCCCACATAACACAGAACAGTTCATTACTTTACTCACTTCAAGTTTCCACCCGTACAAGGCCAACTCAGGAAGAAGGAAAGTTCATGACTCCTATAATTTGTGGTAAAATTGAGTCCAAGCTGCGCCAAAGAAAGGGTTTGCCGTGTGTTAACACCGTGAAAATTCACAATGTAAATAAGACTTGAGGGGAAAACGTTCAAGCAAAGAGAGGAAATTATTCTTAAAGGTTTTAGTTCAATAACATATTTTATGGAAATTTTATTGCCAATTATACACACATTAAAGAAAACCTTTTGTGTCAGGATTGGAAAACCTGGTCCTGCCTCTGCCACGCAAGCAGGAGCCAGTCCCGTAAAATCCCTGGTCACGCTCAAGGTCTCCTCGTCCACAGACTCGGACCAAGAATTTCCAAGGTCCTCCTGAGCCCAATCAGACTATGAAATCCACATAATGTACTTTGCATATTTACATATAGCTCTGTGTGTGTGTGTGTGTGTGTGTGGTCATGAGGTCTGCTCCTGGATAGAAACCACGTGTCAGTTATTTAGAAATATTTTCTGTACATAAAAATGGTAAAACCAGAGCTACACAGTGGTGATGGTTGCACAACACCGTGAATGTGCTAAATGCCACTAAAAATGATAAACTTTATGTTGTGTGTATTTTACCACAGCTTTTAAAAAGTGATAAAGCTGCATTTAAAACATTAAGTATGCTCACCACTTCCGAGGCTGTAATTCAGTCCAGTTTGTCTGAGTTAGTAGGATTCCGCAGTATGAGAATATACTACCCACTCCTCCCAGATGGGCTTTTAATGTAGACCTGAGATCTGGGTGTGTTATGCTTGGGTTAAGTCCTGGAAACTGGGCAGTCTTTCTGGCCAACACAGTATAAAGGCCTCACCTTCTACCCCCGGGGAGGCCATGTCCCTGCCTACCAGTGACATCCCTCGTAGAGAAGATGGCTGTTGATGCCTATTCCCACAGGAGGACCACACAACGCAGGCATTCTGGGGGCCGGGGACTGCTTGATGCGCACACCGATGCTTCACTGTTGCATAACTCAGTGCAGCATATACTCACGTCGCCTCGCTTGGCCCAGGGTGGGGCTCTTTCCAGTGTATCACACGTGTTTACCAGCCTTAAAACTGTGACAATGCTTCTTATCTCAACTTTGCAACTTTTTAAGCAAGTAAAATGCTTCTATGAACATGACAGTCAAGAATTTTCTTACAAAGGAGAAAGTTGGTGAGTTCTCTTAAGATTCCACACTTACGCCTTCCAGAACTAGGAATGGAGGGCAGAGACTGACAGCTGGCAAGATGGATGGTAGAGCCACAGATATTACTCAAATGAAGCTCACTGATCATCATTTTTATAATCTCACTCTCCCAAACTGGAGCTTTCAGTCCCAATTACTTTGCCTTGGACAAGAACCAGAGTCCTGACGCTTCATCCGTGAACAACCCTTCAAGTGAAGGGAGGTGCCCTGACCAAGCCCATTGCCAAGCAGTGGCCTTTGCTTGAGCCTCCCCAGAACCCCTGGACATCACTGGTGCTGGCTCTGCAGGGCAGGTTTTTTGACATAACCTCCTTTCGTGGCCTTTATTTTAAATTTATCTTTATTGTTGAAGGTATTACAGATGTCCCCTTTTGTGGGGCAGGTATGGGGTAGAGGGGGTCACTGGGGGTCAACGGGGACATCTCTCATGGCCTTTTAACAAGTCCATTTTGTAGAGTAAATAACAAACTGTCTCTGGCAATTCAAATCTATGAGTATTTCTTTGGAGCTTCCTATTGCCAATACTTTGGGCTTTACTCCTTGATTCCAACCCTACCTCCCCGCCCGGAGAAGACTGCCTCCCTGTCACTGGCATGATCCCGGCTGCTGATGATCTCCCGGGCAGCCCTGCTCTGTTAGGTGTTATGCAAGACTAATTGTGGCCAGGGAATGAATGAGGGGGGGCTAAGGAGAAAATGAAGGGGTGGCTCTTTGAGGGAACAGCACTGACAAAAGTGAAGGGTCACTGCACTCAGACAAACAGTTGCTGGTGGTAAAGGTCTATGGAGACCAAGGCTTGGAACATGGCCCTGGCCCAAGAAGGAGAAGCAGTAAGAGTAAGAGAAAGGGGTTCTTTGGAAGAAACAGTGAACAGAGCGGAGCCAACTCTGGAGTGAAATGCAAACTTGATCTGCCTCATTAGCTTTATCCTGAAGGACCAGGCTCCCCACCTCACAGGTACTGGCCCCCACTACTGCACAGCTCCCAAATCAAGGGCCTGCCAATCTGCTATGCACAGCTTGGAGGTAAAGGTGGGTCTCTAACTGGCCGCCGGCTTTTGAACCATTTAGCCAACCTCTAATCCAGAGGTCCTCAAACTTTTTAAACAGGGGGCCAGTTCATTGTCCCTCAGACGTTCCACACACGCGCACTGCAGGCCCGGGACGAGTTGGCTGCTAAGCAGAATAGGCAGCGGCGGGAAAAACACCCGGCGGGCCGGATAAATGTTTTCGGCGGGCCGCATGTGGCCTGCGGGCCGTAGTTTGAGGACCCCTGCTCTAACCTCTCTGTGGTGGGGTGCCCACCACAAGCCACCAAAGAGCTGGTTAAAAATAGAAATTCTTGAGCTCCACCAACACCTATGAATCAGAAGCTCCAGGAGTGGTGTCCAGGAATCTTTATTTTTAAAATCTCCTTGGGCAGTTTTGCTGCAGCCAGTCTACAACCCAGCATTTGGGACCCACTCAGTCACCTCGCTTGCTTTTTCACAAGAGGAATAAAAGCTGATGCTGTCGTTACAAGATCTAAGCAAGGCAGGGGTTTCCTTTAAGAAGAAAAAGAGGCTCACCTATAATGCTTTACTATTTGTTAACAGGTCATTAAATGTGGAGAAAAGAAGGCTAAAGACCCAATTAGACAGTATATTGGAAAATAAAACTGGAGGAACTAGGAATAAATTAGAGCATCACAAAAATATCTCCTGGATCAGGAGAAAAACATATTTCAATACAAAGACATTCCAAGAAATATATAATACATATTACTTAAAATAACTCCCCATCTGTATTAGCTTTAACAATAAATAATTAAGACAAAAAATTCACTGAGGGGGAAATATAGTGTATGTCAATTTTGTTATTTCAAATCTAACAGATTGAAAAATTGCCGAAATTTTAACAGGCACTTACTTTCCCATGATATGTCAAGGAAGGCCTAGTTCATTACATAAGACTTTTAGAAATAGCTAAAACTCCTAAAAAATAAAAAAATAAAAACAAATCTGATTTTAAAAAAGTAAAATTAAAACTGTCATAGGAAGACAGTTTTGAAATGTTTTAATCACTTTGGAAGTTGCCATTTCTATAAAATTTTACAATATGTGCCAAATATTTTTAACTAGTCATTAAAACTGTCCTAAGAATTTGTATTGGAGTCTTTGATACCTAATTGAAATTACTGCATCAATTTAGAAGCTACAAAATCAATTTTCCATAAAATGATAAAATGTTACTTGGGCTTCACTAATCCAAACTGGCCTCCTTCCGAATTAGACTGAATTCATGGGGTTTTATTGTAATGCACTGCCAAATCAAATACAAACAACTTGAAATTTATGCTATTTTGGATTCTCACACCATCCCTTCCCTCCATGAGCAGGGATGACCACAGGTTGCTAACACGATACATGTTTCATGGATGGCAACGCGGTCCCTTGCCCCCAGAAATAGAGATGCAGACACAAACATACCTTCAGATCTATTTGTAACCCTGCTCTCTGCCCTCTCTCTCGCTCGTGGCAAATATGAATTTTCCCAGTACAAAGAGAAATGCCAATCGACTGGCTCAAACCAAAGGTAAACAGAAAGGAAGTGAGAAGAAATGAAAAGACTGTGGCAGCTTTGGGAGAAGCACTCCCTGTGCCGAGAGATCAGCAGCTGCTCCAAACGTTCCCCGTCCCCGGAACATCTGAAATCCAGAGGAACAGTGGGAAGCCAGGACCTCGGGTTGGACACAGACGTCTGAACCTCCGTGAGCTTGCGGAGAGCAGGAGCCGTCCGGAGTGGCCCTCTGCACTTAACAAGGAGCCAGGAGTCAGTGAGAAAACAGAACTTCATTTTTTAAAATGGCAATTTTTTTTTTCATTTCTGGTTTTAATACTTGCACTGCACCTTTGTTTCAGAGGCACTTCAGGAGTTCTGATATTTTCTTTCCACTTCTGAATCAATGGAGAGGAAATTAAACCACATGGTAAGAGAGTTGGCATCACGCTCTCACACACTTAGCACACACATATGCATGCATGAGCACGCATACTTGTGGCATCGGGCTTGTTTTGTTAAAGAAGGAAGTCAGCAGTAGTGAAATCGTCCTATCTCAGTGTTAAAAAAAAAAAGGGGGGGGGATATTTGACAGGAGGAGAAGACGGGGAAGAGAGCACTTAACTCCCAGTGCACCACCTTCCTCCTTCAACTCTTCACATAATGATAAAGAACCTGGACATTCGAGCCAAAGAGACTCAGATTTCTGTCCCAGCTTTACCGCCTCCTTTTATGTGACCTTAGGCAGGCTAACTAATTTCTGTGTCTCCGTTTCTAATTATTTCTATCCCAGGCACCATTACTCCATCATCATCGCCATCCCAACAGAGGGGGCTACAATGTGCCAGAAAGAATGCCTTAGGACAGAGGCCCTGGCTGTCAGCCTCAAGTCAGATCAAAGTGTCCCTCCCAGTTACTCTCCAGATACCATAACCTCTTCCTTTTCTTGTCCTCCTACTGCTGAGGAGGAAAATGTTTAATTATCCCATGGTGGGAAGGCTTTCTGGGTGCTAATCTGTTTGGGGTAATCATGGGAAACTTTGGAGCATACACAAGTGGAGAACAGACTTGAGTCTTCTGGGAGCAGCTACTGTCAGCTGAGCTACCTGACATCTAACCAGCAACAGGAACGCCATCAGGAAGAAAGAACTCTGTGAAGAAGACACTCGTCCCCAAGCTCAGAGAAATGGAGGTGAGGAATGGGAATTTGAATCTCTTATACCCAGTCCCAGGACTTTTCCACTAACTACACAGCATTTAGTCATAAACTGGGTACTATTCCCGATTTGTTTTTGTTACCCGTACCCGGGTCGATGCTAAGATAGCTGTCCTCAAAGAATTTCTCCTTTCTATTCAATATCACACATTTCTGTAAGTAACATATCTTCTTGTGGCTCCCTGGGACTCCCTTTCAAGGATAAACTTCAGGATGGTTGCCGGGAACTCTAACTCTGACCAAGTGGTAAGGATTAACTGGGAGATGGAAGAAGTGCTAATGGCAACATGGGCCCTGACAAATAAATTGAATTCCTGTGTCCTAAATGGGTCTGAAAAGCAGTTGTAGCCTCATACTAACATTCCCAGAATTTCATGTCTTTCACTGCATTTCACCCCAAGGGAGCTCAATGTTCCTATTGTAACAGATAATCTGTATTATATCTTCTAGACTCCGAAATCCTCAAATTAATCACTTCTCGGCCTTTTGGCTAAGATCAAGTATAAAATCCTCAAATTAAATAGGAATCTTTTCTAAGAAACGAAATTTGTCTTGAGCTTCTCTTCTTTCAATGGGCTTGATCTTATAAAATACAAATAGTAGACAAAAAAAAAGAATGGTCAACTGATTGAAACTTAAGATCGCAAAGGGACACTGGGGGGTCACAATCCAAATGCTTGTTTAGGAAACTTAAATTACTTCCTCATCATGACACTGTGCGGGGAAAACTAGGACCCAAGTCTCTTAGCTCAAAATTCATTTTCTCTTATCACATTACATTGCTAAGATTCCAACAATTCAGGCCTGGGTTTTTAATAGCTCAGCAAATAGGTATCAAGATCCTTGGCTGTCATCATCAATTCAGTATTTATGCATATATAACATAAATGCATAGATGCATAAATGCTTTGGAATCAATAAAGCAAAAGTATGCCTTAATTTAATTTAACAACAACAACAAAAATGCTTGAACGTGGTATCGATGAGTGACTTGCCTCCTTGGATAGGCATAATCCTCTAACTGGGTTGGGAGGAACTCAATCTCAGGGGCTTAATCTGGGGTCCCAAGGATGATGTTGAGGGTGACCCATGAATCTCTAAAGCTAAATATAAACTTTTATGTTAATGTGCATTTTCTGTGACAAATGGTCATAGTTTTCATCAGGTTCGCAAATATTTCACCTTAAAAATATTAGAAATCACTATCCTAATACAACCATTTCCTCTTTCTCTTTCTAAAATGACAGTGCCTTATGCTTCCTGTGAATTTCACAATATCCCCTCACCTCCATTCTCCTAAAACTACCTTATGTGATATTTGGAATTAGTCCAATAACGTTTTTGGATATTTTTAAAAACACTCAGACCCTATCATAAATGTGCAAGTTCTTGGCTAGTAATCATCTGTAAAGTGTGTTGGTGGTCCTGGGTAATGCCATTAACCACAGTGGACAGAGTATTTTTTAAAAGTAGACTCTTAATAATAAAACAGACCCTAAACTTGACTCAGTTTAAAAGAGAATCTCCAGCTCGGCTAGTGTTGCTCAATGGTTTGAGTGTCGACCCCTGAACCAAGAGGTCACCAGTTCAATTCCTTGTCAGGGCACATGCCTGGGTTTGTGGGCTTGATCCCTAGTGGGGAGCATGTAGGAGGCAGCTGATTGATGATGTTTCTCTCTCATAGATGTTTCTATCTCTCTACCCCTCTCCCTTCCTCTCTAAAAATCAATTTTAAAAAAATTAAAAATAAATAAATATAAGAGAAGCTCCAAATATAAAATTTTCATGATTTTCCTTCTTCACCTGAAATCCACTTTATGAAACTGACTTTTTAAAAACTTTAAGGTCACTCTGACTATATTGAGAATGGTAAGCGCCTGAAATATATAAGCCATTGCTATTAAGTAGACATCTGGGTTACTGTGTAGTTGAAACCTAACTATCCATCATAAATACCTTCAATACATTTGAAATAGCAGGGTGGACAGGTTCTCACACGGAGGGTCATTTATGAAGCGATCAAAGGCTGTGGTGGGGAAAAAAAGTATAAAGAGGGACAGGGCTCTATATAATGAATAACTTTTCTCATTCTCGATATTTCTTATACTCTTTTACAACAAATTGCTTGGCTCTTGAGAACAGACTCATAAAAGAAGTGAAATATATTTTTCTATCCTGAAGCTGAACTTTTTTTAATAGATAAAGTTGTAATGACCCTTTCCAAACAATATGAGCCAACACTTCAAAAATTTCCATTGTTTCAAAGACACAAATTATTTTGTGCATCTATATCCATCAACTGAATGCGAAAGGAAAACACATGAAAGTCATTTGAAGGACAACATCTCCTAGGAGTTGTACTTGGAAGCTGGAAAGGCCCAGTAATCCCCCTGCCTAGATAAATAGTTTTCCAAATGACTAGGAGACAACAAGGGAGCAGGGCCAAGCACTTGAAAGTTGTAAAAGAGACTGCATATTAGACTTTGGGGAAAGAATCCAGCAATGCAGCTCCTTTATAGCTGGCCAACCTCTCTACGACACAAACATACCTTGAGTGGACAGGAATCGAAACAAAACAGTACCTTTAAGCAATTTACATGCAATTCAAATGAAATTTCAAGATCAGAAAATTTGAATTCAGTCCATATGCTACCCCAGGTTTTTTATGCCTTTTTTTAATAAATAGAATTTAGAGAAAAAAGGCCATTTTTTAGTCACTCAAAATCAAAATCTGTCCTCCAGAAACTACAAATCATGAGAGACAGTAACTGTGCATCATGTAGAATGTTGGGGGATTACTTTTTCCTCCTAATAAGAAACTCACTGGATGCACTTTTAAAAGTGTCTCGTGAGCCCTACTCAATTCTTTTTCCATTAGCAGCAAACACATGGCATATGATTTGACTTAGTACTGTGTTCCTTAAACCAGGATTTAAGGAAACTAATAATAATTCAATAGGGTGATTAGCAATCTCAGAAGACAGTGTTCTGGAGCAGTAAAAAAATCATATAGAGATAGAAGGGGACTTGACTTGGGGTAGTGAACACATAATACAATATACAAATGATGTGTACAGAATTGTACACCTGAAACCTATATAATTTTATTAACCAATGTCACCCCGATGAATTCAATAAAAAAATTATTTAAGAATCACTATGCACAGTATTTTTTAATCAGTTCTGGTGCATTATGTTTATCTGATATTTATTCTCATTAAAAATGACTCACTCACTTGTGGCAAGGAAAAAAGAAATCAAATAGATCATTTTTCTCATGAGAAAATAAGTATTTACAGTGCAGTAAATCACTTTCACTAACCAAGTCAAAATTCACACCTTCACGGAGGAGATGGTATAGCATATTCTACTTAGAAAGACCCTGGGTCAAATCCTACCTTGGCCAGTGACACTGTAGAAATTACTTACTCTGAGACTCAGCATCATCACTTGTAAACTAATAATGATACTAATACCTAACTCATCAAGTTGTTGAGATGACTAAATGCATGTAAACCATTAAACATAATGTCTAGTAAACTAAGCATTCAGTAAGTATTAGTTTAACTGCTGTTATTACTATATTTTTCATTACCAAAATCAAGGAATGAAAAGACCCTAATGTTTCTTTCCTTAATTCTACATGTAATTATTTTCTTGTGCCAAAAAAGTCCCTTCTTTGTGTCTTTCTTTTCATAAATAAAATAACACACACACACACACACACACACACACACACACACACACAAAGAAACACTTCTCTTTCTCCCAGAGAAGGCAAGTATTAGAGCCTGTGTGGAGAGTACCCATTATGCCCATCACTTTCTCAAGAATTAGATTGTTCTAAGCATTTTCATTCTCTCTTAGCATCTTCCATCCTTGTTCTCAAGGGGTCAAATTAACAAGGGAATCAGCATTCTTGTTCCCTAACTTTAAGAATAGGAGTCAGAATTCCCAGTCTAGAGGCGTCCCTTTGAGTAGCTAGGAAGCATCTCTAACCAACAGGCAAGAAAGAGCAGCCATTCATGGAACAAATAAGTGATTTGCATTTCCAAGGATGTGGGGAAACATATTAGTTATAATTAGCAAACATGCAGAGTCCCTGCGACAGCTTCACTTTACAAACCTTTGAATGTTTGACAAGAAAAGGTCATGTTTTGTAAAATCCTCAAAAGGTCATTCAATAACAAATCACATGAATGAAATCGCAAGGGTTCAGGGAGGTTAACAGAAACACCACAGGCAGTAAAGTGCGTTTTCAAGGTAAACAAGGAAAGAGGGAAAGCGCCTTGCCTCGGCTCTGGAAGGAGAGAAATAGAAGCAATCTCTAATTTACCAAACACTATAATTTCAAGACATTTTCTCAGTACTTGGTGGTTTAGCAGTGAATGGTATTTCTCATGTTCAGCTCACTTGGAGGATTATCAGATAACAGCCCACCAACATTTCCACAGTTCTTCAAAAGGTCTAGGCTGACCTTAGCCAAGGCTGTCTTTCATATACTTCATTTAATAAATCTCATGAGTGGATTCCACTTAAATTGGTGGCTGCATGGGTGGGATGCACGTACCCACACCCACACACCACCGTGGAAGGCCCCAAGCAGCACACACACCCCAAATCTGGAAACTCTAGCCCCAGAAGGCTCCTCTGGCACTTTGACCTGCTCATGACCTCTTTCTTCCCAGGTCTATTTTCTTCTTCAACAAGAGCCAGCCCCACATCCCTCACAGTCAGGAATAACAAAGGCTGTGTATATAGGGTAATTTGGCTGCAGGATCAGTGGGGAGGCAAGAGCAGATGATGCATCTGATCCATAGGTTGAAGGCACAATTCAGATGTGCAGAGCTCACGGGTTTAAGTGGGATGGGGGCGCTCCTAGGGACAACTGCTTTCCAGAAAGCAGGGCCAAGGTGTGAGGGTGGGGGTTATCTTCTAGGCTGTTTCAGACTTGGGCACACCCTTCACATATAAGGTATTGGGTGTGAAGATTAAAAATGTGGTGCAGCCCTAGCCAGTTTGGCTCAGTAGATGATAGATTGTCGGCCTGCAAACTGAAAGGTCCAGGTTCGATTCTGGTCAAGGACACATGCCCGGGTTGTGGGCTCGATACCTAGTGGGGGGCATGCAGGAGGCAGCCAATCAATGATTCTCTCTCATCATTGATGTTTCTTTTTTTTTTTATCTTATTTTATTGTTTAAGGTATTACAAATAGTAGTACACATGTCTCCTTTTTTTCCCCCATTGACCTTTCCCCGGCCTCTCCTACCCCCCGCCCCCCACATGCCCTCTCCCCCACCCCCTCCCCCAGTGTCTTGCGTCCATTGGTTATGCTTATATGCATGCATACAAGTCCTTCGGTTGATTTCTTACCGCCCCCCGACCCTGTCCCAGCCTTCCCGCTGTAATTTGACAGTCTGATGTTTCTATTTCTCCCTCTTCCTTCCTCTCTGAAATCAATAAAAATATATTTTTAAAAAAAGAATGTGGTGCAAAGATCGTGCTATAGCCTGAGAAGCCAAGCAGACAGGAAGCACAGACCCCAGACATCCTAGAACCGTGATGGCAAACCTTTTGAGCTCAGCGTGTCAGCATTTTGAAAAACCCTAACTTAACTCTGGTGCCGTGTCACATATAGACATTTTTTGGTATTTGCAACCATAGTAAAACAAAGATTTATATTTTTGATATTTATTTTATATACTTAAATGCCATTTAACAAAGAAAAATCAACCAAAAAAAAGAGTTCATAGGTTCGCCATCACTGTCCTAGAAGGAAGTCATTCAACAGAGCCCTTGGAAAAAGAAGCCAGCATCCTAAGGAAGAAGCACAGGACATGGAGTTGGCAGATCTAGCATCTGGCTTGCTCAGTAGTAACCTTGAGCAGATTCATTTGACGTTTCGGGGGCTCATGTTTCCCATTTGTAAAATGGGTTAATACTTCTTCTTGCTTACTTCCAAAGCTAAGGTCCTTAGGATAAAATAAAAGGACAAGTAACCAGAGAAAGCCACCAGCAGGGACTTGAGGTAAAAGTCCAGACTCTCATCTGAGAACCACTCTCTCGAGTCCTGCTCTGCCCAGTGTCACAGTCTTGTGTGGGGGCTACTTAAATCTAAGTTTTAATTTAAAAGTACATGAAATTCAAAATTCAGTTCCTAAGCCGCAGGAGCCACATTTCAAGTGTTCGGGAGCTACACATGGCTAGTGGCTTCCATACGGGACAGGAACGATACAGAAAACTGCCATCACTGCAGAACATTCTATTGGGTGGCACGCTCAGACCTACCTGTTTTAGATGGAGGACGGCCATGCCCACCTCTCGCCCGCCACCACCCCACACTCTCCATGTACATCCCACATTCTCTCAGCCGCCTGCATTCCATATTCAGCGTAAGACCCCCCTCCACGTACAGCCCTGACTGATGGTTCAAGCGTGTACCTCTCACCTTTACGTTTACCTGCCAACCATGAAGCCCCACCAGTTTGGCAACTGTTTGATCAGAATGACGGTCAGAAACAGGACACCTCACTTTGTCTTCCTTGCCAACTATTTTAGCTTATTTGCCACGAGAACAGGGTATAATTAATATCACACAGGAGCCGGCATTGTCATTTTTCAAATCATTTCCCTGGAAATGTTCTACACCTCTTAATGGCCCTGCTAATGCTGTAGCTGTCATGTTTTGGACAGCTGCACTTTTACAAGACAAACTCTGCAGCGCCAGGAGCCTCTCTGCAGACTTCTCAGCTCAGAGGCGCAGAGGCTGCGAACGCCAGCCGGCAATGGCTAGATGGAAATCTTTGATTAATTTTTTTACCTCTTGGTGCTGACTGCTCCTCAAGTGTCACCTTCCTGGCTTCCATCCCCAGCGACCTCATCCCTTCATGCCCTCTTCCCCTGCCCCCCTACCCCCACCTCCTCCCTCCTATGCCACCTGATGGACAGGGGATGAGTGAAATAAGCTGGAGTCATACGGCTGATTAAAGCCAGGACACTCTGCCCAGAGGTGCAAAGGCTTAGACATCTGGATGGAAACCAGGCCTCATGCTAAATGCCCACACACTGAAAAATCATGGCCCTTCATGCCTATTTAATTTTATTTCTCAGAAATATGCTCAGATAACTTCTAGCAAACTGTTTAGATTTTTCTATATACTGGATATATATGAGAAAGACTGGGGAGGGAGAAGGACAATGAAAAGAGGGCTAAATATGAAGTGGCCACAGAGCCATGCACAAGGCAAGCAAGGACAATCTGAGCCACACCAAGTATGCACTAAGGGACACAAATGAAGATGTTTTCAAAGAAGATGGAGAAAATCACCAGGGTGTTTTTAGCGAGTAACAGCATTCTGCTATGCTTTTTTATTGGTGAAAATACTTTTTTTTTTATAATCAGTTTAGAGTAAAGGGGATTGTCAGAGTTGGATGTCATAGTTCATTCTGCCCAGGAAATAAAACTACACTGTCCAATCCTGCCCCGAAGAGCCCTCTCTGCTGAGGCTCCGTCTTAAGGAGCTAAAACGAGAAGCCTGACAAGGAAGCCATAGCCATGCTCGGGACATGCTGTCTTTTAGGCTAAACAGCAACGTTGACTCTCTGCTCCTTTAATACCGTGTTTATTAGTGATCCGCAGCCCATGGAGAGATGAACACACAACTTCCTTTCACGCTGTGTCTGCAAAATGCTACAGAAAGTTGGACTCATCAGCGAAGCAGCAGGTCCCTTGGTTGAAACCAGCCAGGCCAGAAAAGTGACATGAACAGGATGCTGCTAAACATGCACAATCCGAAAATGCACACTGTATTCTCTTCTGCATGATTTGCTGCCATTTAAAAGACAATAAACAGCAACTTTATATTGCTAACAACATGTCATTTAAGGTTTGCTGTTGCTCAACATCAAGAAAAATCAATGCCGGCTCTACGGGGGCAAAAACCCGAGAACTGAGCTCCATCTCAGGGCTGTTTGAACTCATTTCCTTTCTCCACGGCTGCCCCCTGCACTCCCCCTCAGGCGTCCCCTCGCAGCGGGCTGACAGCTTGACACATTGACAGCTCGCACTGAATGACAACTGATTTGTACAAATTTCAAGCCTTATAAATCTACCTGTCACAACAACAACATAAAAGCGCCCAGGCCCAGCAGGTAATTCAGAAAAAGCTTCCCTTGACAGCACTTTCTGAAAAGCAATGGCGTGCCTCCTGCCAAAAATTCCAACTATCATCCTTGTATAACTTTGAATAAAAATTCAGGGCCCATTTTCTTGCCAACAGGCTACCAATCGTCTTATTTAAAGATTAAAAAGAGTGAACGGGAGAGAGGAGGGGAAAAAACATCCACACAATTTCATTTTATACTGATATGAAAGTAGCACCACCTGCTACGCCAGGATTACCACACCGTTTTCCTCTCCGGTGCTCAGAGGGAGTAATGAGAGAGGCTTTTTACGGTATTTAAACAATATCCCAAATTGCAGGGGCTGCACCTTCCAGTACCCTCCCCACTCACCTGGGACCAGCGCTGCTCCAGAACAAGGTGGTTTGACTGGTGGGAGCTGGGAGGCAGGGGTCTGAGGTCGTTGGCTGTTGTTTAAGCAAAACGGCCCCAAGATTTCTCCAAGACAAAGGACCTTCACGCGTCCAGGGCCCCACCTCTCTTGACCACTTTTCTTACTAAAATGATCCAGATATATCAAGATAAACCAAAATATTTATCAAAATATTATTTTTGTCAGTGCATTTTTATCACAGAACAGTCACCGAAATTGAGCCTCAACTAGGTTTTGAGGCATGGTTTTATAATCATATGTAACAACGAAGGAAAAAATATTCTAACAAAATAAGGTACTTCAAAGTAGAGAAACAGACAGACAATAAGTACATGAGCATTTAAACAAGAAAGAGCAGTTTATAAAAACAAATGTTTATCTTTATGGCTGCTATTAGCCCTTCTAATTCCATTCAATAACGAGAAAGGGATAGCTGAAAGGTGGGTGGCATAATATCTCATGTTCTCATTGCTCATGTAAAATCTCTCAGTAGACTCACAGATGGGAAAACAAACTCAGTCTTGCCTTTGAGGATTTGTTGTAAGGGCATGTTGAATGGGGGTGTGAAGGAGACTCCTAGGAAGAAGATATGGGACCAACAATGAAGGCAAAGTGAGCGTCCATCCAATTGGGCGAACTCAGAAGCAACAATGGCGCCACCAAAGCATCCTGTCGCAGTGCAAGTCCCTTCTCCTCAGCAGGGGCCATCAGAGGTAACTGGAAAACAGATACTGGATGGGCGTTTTGGTTTCAACTCCTGGCTTCCCCATTTAGGAGTCTTGTAACTTTGGGGGAGTTTTATTTATGCTCCCTGTGCTTCAGTTTCACCATCTGTATCATAATCATATCTACCTCAGAATGAGGATTAAATAAGAAATTTTCTTCATCCTGGCCAGGTAACTCAGTTGGTTGGAGCGTAGTCCCATACACCTAAAGGTTGCGGGTTCCAATCCCAGTCAGAACACAAATCTAGATTATGGGTTTGAGCCCAGTCAAGGCGTGTGCAGGTGCAACCGATCAACATTTCTCTCTCACATCAATGTTTCTCTCTTTTTTCTGAATTCAATCAACATATCCTTGGGTGAGGATTAAAAAAAAAAGTTTTCTTCACAGTAAAGAATGTGTTCATTAATTCATTGACATAGACATGGATACATATATAAAAACATTTAAAGTGATAAGTAGTATAGAGGAAAAAACACATTATCACATTATAATATAAGTATTATTAGTACTCTCTTCAAGATGCCACATGGAGTATAAACTTCCAATGTAGGGTTTATTTTTTTTAAAGTAGGGAATAATACCCTGAAAATGTTGTTACTCATTTGATTAAAATGTGCAGATAAGTGATCAATGTATCTGGAATGAATTTCTTTATTACCATATATTTTATAAAGTTCGTTGTCTACTCTATTAACTTGCTTCTTCATTAGCTTACAACCATCCAGTGTGTGTCAGAAAAAAAAATATATATTAATTCAAAAGCACATAAGTTGCACTGTTTTAACACATTTATCACTGAGAAATACTATAAATATGTGAATTACAAGGGGATAAAAACAACATATATACATGTAATATACACACAAATATGTAAAACATTAGAGAGAGAGAGAGAGAGAGAGAGAGAGAGAGAGAAACCGAGAGAGAGAGAGAGAGAGAGCGCGCAATAGAATATTTTGGCCCAAATTATAGCTGATGTATTAGCTGGAAAATCTTGAGATTAAAGAACAGAATGCAATGTTATGATTTGAGATTTGCCATAAACCCAACATCAACATCAGCTGAACCCTAAAATATAACTGAGATTAAAAGTACCCAAATTACATGAAATGATATCCACTCTGTCACATTCTTGGTATTAGCTTCTCAATTTGGATCATATCAAGCCTGACAAGAGACAACTGAATTTCAACAATCAGCAAATCCATGATTTCGTAATTATTTGTATGACCAAGAGCAAGTATTTTGATTATGAACCATTCCTGGCTATTAGTAAATAAAATTGGGTTTGAATTTTACAAACATGTTTGAATTTCAGAAGACTTGTATATCATGCTAAAAACCCAAAGTCAAGCCCTAACCGGTTTGGCTCAGTGGATAGAGCGTCGGCCTGCGGACTGAAGGGGCCCAGGTTTGGTTCCGGTCAAGGGCATGTACCTAGGTTGCGGGCACATCCCCAGTAGGGGATGTGCAGGAGGCAGCTGATCAATGTTTCTCTCTCATCGATGTTTCTAACACTCTATTCCTCTCCCTTCCTCTCTGTAAAAAAATCAATAAAATATATTATAAAATAAAATAAAAACCCAAAGTCAAACTAAATTTTTATGTAGTAAAATAATTGATGAACCATAAAGCAAAACAACTACACATCAAATCTTTGTAGAATGAGATGGAGAAAAGACAAACAACTACCTATAAAATTGATAAGAGAATGATAATTTACATTAACTAAACCCGCCTTCTTTTTCATCTTTCATCAATTGTAAGGTGAACATAGAACAGGTAAGTCATGGATAGGAAAAAAACTAACAAGGTATCTCAAAGTTCAACTTCAGGCCAATATCCACCCAGAGCTAGTAAATTAGATTATTCCTGTTAACCCTTCTCTTCTCAACAACCCATGTTAAGCCTAACAAAATGATAAATTACATTTCTGTTTACTATTGTCTTCCTGACATCAATCACCAAGATTTAACAAACACTATCTCGCATATGCTGGGATCCCCCCTACTATGACCAATTAAATAACAAATCAGTCAGTGGAGAATTGCAGGGCTGACAAAGGCATAATCAAGTACAATGCTGGTCAGATAAGTTACACATTGGCCCACTGGGAGTTTGCTTAGGAAGAAATCGTTATGAAACTTGAGATGCAAAACACAGGATGTCTATGTGTCTTTGATATTTGCATGTGTGTGGTGACTACTTGTTTCCCATGCATTAAGAGCAGTGCTTTCAAACTATTAGCCTACAAAGTTTTGTGTGTGTTTTCCTTTTTCCTAAGAGGCTCCTCACTTAGCTGCTTATTTTCTCCATCTGAATAAGGGCCAAACTTGAATCTCAGAATGTCATCCATCTGTCAGTCATCAGTCCCTGGAAGCTGATAGGCTTTTAAACCAAAAAGTGGTATTACCTTGTGACCTAGACAAAAGTACCAACTCCACTCACTAAGAAAACCCCTTGGCCTTTGACAGCTGCCAGTGCCCCAGATCTGAGCTACTCTGCTTCAGGATGAGCCCATGCTTGCAACTCCCCTAAGGGCATTCTACATGGCCCATCAGCAGGCGCATCCACAGTGACTAAGGGCTAAATGTTCAGTCCTTCAACCAACACATTGAAAATAGTGGGCTGAGTTCCTACTGCCCATGGATTTCTGTCTACATTTGCTGGAACAAAAGGACCAACTTCACCCAATCTTTCCCACAGAACAAGTGGTCACAGAGGCATTTTCCTGCCACCTGAGATCATCTGAGAAGCACACATCATGAGTCACTATGGCCTCCTCAACTCCACTTACAGAAAAACTCATATCTGAGCCCATAAGCTACTTAATCAGGTGTGACCCACCCGGTCTGTAGGCCACCAGGAGACCAGGCGTGGCTTCTCTGGCACCTACCAGGGGGACATGGGAAAGCTGGCAGGGAAATAAAGGTGAGGGGACCCACACATCCTCTGTCGTGAACTTCCATGGAATCGGTAAATTTTTACCACTTAAGACAAATCATGTTATTTGTAACTGTCAGAAGAAGGAAAATCTGTAATTGTTAGGGGGATGAAGCCTGTGCAAATTCTTTCCTGTGCAAAGTGAACAGTCAATCACTTTTATAAGGACAGCAACAACTGAAACTATCCATTCGTATACTTTCCTTTAGTCAACAATATTACCTTTAGTAATCTGGGGAATGTGCATCCATAAATTACAGAAAGTGTTATTGCATTGCTGAATAAACAGCAACATTTCCATCAGCAGCAGCACTGGCAGCCCCACAAAGGTATAACAAACAGACTCAATCATTTTCTTGTCAAGCTTTGCAATGACTGCAGAGTTTACTGCTGGAGATAATGTTGCTTTCCTCAGCACTGTGTGCCAAACTGCAAACTGCTTATTAAAACAAAACCTCTTTTTCGGAGCAGCATGAGTTGGATAATCACTTATTGCACTCAAGAAAAAACAGGTTTGGTGCCCAGAGGAGGTTAGCAATCAGGCATATGTGTTAACATTTGGTTGGTAAAAACTGGTTAAAAAATAAATTATCTGACATTGGGCTGGGGGAGGGAAGAAGTTCACTTATTAACATCACTATCCCCAGGTGAACTACTTCCCTCATGATGTCATTCAGTGCTTTGCTGTGTTTCAAAGTACCAAGCTGGAGTGCTTGATGGGAGCTTTGGAGTGGGGAGCTGGGAGGAGGAGGAAGGGGACGAAGAATGAAAGGAAAGCAGAAATGAAATGCAGCCTGCTGGCGAAATGAAGGAATCTCTGGAAGAAAGCGTGTTCCAGGGCAGGAGGAGACTGAGGAGAGGAGCAGGGGGAAGCCAGGGAGCGTTAAGAACTAGGCATTTGCGACTCAACTATTTCTGAAGACAGCACCTATTATTACTCTCCGAAGAAATGGCTTGACATAACTAAGCCAGCGATAGCACTGAAAAACCATCCCCAATTCCTCTCGCTTAAAATAGATTGACAGCCATTTTACTGAATCTGGGGAACAGGGAGGCCGAGGCGGAGTCCAGGAGGTCTGCTGTGTCAGGAGAGCTGCTCTGGGAGGAAAACCATTATTCCCGACTACGCAGTAGCTGCCCGCATACCTCCCCGTGTTTCTTTTTCCTTCTCATGCCCATTCGAGATGAAATGCTATCAAAGCAGGCACACCCTGTCTCCTTGGCCCACCCTTCCACTGTCTCCATGCAGCCAACAGCCCTGTGGGACAGGATATGAGCTGTGCAAGAGGAGAGCCTATACCAGTGATGGCGAACCTTTTTGAGCTCAGCGTGTCAGCATTTTGAAAAACCCTAACTTAACTCTGGTGCCGTGTCACATATAGAAATTTTTTGATATTTGCAACCATAGTAAAACAAAGACTTATATTTTTGATACTTATTTTATATATTTAAATGCCATTTAACAAAGAAAAATCAACCAAAAAAATGAGTTCATGTGTCACCTCTGACACGTGTGTCATAGGTTCACCATCACTGGCCTATACTCTGGATGCCCCCTCAGAACAGGAAATGAGGCTTTGAAGACTTTATTATAACTTTAGGCACCATCTGGAGCTGGCTTGACACTTATCAGTACTCTAAAATGAGAATGAGAAAAAGAAACACCACAGACGTAGAGTGGAAAGGCAACTGCAGTCACTGCCACTCAACTTCAACAATAGAGGGGAGGCAAATACAGGTCAGCACCGTCCACTTTCCTGGGAAGGTGTCAGTCCAGCTCTCACCACACTCCTCCCTGCCTTAAACCTGCGGGACCAAGAGCTATCCCAACCCAGCTCGTTTCTCTCTGCCACCTTAGGGCCTAACATTATGCCATTCTCTCTGCCTGGAGAGCTTTCTTTCCCTTTGCTTGGTTCATTATTACATCGTTAGTCACTTCCTCAGAGAAAGGTTTTCCCCAGAGAAAGGTTTTCCCCTTCCGCTCAACCTAATCCAGGCCCCTACTCCCCTACGGCCCCCCACCATCTCCCCTGCTTTTCTTTTGATTTTTATTCAAATCACTACTTCTACCTGCAATTATATCATTTATGAGAGTTTATTCCTGTCTCCTATGTTTATGACCTGTCTCCTCTATGAGAAGGTGAATTCCATATAGGCAAGGACTTTATTTTATTCCGAACGATATCCCCAGCACTTAGAATAGGGCCTAGCACCCAGGAGGTGCTCAATACATATTTGATAAATTACTTATAAACCGTTCTGAAATTGCAGAGAAAATATCCTCATGTGTCAGAGACCTCTGTCAGACTCGCACAACACTCTCTGAGTGGAAACTGTGAGTCCCAATCATGACAAACACTGTGGAAAACCTTTTTAAATAGATGATAAATTCAATTCAGAAAAAACCAACTGAATATAAAGCCCAAAAAAACTTCATGACAAAACAGAAATAAAGCTAACAAAAAGACACTAAAAAGAAATCAGAAAGCAACCAAAAACCATGGGGATAAATGCAACTTTATCACAGAAAAAGGACTAATCAGATACAGACAGGGTACACACAGCATATGCACAATTAAATACACACATGAAAACATTCATATATACACAAAGAGCTACGAAAACAATCACAAAAAGGAGAAAGCCCAATGGGAAAGTGGACAAAAACACAGTTCACAGAAAAGGAAATAGAAATGCCTCTTAAATATACAGTAGGATACTTAACCTCATTCATAATAAGAGAAATGGAAATTAAAACACTGAGAAACCATTTTTTTAACCCACCAGACTGGCAAGAATCCAAAAGTTTAATCACACACTCTCCTGGCGAGGCTGTGAGAAAACAGGCATGCACCTAACATTGTTAGTGAGGCTGCAAATTAGTCTCACTCTTAATGAGTGCAACTTGGCAATGTCTATCAAAATTACAAATACACATGCCCTTTGACCCAGCAAGTCTATTTCTGGGAATTTATCCTATAAGATACACTTGCAAACATTCAAAAATGGCAGTGTAAGGTCACTGATTGTAGCTCGGTGACAGTGAAAGGAAGAGCACAAGCACAATGCCATCAATAGGGGGTTGGATAAACAAATTATGAATTCATACAGTGGAACACTACGCACCTATAAAAATCAATGGAAAAGCTCTCTATGTACTGATATGGAAAGGTATTTTTATTACGTATAAAACACAAGGGGCAAAATTATATGACTAGAAGGCTATCTTTTATATAAATGGGGAAGGAATAAGTCTTTACTTAATGTTGTCCACAGGTTCTTGGAATTGCAGCAAAATGACATATAATGAAACCAGTTTTACTGGAGGCTAATTGATATAAAAACAAGACTTAAGTTCCCTCAACATCTCATCAATGATATCATGAAACAATATTGAATGAAGTGATGTTATTCCAGAGCCTTCCATATTTAATTTTGCTTGTAGATACAAAATTTTGAAAACTGAAAAAAATATAAAAGGAACCAAAAATAGTTGCCTTTGGGGTGAGGACTGGAGAAGATAAGGAACAATATGAGGAGGAAAATTTTTCATAATCTTTCATGTCTCTTAAGTTTCAAATCATATGGGGGTGTTATCTATTCCAAAATTAAAATTGATTTTTAAAAAACTCCATTCACAGAGTATTAGAGTATTTTAAAAGTCAAAAAACACAGCTCAGTTTGGGAAAGAAAGACGCTAGTGGGAAAGAGCTCACATGAACTGGGCTGGAATAAGCAGAGGTGGGAAGTTTCTAGGCCGTCTGGCTTTGAATTGACCAACAGGTTAGTATAACACACACTCGGCACACATTTGACAAAAAGACTGCAGCCCAGTTGGTCCACTTTCTTTCTTTGGTCATTCCTTGACTTTCTGGATATCTGGTGGCACACTCCCCAGGTCCTCTCTCTTTCTGCCTGTTCTCCAGTCCTCCCAGCGATGTCTTGCTTAAATCCCTCCGCCCAAGCTTCTGTTCTGCCTTGCAAATAAATCCTCTCACTTCAGTCCTCTAAAACTCCACAGCTCACGCTTAACCCCATCAGTCTTGCTTCTCTCTGATCTTGCTGGGTTCACAGCAAGGGACCAGGCCAGTAGCATGGTACTACCTTGAGATTATCAGTGAATAAAAGAAGATCAAAGGGAAACGGTGTCTGGTTTCACTAAGAAAATATAAGCCAGTATCCTTTATCATCTCTTTATCAAGCATTCAGTAGTACAAAAACAAGGCCTTAGAGACAGGATTTTGGGGGCTGTAGAAGAGATAGCAGCATGCATTTTCTCTTTTAAGGATGCCAGTTCTGCCCACTGCCCAGATGAAGGAGAGCACCAGAAGGAACACTTTTGCTCACAACCTTGGCTGACTGGGGATGTGTGGGCACTCAGCTGAAGGCTGGCCGTCCATAGAGGCCAGCATCCTCTCATGTTAGGTTAGAGCCATCTATCTCCCCAGCCTGTCACAACCTTGGGGCCTAATTCTGTCATTCAAAGTTACTATTTTGGATTGTCCCTGTTTCAAGTTATCCTAAAACTTGACCAGCAATTGCCTTAGCCATGGCATCTCTCATAGAACCATGAACAGAAGACTGTGGTATATATATATCACTAGAGACTCTAAAGCAGCGGTTCTCAACCTGTGGGTCACGACCCCTTTGGCAGTCGAACGACCCTTTCACAGGGGTCGCCTAAGACCATCCTGCATATCAGATATTTACATTACAATTCATAACAGTAGCAACATTACAGTTATGAAATAGCAACAAAAATAATTTTATGGTTGGGTCACAACATGAGGAACTGTATTTAAAGGGCCAGAAGGTTGAGAACCACTGTTCTAAAGAAATGCCACTTGATCTATTCATTTTATAACACACACCTTTTTTAATACAGTTTTGGTAATTATATGTGTAATTAGCAAAGTGGTTTTAAATGTGTGAGTTTAAATAAAGACGTCAATTAAAAATAATAATGCATTATCTTCATATTATTTGTCTTCAGGGACCACTAAAATATGCAATAGGTTTCTGTAAACAGAAAAAACGTACAAGCCTGAATATTGTATTTTTTACATCCTTTGCAAACCACTATCGAAAGCTACGATGAATGTAAATTTCTGTTTAGCCTATATGCATCCTGCCCCAAGTTCTATATCAACGGAATCCAAATGAACGTGATTTTATCATAGGTGAAAAATACATCTTGACAGGTATATGACACAACTAAAACTTTCATACTCTGCTGATGGAAATATAAGTTGGCACAACCACTTTGAAAAACTGTTAGGCAGTACATTCTAACAATGAACAACACATACACTCTATGACCCAGCAATTCCACCCCTCGGTATGTATCCAACAGAAAGGGATATGCATGTTCATCAAAAGACAGGCAAGAGTGTTCATAGCAGCACCATTCATGATAGCCAGAAATTACTGAGAAACAATCCAAATGTCCATCAACGGTAGAACAGCTTTTTCCTTAATTCTGGCAAATCCATACTACAGAATACTATGTAGCAATGAATATACGAACCATGGCTACATCCACATGAATTATACCTCATATATGGTTGAGCAAATGAAGCCAAAAACAGAAGAGGGAATGCTGTATAATTCTATTTACATAAAGGTTTAATTCAGGCAAACCTCATCGCTGCTGTCAGAGCACAGGACAGAGTCAGTGACCCTTGTTGTGGGAAGGGGTACCAGTAGTACCTGGAACAGACACTCGGAGAGCTTTCTGGTTCTGGTGTCAGCAATGCCCTAAATCCTGATCTGAATGCTGAATACACTGGTGCGCTCACTTTGTGATGATTAATCAAGCTGGGCACTTAGGATTTGTGCACTTTTTTGTATGTATGTTATACATCAACAAAACATTTCTTTTAAAATATTTTTTTTAAATTGCTTGCAATTACTCTTCAAAGTGTCAGGTACCTGAACTGCTGCCCCAAAGTTAGAGGAACCCTTAATTCCTATCATTAGCTCCTGACATGTCCAAATGATTCTTTGGCTACTTGTTCATAATGGAATCAAAAGGCACTAATCTCATTATCGCCTGTCAGCAGGCGCTGTCAGAGTGCTGTTGGCCATTAGTCTCCCACTGCTGCAATCAGTCAGAGACTTGCAAAGCACCCAAAAGGAGACAAAAAATAGTGCTACTTTAGTTCTTCTCTCATCCCACACACCTTTACCAACCTCAAGCCAAAGCCTCCATACCTAAGGCCAAAGGCTCCCTTCTCCAAGGGGCCACTGCAGACCTCTCTAGCCAACACAGACTCCCATTCTCTGCACAAAATTCCTGCACGTATTCACGCACTCATTCATCCATCCACACATCCATCTAAACATTTCTTGATCACCTACCACGTGCCAGACTATGTGCTCAAGGTATGAAATTGAGCAACGCAGAATTCCTTTTCTTGAGGTGGTCACAGTATTGTATGGAAAACAGACACAAGAGCAGGACTATAATGAGAGACACATATACAGAGAATAGTTGGAACATAGGAAAGAAATGGGTAAGCCAAGTTTAAGGGGGGGATTAATTCCTAGAGGAGGTTTCACATAAATATGCCTTAAAGAATGAGTGAAAGTCAGCCAGTCAAATTAAGATGAAGACAGATCCTAGCAGAGGGCATCTCATGAGTAAAGATATGGAAGCAATAAAAGACGTGGTGTGGGGATGTGGGTGCTACCATGTGGGGAACTACAGGCAGCCCCATATAGTCAGAGAGTAAAATCTGAAAAAGAACAGACAGAGAGAGAAGATCACAAAGGTATCTGCAAGCCATGTGAAACACGTCAGACTTCACGCCAGAGAAGAGCAGTCACTATGGGTGGTGAGCCAGGGAATGGCAGGGTCAAGTTTGTCATCAAGGAACTGTCTGGGAAATGGAGAAAGAGGCAGGGAGGTATCATCATAGACCCGCTTGAACCAAAACACTTTTGAAGTAGGACTGGAAAGGAGAAAAATTCAAGAAATGTTAGGTGGTAAAATCAGAAAGACTTAGTGACTAATTTGTTGTGGTGTGAAAGTGGGGAAGGAGAAAGGAAAGTCGATGAAAACTGACAGGTTGGTAACAACAACTGAAAAAAACATACAACAGGAAGAGAAGGTCGGGGTAGACAGAAGGAAGGTGATGAGGTCAGTACTGGAGGTACCAAATGTGAAATGCCTAGGGAACTTCAGAGAATATGGGAATACCAGTATGTTCAGCAGGAGTTAAACACCTGAGTCTGGCAGGAAGAAACTTTGGCTAAAGGTAGAGAAGGACCCAACAGCACATACTTGAAACTGAAATCCTAGAGTGTATGAAATCACAGAATGCATGTGGTGTGCAAATAGTGAACCGAGGACTTGGTAACACCAACATTAAGGAAGGAGTGGAAGAAGAAGGGTCTATGAATAGGACAGAAGAGGAATGGGCAGAAAGGTCACTCAGTGAGTCAGAAAAGTGTAATGGTATCAATGCCAAGGCAGTGGCAACTTTTAAAACATCAGTGATGAATTAGTAGTCCCAAGTGAAGAGATCCAGAGGTCCAGGAAGTCATTGATGACTTCAGTGAGAGATTTCAGACTTCGGGTCACTTCCAGCAACATGGCAGAGCAGGCTGATATAAACCTACATCACAACACTCTTAAAGAAACCTGGGTGAAAGATAACCTGCCCCTAAACTTTTAATACACAGCAGAGCTTGGCGGGGAAGGGGGAACAGAGAGAGAAACTGCCAAGCAAGAGAAACAAAGACTAAAACCCAAGTCTGCACAAGGGGAGCCCATGACAACATCAGACTGGATATAAGCCGTAGGATCCAGGAATTTAATGTTCTCGAAGGGACAGGACATGTTGCTTTGGGTCCGCACAAGATGGGGAGCTGGAACTAAGAGTTCCAAGAACTGAAACATATATGACAAAAGGATAAGAGAAAATTTACCTACCAGCCCAGAAAAACAATAAGAAGGCATGCTGTTTTTCAGGACTCTGGGCAGAAAAGAAAAAAAAAAAAAAAGCCCCATGCAAGAAACTAAAATTCCAAGCCTGCACTACCCAAAGTGAAGAGTAATGGTATTTCAAATCCAAGTTGAAAAATAATATAAAACTGGTGCTAGAAAGCTCTGTTTTCTTTTTTAAAATAGTGATTGTTCCCCAACCAAGGGCCTAAGAGACAACACGTGACAGATATAAGCTCATACTATAAAGAAAATTATAAAACATAAGGAAACAAATAATTATGAGTGAGATTCAGCCAGCCATAAATGGGAAAATGGGAAGGTATAGAAAAATCGGAAAGGCCATAAAATAAGAATTAAAAGGTATAGGAACCATTATGAAATGAGACACTATGGGGAAAACATAAGAAAGAGACTATTAAAAACAAACATAGTCCTCAAAAATAAAATTTCATGTATGAGCTCAACAGAGTATAAGACACCAATGAAAAGAGAATTTGTGAAATAGAAGGTAAATATGAAAGATTATCCAAAATTCAGCATGGGGAGATAAAGGGATTATAGGAAATAAAAGCCATGTGGCAAAAGGGACAGAATAAGATCCATGATATCAACTAATAGGAGTTCCAGAAGAAGAGAAGAGGGGAAAAAAATGGAGGAAAGGCAATAAATAAAAATGAATACCTGAGGATTTTCCAGAACTGGGAAAAAATAAGTGCATGAATTCTTAGCTTGCATAAGGTCACTGAGTCCTAAGGATGTTAAATAAAATATAACTACACATTGATTATATGTATTATGTATAATATGTATTATTACAAAAACACTCAAAGGAGAAAAAATCTTTAAAACAAGAGAGGAAAAAGATTATTCTCAAAGAAATAAAAGATTTAGAGCAGACTTCTCACAAGTAACAGTAAATTATAGAAGACAATGAAATCTCTATCAGTCTGCATGGGCTATCATAAAAAATATTATACACTCAGGTGGTTTAAACAACACACATTTATTTTCTCACAGTTCTGGAAGTGAGAAGTCCATAATTAAGGTGCTGGAAAATTTGTTTCTTTTATATATTTTTTTAATTGATTTCAGAGAGGAAGGGAAAGGGAGAGAGATAGAAACATCAATGATGAGAGAGAATCATTGATCAACTGCCTCTTGCACAGCCCCCACAAGTCCACAAGCAGGGCACACACCTGACTGGGAATTGAACTGGTTCACAGGTTGACACTCAACCACTGAGCCACATCAGCCAGGTGAAAATTTGGTTGGTTTCTTTTGAGAACTCTCTTCCTGGCCTTCTCACTGTGTCCTCTCAGGGACTTTCTTCTGGACTCATGCAGAAAGAGAGAGAGAGATCTGTTATCTCATCCTCTTCTTATAAGGCCATCAGTTTTATCAGATTAAGGTCCTACTCTTGTGACATCATTGAACCAAATTCCCTCCCAAAGTTCCTATCTCTAAATACAGTCACATTGGGACTCAGAACTCCAGCATATAAATTTGAGGAGGAGGGAAGGGACACAATTTAGTCTATAACAAAATACCTTCAAAGTGTTAAGAGAAAAATAACTATAAGCTAGAATTCTATACCCAGATCAACTATATTTACCCCTCAGGAATATAGCCAAACTAAAGACATGTTCAGACAAAATGAGAAAATTCCTACATCAAAACCATCACTGAAAGATCTATTAAACTTAGCAGTACACTAACTGAAACTAGAAGGAATGAGTGAATAGAAGAAGCAATAATCCAACTAAATTGATAAAATATTCATTCAAAAAATATTAAGCGTTCTATGTGCCAGGGTCTGTTATATTTGATGGGGATACCAATAATAAATAAAACAAAATCCCTAATTTGTTACATATAATCTACTAATCTAGTAGATGGTGATAAGTGCACTGAAGGAACATAAAGCAAGAAAAGAGGACAGAGAGTAAAGAGAGAGGTTATATTCTATATTTTTAACTCTAAATATGCACTGATTATTAAAAAGTAGTAACAGTGATGACTTGTGAGGGTTTAGAAATAAGGGAAACTTATTTGGAAACAGAGGCAACAAGGATTATTTGAATCAGATAGGTTTTAAAGGCCCAGAAATCAGTACTGGGAAACCAGAGTCAAGTTTCAAGGCTCTTTCCATATTTCCCCTCTGCCACCTTCAATGTGCCAGCTTATCCCCAGACTATCAGACTGGAGTTACTAAAGTTCTCATGTAGACGCAATAGAATCTAGTGGAAGAAGCAAAACAATCTCCTCCTTGCAGGAGTCTCTTCTTAAAAGCAAGACACCTTTCCCTGAAGTCTTTTGGCAGATTTTCCCTGTGCTTATTGGCTCAGACAGTATCAAATGCCCATGTCAAAACCAATCACAAGCAAGGGAAATATGACGCCCAATATTGGTCTTAAAACAACCCAGATCTAACCTCTGGAACTGCGTATAGGTAACATGGGGAAGGAGAGACACCCAGACAAAATCCAGCTTTTCTGGAAAGGAAGAAAGCAATGTCCCTTGGGAAGACCACCAATGGTGTTTGCCCCCACCCCGCCTTGTCATCTGCCTCAAAACTCACCACACAGTGGTAAGTATGTGACACAGTGAGCACACCTTCACACAACATGGCAGAACATAACCATGGAAATTTGGGGGGGAAAACACTTTATGTTAATCTAATTATCTCTACAACTCCAACTGCTTTACCAAAGCCCATACCATGTGCTCACGAGTCTCATGGAAGTTAACCAACCTATGTCTCCATTTGGCTAATTCAGTAACCAAACTGCAAGAACAACAGGACCGTCCAATTAACCCCCAAAATCAATCCCTGAAGATGGTGGATCAGAACACTTCCCATAGTGAAGGCCAAACCATGGTCAATTTATGCAGATATGTAAACCTTCACAGATGCTCCCATAAAAAATTCTCTCTCTTCAGGCTACAGACCACTTCTTAGGTAAAATGTCAAAGAAATGTGCCTTTAACTAAAGACCATTTCCAAATTATTTCAACATTATCAGTTTGGAGGGAGATTGTAGAAATGACTGACTAGAGTAGATTAAATGCTTTCATGTCTATGAGAAATTGAAGTTATGATCATGGAATTTTAGAGCCAAGTGGGACTTCTCAGAGATTTTAATAAGATTCCCACATTTCACAGATGAGATTTTGTGCAAGTCAATAGCACCAAATCCGGCAATTTGACAAAGTACTTAATACAAGAGAAACCTTTTAAATATCTCTGTTATTGCACTGCCCTAGGGACAGAGAGTATACATTAATCCAGCAGTTCTCAACCTTTGTGGCAGTCACAGACCCAAATTTTGCATCCAACTTCAGGTTGTTCCTGGGCCCTCGGAAGCTCACCTAGGACCATAGGATTAAAAGTCCCCCCTTAGATATAGTTAACACACACAGTCAGATAACTACGTTGAGGTTATCGTTTCCCATACCATCATTTTTTTTAATCTTTATTGTTGAAAGTATTACATATGTCCCCTTTTTCCCCTTCTAGCCCACCCCCACTCCCCACCCCCACCCCAGGTCTGCACCACACTTTTGTCTGTGTCCATGGGTTATGTGTATATGCACACAAGTTCTTTGGTTGATCTCTACCACCCCGCCTTCCCTCTGAGTTTCGACAGTCTATTCCATGCTTCTGTGTCTCTGGACCTATTTTGTTCACCAGTTTATTTTGTTCATTAGATTCCACGTATGACTGAGCTCATGTGATACTTGTCTTTCTCTGACTGGCTTATTTCACTTAGCATAATACTTACTCTCCAGGTCCCTCCATGCTGTCTCAAAGGGTAAGAGAACCTTCTTTTTTACTGCTGCATAGTATTCTACGGTATAAATGTACCACAGCTTATTTATCCACTCGTCTACTGATGGGCATTATATAAATGTAGAATATAATTTCATGTTAGCTCCTTCTTCTACCCCAGGCTCATCCTATTGCATCTTACCCAGTTAGTATAAATTCAAGAAATTCTATCCATTTTCAATGCTCTCCAAGAAAAAATGAAGAGCAATCCCATAATGTGAGGTAAACACAGGGAAGCCTTTGCCCTCTATCCAGTCCACCACTGTATCCCTAGGTCCAGCAGAACTCCTAACAAGGTAAGCTATCAATAAAGGCCTTTAAGTAAGTAACCAATGGAATGCTTTTAACCTTCCAAGATACTTACAAAACTATTATCTCAAATCCCTTACCATCTAGGAGGGATTGTTTTGATTATTAGTACAGTATTATAGATGAGGAAATATGAGACTCAATAACTTGCCTAAGGTCATGTATATAATTAAGAGCAAAACTGGGGGTAATACCTGGGTTTCCTCACTGGTGTTGGTGTTTCCAGCTATTAGACCAGTGGTACACAATAGCACTTTTCCAACTGGAAATAACTACATAAGTATAAGCTACTAGAGGCCCGGTGCACAAAATTCATGCAAGAGGCTCGGCCCTCGCAGCCCCAGCTTTGTCTGGAAGGTCAACCAGAGGCTGTTCAGCTGTCTGGTCTAATCAGCATATTATGCTTTTATTATTATAGATTATTAATATACTGTGTACCTTCCAAAGCAAAACAGAACTTTCTTATGGATTATCTGCTCATGTTGAATTATCCATGATGCCTCACTTCACTAGCCAGGAGAATAGCATTGGCTATACCTTAAAAAAAAAACTGCCTGTTTATACATGAGCTATCCAGGCAGTAAAGGCATAGGAATGAGGTTTTCCATTGGCTAGCTGACCATAACTAACCTCAACAGTCTTCAAATAATCGTGAGCAACTTCACATCACCTTGATCTGATTTGTGGGGGGGAAAAACAACTAAGCCCTTCAGCTGAGCATAATAGGAAGAAGAAAACAACATTGTGTGATTTGTCTCCAGGCACTTCACCAGCGTGGATCATTTTCCAGCTCCTTTTAGCTGGGTAAATAATAGCTTGATATGTAGCACCTGCTAAGTGAAATGAAAATGGAAAGTGTTTTAAAGGTTTTTCGCTTAACGTCTTCATACTACTGTAAATGTATGAAAATTTTATATCCAGGTTTTTATTACTGTTGATTGCTAAACTGACAGGGGAAAATAATCTAAGCTGGTGCATTAATGAAATATTATTTTTTTCTAAATTCTTTTTTTTTAAAGAACAAAGCTAAACACAATTAAATAGTACAAAATAACCCCAACTTTTAACTCTTTTAAGATTGAACAGCAGAAATCACATACTGTCTTACATGCTTTCTTAGCCACTTGCTCTTGTCTAGAGAACCCACTGCTGTCTTCTGACACAGTGGATGGCCCAAGCCCAGCCTATGTCTTCAGGTTTGCTCCCTCGACACCATCCCTTTGTCCCTCTTCAAATAAATGTGTTTTCAGCGCCTTCAGAAACATGCCTACCAGCCCAGAGAGCTATGACAAAACAGAAAGCGAGAATAGAAAACGAATGCCAAGACCTGTGGGCGTATGCCATGACAGGTTCCATGGAGAGCAGATGTGCCCTCAGAAAACAGTGCCAACGATAATCCAAGTCTCTCAAAGGTGGGGTCAACCCCACCAGTAACAACAAAAAGGAGCCCAGCACCTTCCAACAATGCTCTCTCTCTCTCACACTCATGAACGAGTTGCTTTCAGCGGTTCTCAACCTGTGGGACGCGACCCCTTTGGGGGTGGAACGACCCTTTCACAGGGGTCGCCTAAGACCATCGGAAAACACATATATAATTACATATTGTTTTTGTGATTAATCACTGTGCTTTAATTATGTTCAATTTGTAACAATGAAAATACATCCTGCCTATCAGATATTTACATGACGATTCATAACAGGAGCAAAATTACAGTTATGAAGTAGCAACGAAAATAATTTTATGGTTGGGGGTCACCACAACATGAGGAACTGTATTAAAGGGTCGCGGCAATAGGAAGGTTGAGAACCACTGCTTTAGAGGCTCACATTCATCCAAGAAGTGGTGTCAGTGGTGGAATTAGTCACACCTGCCAGTGAATAGCAACTAACAACTGTATAGACACAAGTGAGTTATTGGTCGTAGGCTATGGTCTCCAAGGAAGAAACTACGCCATTTCTGCTGCTTCCAGGCTTATTGAAAGGAACTTAAACTTGCAAATGATTAAGTACCTTAATTGTGTCATCCTAAAGCATTTCTTTACTATAACTAATATCAAGGGGCCAGAAGGAGCCCAGCTGCCGCATTCAGATGCCCGGCCCTGAACTGTAGCAGCCATGTCGCTGTCCATCCCACTTCTCCCTCATCATCAGATCCTGTACAATATGTGGACTCTTACTTGCCTGGTGTGAGCTACCCAGTGCAAGAGACACCCCCAGAAACAAAAGATTCTAACTCCCAGTCAGTGTTCCTTACCCTCACCATGTTGTTCCTTTGTTTTTATGTAACAGGGAAAGGAAAATTGGGAGAATAAGTATAAGGTGTTTAATGGATTTCTCCCAACATTTAATTTTGTGAACCCAGTACCTCCTGAAAATTCAACCCTCTGCAAGATGCTGGGGATGATATGAAAAATAAATAAATAACATGTGGTATGCGCCCTCAAGGAAATTATGTTCTGGGTCTGAAAACAAAACTTATATCACACTAAGAATGTTCATTCCCTGATATTTATTAATATGTGCTATGAGCAAAGCATTGCCCTAAAAGCCTTCGGAGAAACTACAAGACAGCAAATACCCTCCCACTAAGGAGACTATAATTAAGTAAAGCTGGACTTGCAAGGGACCTCAAAGACCACCCATGAGCTCTTCACACTCAATCACACCCTGACCAAGAGACTCTGGCTGTGCTTTCCCTATCTTAAAATGTCCAGAACTGAACACAATATTTTAAGAGTGGTTTTCCTCTTTTTTCAAGATAATTTGCTTCTGTAAGTGAACCTACAATCTCATGAGGCCCTTAAACACTCATATTCAGATATTGGAAGGTGCCAAGTATAGCTTAATTTTTTTTTCTCACACCTTGCCCTTATTCTGGCACAGAAGTAAGAGTTGATTTGGGTGCCAGAGTATAAGTATCATCTTCTTTCATTTCATTTCCCCTAATTTGGCTATATTTTAGCTGATGAAATATTATGAGATCATAATTCTATTATTTGATTTTACCGTCCTTCCAAGCTCTGTCTCCCACAAATGTGATACATGTGCTTTCTGTATCTCTACCGTAAGTCACTGGTAAATATATTTGCCAAGAGTCAAATACAAAACCAAGCTCTTTGGGGAACCACAAGAAACTGATATAGCTTTATTTGGGTGCCCTCTTTTGGTAAAGCTGCTTGGAACAAATCCAATATTACATGCCTTTCAGATCTTCAAATGCAGGATGCTTAACACATTTTTCTTATTGATTATGTTGAAAAAGAAAGGGAGATCATACTCCCTGATCTAGTCACAATGAACCCAAACTGACTCATAAACAACTGTGGTTTCACTACCCGTCCTTGTAACAGCATCTTATTCCAGATTCCAATGGTCATGTTCAGTTACTAGGGGGAATGCCAACAATAGGAAACAGGACTTCAGGGGTGGGATCCACATCTAGGCATTTCTGATAAGCTCTCAAGGGATGTGAATGCTACTGGTCCATAGACCACACTCAGAAGACCAAGAGTGAGGGGTGAATAAGAGGTGAACATATGAAGGCAATGAATGGAGACAACTCTCTCAGTAAGTTCAGTAAAGGAGAAGGGATGAGTGATGGAATAGATAATATAAATTGTGAGTGCTGCAGGAATTAAGAATCAGAGGAAGAAAGAATCAATAGTGTTTTTAAAGAACTCCTCTATCCTAGAAGCTCACCCTGAGAGCTTTGATAAGTGTGCTAAGGGAATTCAGTATATAATTTCAGTGCCTCTGGCCTTTCATCTTGCTTGACCCAAGTGATTTAGAGTTTAAAGCTAAGTAGGAAATGTAGAGTCTGATGATCAGGTTGGTCAGCAAAAATTAACATACTCCTCCATGATTCTATTCATTGGCTAGTTAAACATCCCATTAGCTGCCCCATTCTCCTTCCAAGATACTTCCTGACTACAGGGCTGCTCCCATAATACAGTTATCTCTCATACTTTAGCTCTAAGCCTCCCCAACTCATTCATAACTGCTTGATTAGAACTTAGTCTCTGTTGACAGATTTTTATCTTTGGAAACGCCCTTGGCCATGCCAAAAAGAATGAGTGAAGCAAAGGACTAACCAAAACACTCCCTGATGCAGTCAAACCAGAACCCAGTTAAGAAGCAGAAAACAACAATTTCAGGTAAGCATCCTCAACGAATTGCTACTGAGATGCCCCAATAATCCCCCAGTGAAGGAATTCAGCTCTCAGCCCCTGTCCTCTGACAACTGTCTTTGTGCTTTCAATTGGAAACTGTAAATGAAGAAACTTTCACATCATCTTAATACACCCTAGAAAACAAAATCATCCCTGCAAGTCCACAAAGAATGTCTGATCTGCCAAAGTCACATGATGGACCTGAAACAAGTCAGAACTGCACAGTGAACCTCCCCTTTTAGGTGGTGCCAGAGCTTTTGCTTCTAGAGTTAACTAGAAAAATATTTGCAAACCATTTCCATTCCTTGGGATGGTCAACCAAAGTGACCAAATGGGTTGTTGAGCGAGAGGGTACCATAGGAGGTGATCTAAACCAGTGGTTGCCAACCTTTCAGACCTCACGGACCACCAGTTGGCAACCACTGATCTAAAGGATATTAAGATTAAAATAGCACATTATCCTAAATGGACCGATTTAAAAGGAAGATCATATATGCAAAGAATCATCTTTCCTGACATTTATGTCATGAAATCATAGAATGTTACAACCTGGATAGGCCTTTACAGATCAGAAAAAAGATCATCTATGAAGCTTGTTGAAAATACAGATGCCCAGGCCCCATCCCACACACAATGGCCTTGACTGACCCAAACTCTCCAGGGGTGTCCAATTAACTTGCTTTATTTATAAGATCCAGAGACGTTAGAACTTGGGCGACTTTCCTAAGACTACAGATGTTCAAAGCCATACTCCACCTCATTTCAAAAGGATGTAAGGTTGATAACAGTGCTATCAATTACTTAATTTAGGCCTTTAAATAAGATTCAAGTCACTGAACACTTTGAGGACTAAGTTTATGTTATTCAGTGCAAAGTCTTATTGAAACAGTCTCATTCTCTTATGAAAGACAATATAATTCCACTGTGTCAACACCCTATTGGTCACACGTAAATCCCAAATTGCTTTCCATGGCCTAAATTTCAGGGAAGTGCTTTAAAAAGTATTTAGCAGATACTAGTAACTAGACCAATCAGGCAAGGAGGAAAAGGAGGACAAGAAATCATCCCATGGACTATCACCAGGTTTACTTTTTTTTTTTTCCACGTTGAATGAGTATGTTTCCCAGTCCTTTCTCTGGAGACGAGGTTTGAGGGTATGAGTGCCATTTGCCCAATAAAGCCTTCCTTCACCAGAGAACCAGAAAGCATGCCATTGTGTTGGCTGTATCCTCTGTGCCAGGAGTGTCTTGGAGGATTTAGACACACTTAATAAAGTCACTCACACAATGCCTCCTGCATATCAGTCTGAAAGGATACATCAAAATACCTCGTCCTTGAAACCTCTTGGGGGCCCAGATGGAAAACAGGTGGACTTAACAAATTAACACACAGCTCCATACAGTATATGACTGAAGAGGGAAAAAGGAAGAGGTTAGTGAAAACAGGAACAACTTGCTTCAAGACGGACAGGATGCAGTCAGGCAGAGCAGAACAGACACCTATGTAGCTTGCCCCCTGCTCCAATCCCAGCTCCAGCTGGTTCTCAGCACCGAAGTAGAGCCCGTGTAGCTCTGACAGAGACTGTGTAAGGTTGGATCAGGGCCCAAAAAGGGGGGCAAACTAGAACCCTCGCCTCATGTCTGCTCTAAAGAGCTCATTTCCTTTATCTGGTCCACCAGTATCAATCTCGCAGGGCTAGAACATAGGTGTCCAGAGCCACAGTCTCCTGAAATCCCAAAGCTCTGCCACAGCCATTTAAAACTTCTCTGACAACTAAAAAGTCAGGCTTTATTAGTCCCATTTCAATTGGGAGTTTAGTCCATTAACATTGAATGTAATTATTGCTATGGTTTGGGTTAATTAGTCTACCATGTGACTCCTATTTTCCTTTCGTCAGGATGATGCACTAACCAACTGAGCTCCCTGGCCAGGTCTTTCCACTCTCTTGTATTTTTTGTTCCTTTGTTTCTCCTTTCCTGCCTTCCATTCGAGTTTTTTAGAATATCGTTTCAACTTATCTGTTGGCTTTTTAGCTATATCATGCATTATTTTTTATAAGTTACTACAATCTTCATTCTTTATATCACAGTATGCTTAGAGCTAATATTGTACCACTTCACATAAAATGAAGAAATTGTGCAACTGTATGGGTCCACTATCCCACCGCCAGATTCTATGCTACAGTTGTCATACATACTACCTCTACATACACTATAAACTCCAAAATACAAAATGAGAATTTGGGGTTGAACATTTACATGAATTTTAAAGAAATTAAGAGGGAAAACATCTTTTTCTGTTTATTTAGTCACATATTTATTACATCTGATGCTCTTCTTACTTCCTGAAGATGACTTTCCACTCTCCAGCCTGTGGAACCTCCTTTATCCCTTCTTGGCATGCAGGTCTGCTAGTGATCATCTTAGCTTTCTTCTATGTGAATATATTTTTATTTCACCTCCTTTCTTCAAGGACATATGTGCCAAATAGAGAATTCTGGATTTACAGAATTTTCTCCTTTACATAGGCTCTACAAAGATGTTGTCCTACTCTCTTCTGGCCTTCATTATTTCTGATAAGACACTACGATAATTTGAGTTGTTGTTCTCCTGTAATCAGTGTGCATTTTTCTCTAGTTGTTTTCAAGATTATTTTTCTCCTTTATCTTTGGGTTTTGGAAGTTAAACTGAGATGGTCTTGCTTTAAATTAATCCTGCTTGGTGATCACTGAGTTTCTTGTCATTCATCAAATTTACAATATTTTCAGTCATTATTTAATTTTTTTGTCCAATTCTCTCATTTCTTTCAGGACTCCATTATATTAGAACTTATATTAGAGTTTTTGGTAGTTTCCCACAGGTCTTTGTGTCTCTGATTACTTTTTTATTTTTTCTCTCTGTCCTTGATATTGAATAATTTCAACTAATCTTTAATTTCTCTGATTTTTCTCAATTGTGTGCATTCTGCTGTTAATCTTATACAGTGAATTTTTTCTTTTATATAATTTTCAGTTCTGCATTATTATTGTAATATTATTATTAGGATAGAATAATACAATTTCTCTTCTGCAATTTCCTATCTTTCCCTACATTGTGAGCATATTTCTCTTTATATCTTTAGCACACTTAGAATAGTTACTTACAAATCTTTGTTTGCCATCCCATCAGCTGGGTCATCTTGGAGTTGGTCTCTATTGAGAGCTTTTCTTAATGCAATGAGTAATTTTAGATTCTGTCCTGGATGTCTTGAATGATATGTTGTAGAAGTTCTGGATTCTACGTTTCTCTAAAGATATTTTTTTTTAAACAAGCAGTTAATTTTGCTGAAAGAAAATTATAAAGTGGTGTTGCCCTGAGGTAGGTAGCAGTTCAAATTTAAGTCCAATTGTTTTAGCCTTACTAAAACAATCTACCCCACACATGTGGTTCAGGGTTCAACTATAAATTTGAACATACTTTATACATGGAACATGGGGCTCCACTCATTGGCTCACTCTTATCAGATATTCCCCTCTTCCCAACAGCTAAGATTACCCTAAACCTTGGTCTCTGATTATTCAAGTCAATAAAGAGTGTGCTTCCTATTGCATTTTAGCCTTCCCACATGACAAAGACTGAAGCCTACCCCAAGACAAAACCTGTAAAAAATGAGAAATTGACCTATGCCTTTCGTTTCCTTCAAGTTTCAATTTCTCCTCCCTTAGTGATCATGTAAGAACAGTATAGTTGTTCTCTAGTGTTCTTTACCTCTTTATTATAAGGCAATAGACAGTGAAGGACCCACACCACACTCCTTTCATCAGGATCAGAGACTGTCCCTCTATATCAGATATACATAAATTCTGAAATCCTAGCTCCTCAGGACCGACTGTACAGGATCATCAGACCATGCTGTCCCATCTTTTATCAGGGCAAAAAGCCCATCCACACTGGGTGATTAGAGAGATTTTGCTTGACTATCTCCACTAACAAAAGTACACAACTCTTACGAGATATAAAAAGAAAAGTAAATGACCTACTCAGATTACATACTTCAGCTCTTTTCATCTACTCAATCAAGGCATTATTATCCCCATTTTACAGATGAGAAAACTGGGCCTCAGAGAACTATGTTACGTTGCCCATGTTCTCTTAGCTAGATTATAGTGGAGCCAGGATTTGAACTCTGGTTTCTATATCCCTAATAGCTGACATCCCTTGCATATTGTCCATTCAATCCTCAATGGCTTCAAATATTGACAACTTCTTCCTTATGTTGAACTGAAGTTTGCCACCTTACAATTATCATTACTGGCTATAATGCATAATTCCAAATTGTGAGCACAGAGCAAGAACTATAGCTTACTTGTCTTTGCATTGCCAGTGCCTAGCACACAGTAGAGACTACTAGTAATAATGGATCCGTTAATTGATTAATGTCATTACAGACAACATCAGATAAAAGTCTATACCTGCTTCGTCATGGCAGTCTTACAGCTACTTGTAGAGGCTATCATGCACCACATATTCTCTCCAACAAAGTTCTTCTTCTCCAGTCTAAATGTCCCTTGGTCTTTTAAGTACTTCCCTTATGGTAGGATTTATAGAATCCTCCTAACCCTCCTGGACACACTACAATTGACCAATGTCACATACGATTTCTCAGGAACCCATTCCTTCTCAGGATATAGATAACATAACTTCTCTCCAACCCATCAGAAAATTGATGCTGTAAAGCAAACAAGTGAACTAAATTCCAAAGTATGACTCTTCCCTCACCAACAGGAGACAAGACACATACTAGTAAACTGTTTCACTTTTGGCAGAGGACAGGCCGAAGGACAGGCATCATAAAAATAAAACAGCTGAAATTTTAACAAATCTGTAAATGGTAAATGTCGGCAAACCAGAAAGTACAGAATTCCTGAGAGTCCCATACATACAGAGTGTCTATACTCACTCATCACCTTTTTTTCCATGGTGCCAAGAAAAGAGATTATTAAGCTGTAGACATAAGAGAACCCCCTACATTGTGCACAGGCATGAAATCTTGTCTACTTCCAGAACTTTCTCTCACAAAAAACAGAAGTCATAAACAACTAAAGTGAAATAGTCCCAGATAAAGGTACAGTGCCGCTGAAGGAGAGTTAGAAGCAAAAGATGTCTGCCCCAAGGGGAAGGGGAAGAAAAACCTCTTCATAGACAACATCTTGCATAGAAGGATAGAAAGCAGAGGCCTGGTACCACTAGAAAGGGACAGAAAACACTCTCCCATCCAAGAGCTCCCACCAATGTGAGATAGAAAAGGACTCATGCCTCAGGCACACAGGATCTGCCTAAGACTGACAATGGAGCGAAATAAGAGAGAAACCCTCCCACCAACACAAGCCTCTCACTGACAAGCAAGAGCAGTCTATCCCGCAAGGAAGGACAAGGGCGTGGAGAGAGACCCATTCTTGTTGTAGACACACAGGATCCTGCTGAAAGCTGAGGATGCAGGGGGAACATGAGGAAAACCCTATTTCTCCAGGCTCCCCAGGAAGCACAAGGTAGCAGCAAGCCACCACTGGTGGAATTTGAAGTCTACCTTACAACAAAAGTCAGATCCAGCTCAGTGACTATATTGACTCAACCACCCACACTAACATCCCAACATAAATATCTCCATTTCCAGGTCTAAATACTATTTACCTCAGTCTGTACTGTTCTTTTACACATATTATACATCATTTAATTTTAAAAAGTATAGGACACACAAGAAGCAAGAAAAAGACTTAGTTGAAAGACACAGTAGTCAATATTACCAGAAACAGAGATGATACAGATGTTGGAATGAACAGATATAGGACTTAAAATAACTTACTAATTTGCTTTTAAAAACCTAGAGGAAAAGGTAAACGTCATGCATGAACAGATGGGTAATTTCTGGAGAAAAATGGAAACTATAAAAACAGTCAAATGAAAATGTTAAAATGAAAATCATGATAGCAAAGAGAAATAAGGGCTTCAATAGGCCTGGCTTATCAGCAGATTAGGTGCAGCACAGAAAAGCATTTATGAACTTAAACAAAAGTACATAAGAAATTATCCAAACTAATAATGAAGATAAAGGTGGAAAAACAAAGTAGAGCATCCAAGAGCTATGGATTTATATAAAATAGCATAATATATATTTGGAATCCCAGACGTAGATGAGAGGAAAGAGAACAACAAAACACAAAATAAATGTCAGTAGAGAGAATAGCCAAGAATTTTCCAAAATTAATGAAAAACATCAAACCACGGTTCAAACAACCTCAGAAATCCCAAAGCAAGGAGAGGTAGGGGGAGAGGGGGACCACAGGCACATCATAGCATAGTAAAACTATTAAAAACCAAAGATAAAGTAAAAATCTTGAAGGCAGCCGTGGCAGGGGAGAGAATATATATTTACACACACACAAAGCTGAGGATGACATAAGACTTCTCATCAGAAAGAATGTAAGGCAGAAGAAAATGAAATGATATCATTAAGATACTGGGGGGTGAGGGAGAACTGTCTACAAGGAATTCCATATACAGTGAAATTATCTTCTTAAAATGAAGGTGAGATAAAGAATTTTTCAGACAGACAAAATCTGAGAGAATTTACTGCCATCATACAGGTGTGGCTCAGTTGGTTGAGCAGCACCCCATGAACCAGGAGGTCGCTGGTTCAATTCCCAGTCAGGGCACATGTCCCGGTTGCAGGCTCAATCCCCAGTGGGGGGCATGCAGAAGGCAACTGGTTGGTCTATGTGTCTGTCTGTCTCTCTCTCTCTCTCTCTCTCTCTCTCTCCCCGCCCCTTCATCCCTCTTTAAAAATCAATTTTTTAAAAATGTCTTTAGAGAGGAGTTGGTACCCGAAGAGATCTGAATCTACACACAGAAATAAAAAAAAACGGCAGAAATAGTAAAAATGTGGGTAATATGACTTTCTTAATTTTAATCTCCTTAGAAGATAACTGGCTCTGCAAAATATATTTACTTTGCAAACAGATTGAACTAGAAACATTTGAAACTATTTTAATTTTCCTTTTAAGATAAGCAAATAGAGAAACATGTTCTTTAGTTTTTTAAAAAGAGAAACATTTTCTTTAGTTTAAAACAGTTAACTGCTGTCTAAAGAAAAAATAGGAAGGAATTGTAGGGTTTATAGCATGTAGATGTAATGTGTAAGACAACAATAACACAAAGAACAGGAGGGAGGAAATGGAAGTATACTATTATAAGACTCTTTTTCTATTTTAAATCTTTATTGTTGAAAGTATTACATATGTCCCCTTTTTCCCCCCGCATTGACCTCTTCTAGCCAGTCCCCAGCCCCGCTCCAGACCTTTGCCACCCTATTTAGATTCTTTAACTATTCATAAAGAGGTATATTATTTGAAGCTAAATTGTGACAAGTTCAGGATATATGACATACACCCCAAAGCAACCACTGGAAATTTTTTTAAAGGAGAAAAACTTATCAGCCAATAATGGAGATAAAATAGAATCATAAATATATACAAATAATCTCAAAAAAAAGGCAGGAAAAGAATGTAACAAAAACAGAACAGATGGGACAAATAGAAAACAACTTGCAAAATGTTAGAATTAACACCAGCTATATTGATAATGATATTAAATGTAAATGGCCTAAACATTCCAAGTAAAAAGCTGAAATTATGAGATTGGAAATGAAAAAAATTTCACTATAAATATAAAAATATATTAAGAGGAAAAGAAAGAAATGTCACACAAAAGTTGAAATCTCTATAATAATATAATGCAAAGTAGGCTTCAGAACAAGGAATATTTTCAGGCACAACAGAGCTGATTCATCAAGAAGACAAATATGTATGCATCTAACAACAGAGTTCTAAAATACATAAAAATCTAATAAGGTAAAATAAGCAGAAAAAGGCACAATTGTATTTGGAAATTCAATATGCTTCTCGGTAATTTATACAAAAAGTAAATTTTAAAAAATCAGTAAGGCTATAGGACACTTGAACACCACTATGAACCAACTGTACTGTGGTGGTGCTTAAATGACAACATACATTTGTCAGAAATCATCTAGCTGTTCATTTAAAAGGGGAATTTATTGAATGTAGATTATACATCACTACATCTGAATTTTAAATAAAACATTAACATCAGTACTGTCACCTACTTTAGAAAATAGTAGCAATAAAATAAGCTAATAATAATAATCTCTTAACGTGGTCAGATCAGCATAGGCCTTGACTTACCTTCCTGGAAAAGACTTTTGAAGAGCTAACCCATCCTGTTGCCTCACACAGAATTTTATGGAGACGACATCACAGATAGGCCTGCACAACAAGGTGTACATATTTCCAATGTGCACTTAGATCTCTTTTATAGGTCAGAGATTAAAGAGATTAAAAATACTACAAATTTTAATACCATGAAGGTATGTGAAAATTTTCTTATTTGCAATGGACCACCCTAAGAGTTGTCCTCCCTAAGAACACAGAGTATTCAAAGGGGAGTTTTGGGAAGCAGAAGACCATCTGGGGAGCCTTTGCTGAGAATACAAACTCTCCTTCATGGTTTCATCGTTTAGGAAATTGCAAGTTGTCCAGGGAAGAAAGAACCTAAATGGCAAAGATAAAAGCACCGGCTGGATCCTAGATGCCTGGGTACAACCCCAAAGTACTAAGTAAAGAGCTCTCTGTCTCGAACGGGAAAAGGGCTCCCTGATCTCCTTCTTGGGCAAAGCCAGGGCACAGAGGGGGCCTTCCTGCAGCAAAAGTAACATGCTAGCCGATGCTGCCAAAGCCTTACTGGTTCCTACCAGGGAAGTCAATACTGGACACCCTTTTCATTGCTAAAGGTTAATCTGCAAAAAAATCAAATGCCATCCTGCTCTTGAAGAAGAGTCTTTGGAAAAGTTCACAACGTTTCCACCAAACCCAAAATAACTTCCTTAATTATCCGTTCAGGGCTCCCAATGGGCCACCTCTAGAGAAACATTTGTCCTCTGAGTGTTTTTTCCTCGTTTAAATGCTGTCTTTCACCACTGTGTTTATACTTGCCACAAAGATATGGCATGATTAATGCAGAAAAAATAAATATGAAAAGCCTTACAATCAAATTAAGGAGGGCGCTTGATAAAATGAGCCCTCTTCTTGTGAGTAATTTGAAAGAATAACTGTTTTTCATTACAACCTCAGCTTCCAGCAGGTCCTATATAAACCAATCCAGCTGTGGTTCAAGAAAAGGTCCAAAGGAGGACCCACTCAAGGTGTGGATAAATCACAATTGTGATCACAGACCAGGTTTCTATCTTTTTTATCCCCCTTAATAAATTGGGCTTGACCTGAAACTCCAAGAAAGTTAATTTATAACAGCCCATTTTTTTTTAACATCACAGCTCGCCTTTCTTTTTCTTTTAAATTTAAACCATTATGACAAATGGAGATTTATTATATACCATAAACACATGTGGCTTGAGCACTGGTATTTAGTCTGGAAACTCAGATGGGGCAGTAAGTTGCTGGTACATTCAGGAAATGCCACGTGATGTTCCTGATAAAGATGAAACACGTATTCCATGGGATTTACTGTGGCCACTGTGGGTTTTGGCCATTGTGTGGGCACCACAAACCCAGTGCAGGCTGTGAACTGAAAGATGATTCAGCCAGACCAGAAGAAGGTACCACCATTCGAAGCCACATTCACCCAAATCTGTGCTCAAATCTTCACAAGGGCAACCAGAGCTTTTAACCAGAGATAAGCACAAAGAGACAGCTTCCCAAGACACTCCTCCAGTGCGGGCCTAGTCTCATCCACCTTCTCCGCCACTGACATAACCCTACAAGTGGTTCGTGTGTTTTTGGTCCAGAGATGCTCAGTAATGCTGCACAGAATCATTCAAAACATAAGGCTGGGTTCACTGATAAGTAAATGGAATCTTGGTGGAAGGTGGACCAGGACTTTATTTCCCACCATGCTAAGCTGGGATGAGACGCCTGATCTTTCTTCACCCTTCTTTTATCCAGGCTGAAAACTGATAATTCTTACAGTTCCTCACTGGCAATGAGCACAAGGTGATTTATCCCCTAAGCAGGTAACATTAACTGGCGGTGGAAGAGGTGAGCTTTGGAGTCAATCCAGGCTCTGCCACTTCCCAAGTTCTCTACACCTCAGTTTTCCCATCTGTAAAATGAGACTACTAATAAGTACTCTGTGTGTCTGTTGGGAGTTGGGAGGATTCAGTAAAACAATGTATGTAGATCACATAGATGACCATAATGCATTATTACAAATTTAGAGATTTTTCTATTGTAATCTAATCAGCTGCAAAACAGTAAGATAGTTAATAGCTACCAGTAACTACCATTATTTTTAGAAAAACTTTCCATATGTATAGATTCTCTCCAGAACTACAATAAGAGTTCCTTGAGGGCATAACTTCCATCTTTACTCTTTCTTTGCTTAAGGCTCCCAGGCACAATGAAGACTTGTTGACCACATCAATTCTACCACTCAATAAAAAATAAAAAAAATCATTTGTAAAATAGGGACTAGTAAAAATACAGATAGAAAATAAAATTAAAACTATCCTTGATTCCAACACAGGATATAATCAGTTAATATTCTGATATACGTGTGTGTGTGTGTGTGGTGTTCCATTCTTTTTTCTATGCATAAAATTTTGTTTTTTACAGTACAATTGGGATTCATAGTACACACACTATTTCATAAACTACTTTTTAATTCTCACCCAAGGATATGGGTGGTGTTTTGTGTTTGTTTGTTTTTTTAGAGAGAGAGAGAGGGGATAGAGGAAAGAGAGAGAGAAACACAGATCAGTTGCCTCTTGTATGCACCCCAACCAGGGATGAAACCCTCAACCTAGGTATGTGCCTTGACCGGGAATCAAACCTTCAACCTTTTGGTGTCCAGGATAATATTCCAACCAACTGAGCCACCTGGCCAGAGCTGACTTTTTTAACTTAAGAACAGTTCATGGCTGTTTTTCTCTACCATTCTTCAATAACATAACCTTTGAAGGCAGCATGGGATGCCATCCTGTGGTTAGAGCCCCCATAGTTCTCATCCACCGTCTTGTAAATGGAAAATTCCTGTGATACTACAGCTCAGTAAGACCAATGGAACCAGAAAATTGTGGAATTACCTGGCACTATGCCCAATACTGGTCAACACTCAATAAATGTTCTTCTGTGTGTGTGATGTCTTCAAAGAAACTTCCAGACCTAACTTCCACCCTGAAATAAAACTCCTCCGCACCAAAAGAACTGAACCCCAAGACCCCATAAGTCTTCTACTTGTTTCCTTTAGTTCCCAGCACAAGTTTTTGAATCATAACAGAGTCTGCATGAGTTTCATGGCCGTTATAAATGATAATCCTACTTACTTATTCCTGTGAACTCCCAGAAGCCAGAGCTCTCAGATTGGAAATTTTGTCACTAATGTTTCTCTAATTATTTCAGACATGCTGGACTTTCCTTTCCAATCAGACTTAAGTTGTAGACCATGAAAGGAAGCTTAATACAGCAAAGAACCTAGAACTTGGGGTCAGAAAACCTGGGTTCTAGTCCCAACTTTGTCACTTGCTAGCTGCCATCATTTTGGGTAAACATCTCTCTTTCTGGGTCTCAGTTTTCTTATCTGTAAAATGAAAGTTTTCAGTAAAATAATCTCCAGATTCACTATGTCACCACCTTTAGGGAAGTGACCAATTTATATATCAACCGTCTCTTACGTACTTGCAAGTCAAACGCTAGTCTAAAGGTTTTATCTCATGATATAATATGGCCATTTGTCCCATTTAGCAGAGAAAGAAACTGAGACTTGGGTTAAGCAACAAGCCCAAAGTCAGACAGTATAACCATTGTCTGAATCTGGGTATGTCTAAAGCCTGTGTTCACGACCAGAAAGCTCTATACTTCCCAAAAAATTCTTCTGGTTCTGGGTCCCCACAGCAGCTCCAAATTCTCAACAACCCTTATTGATTGACAGATTGTGGTTTCTCACTCCATTCATGGACTTCTACCGAGAGCTTCGTTCTATATGTCTTTGCGCTGAATCGTATTGACATTTGGGACCCAACAATTCTTTGTATTGGGGGCTGTCCTGTGCATTGGCATTATAGGGTGTTTAGCAGCATCCCTGGCCTCTACCCACTAGATCAGTGATGACGAACCTATGACACACGTGTCAGAGGTGACACGCCAACTCATTTTTTTGGTTGATTTTTCTTTGTTAAATGGCACTTAAATATATAAAATAAATATCAAAAATATAAATCTTTGTTTTACTATGGTTGCAAATATCAACAAATTTCTATATGTGACACGGCACCAGAGTTAGGTTAGGGTTTTTCAAAATGCTGACACGCCGAGCTCAAAAGGTTTGCCATCACTGAACTAGATGCTGATAGAAACCATCCCCTCAGTTGTGACAAAATCGTCCCCCACATTCTATTGAGAACCCACTGCTCTAAAACAAAACACACTGCAAACATAGGAAAGAGGGGCAAAAGCATAAAGCATTAGCCAAATACCTATATGAATAGTAAGAATAGAAATGAAGTCAAATAATTACATGAAATTCTAACACATCCCTACATAAAACCACCTGACTTACTAGTATGAGTAGGCCCTACATAAGAATAACACCACAGCAGGGGCAGTAGGAAGGGTTATCACTCTCACCCCAAGGTTAGGGCCAATCCTTTCGCTGCTCAGGTCACAGCGTAAGAGGGTGTGTCTCCCTTTCCAAGTTATAGGCCGTGCGGGAGAAGGCAAGAAAAACGGTTTTCCTAGCATCCTATAGCCAACTTAGGACCCTGCCAATGTTTCCCAGCAGAACTAATGCTATAATGGTGAGGTTCTCAGGCTAGCCCACAAAAGTCTGTTTTACCTAAAATAGTGCTCTACTGCAGAAGTGAATTTTGTGACAGAGCCTGAGGACCTACCATCATTTAAACCTCCATTTCTAAGAATATAAATTCTAACTAGGCACTACCAATTAACGACAAATTTTGGAAGTCAGAGACTAGATATAAGGTAAACAACCACCACCAAATCTTTTTTCTCTCTGTTCTTCACTCAGAAGTCCCCATGAGTATTAATCTGTCTCCTTCCTCTTATGTTCTGCATCAAAACTTACCTCGCGTGTGAGTGTGGACACACATGCACGCAAGCACGCATGCAAACCGCTTATTTTCATTCTTAAGTGAACCTGTAGCTGCATTTTCAGGGATCTTCCTGACACTCTTTTGAAGTTTCTTCTTGGTGTGATACTGTGTTTGGTCATAGGTGGGGTGAGGGACCCAAACTTTAAATACGCCAGAAAGCACAAGCCGCAGCGGGGAAACGTGCTCAGGGACCCCTATGTCAGAATTAGTAAGTTTCTGTCACTGATGGGAGTAAAAATCCAGACCTACTATAGATCATCAGGGACATTTCGGCTCACCATCATATTTCATAGACAAAATTACATTCCAGGAAGGGGAAGAGGGGAAAAGGGAGGGAGGAAAGCCACATAAAAGTTCTGAAATATATCAATGTCCAGAAATGGGAAAGGGGAAAAAAAAAAGAAAAAGAAACCCTTGGAGAATTTTAAAAACATGAAATAAAATATCTACCTTATTTCAGAATCCTGAAGTAAATAATATTTCTGATGCCCCCATAGGGAGTCAAGTCCAGCCAGCAAAACAAACACAAATACAAATAAATACGGGGCTAGCGAATTAAGGAAAGCACACAGAGGAATTTAAAAATAGGATGAGGGTTTTGTTCAGAAATGGGATCCTTCCTCCCGCCACCTCCCCCCTCCAATTTTTTTTTTTCTTGAAGTAAAATCCATTATTTTGAAAACACCATTTGAAATCCTAAAGAAATAGCAAAACACAGTATTGTGGTATTCCAAAGTAATATCTCTTGTTTATAACCATATAAATTTAGCCCCTGGCACTACAGGGCTTATATAATAGAATAGAGTTATTTTAACAGCACCCTGTTAAAGAAGAAGCAAAATGCTCGGCTCATTTTCTCCAGTGGGAGGGACACATGGCCTCGTGTGGGAGAGGGAACATGCCTAAGTCATTACCACGGGAAAGCAATCCGTCAAAGCCGGGTCGCTCTGGCATGGCCAACACCACTGGCGAGATCACAGAGGCAGCCTCTGCTTGCAATTACCAGGGAAGGACCTTGGCTTTAGGCAGCCTGCTATCAATTACTACCCTGGCCTCACCGCTTGGAGTTGTCAATTTCCCAGTGTCTTCTGTTTTGTAACAGTAAGAAAAAGCGCTCCTCCTGACTGATTCTTGGAAGTTTCTCATGTGTTGTGTCACTCCTCAGTGTCATTAACAATTCAATTAAAATTTCACAGTACACAGGCAGGCAGCGCTGGACAGGGGTGGGAAGGGGCCCGGGGAAGAGGAGGTTTCCGAAGGGCCTGCAATGGGGCCACGTCAGATCGAGCGAATCCGATCTTGAAATGTCTTTTGACTTCACGGGTCGGGCTTGCATGTGTCTCCCATCTGACACGACGCTGGCTGTCATCTTGGCAAGATGACATATTTGATGTTCTCACCCCACTGGGGGTGCCGTGATGGAAAGGGATTTCAGGCTGGCTGGAAACAAAATCTCACACATTATTCCACTCCAAGTTCTGGCTCCATAATGGGTAATTATAAATATTCATAATCAGCCCTATTAACCTACAGTGAGTTCGGGAAACTTCCTTTCTACCACTGGGTTTTTTCCTTGGATCCTCCCGTTTTCTTGCTGTGCAGAGAGGGGCTGTCTCTAAGAACTCAGAGACAGAATGTAAGTCACAATTAAACTCTTCAGGAAGGTGGAAGACTGGGGACGCTAAGACAGGATGGCTGGAGACAGGAAAGACTGGCCACTGTCATTAACTCTGCGAAAGTGCAAACACTCCTTTGTCCCGCTGAATGATGGAGCTACACATGCTCACGTGCTTTTAACGTCCAGAGGGTTTCAGGCAAGACCAAAAAAAAAAAAAAAAAAGTTTCAGGCTTAAGACTTCTGAGGCAGCTTTCTCTCTAACCCTCTCAATGAGTTTAGTCATGCAAGGAAAGATTCTTTAAAGTTACCAAAGACTTTGTTTAATGCCCAAGAAAATGCAGACTGTCAGCACCCTTTGTCAGGTTTGAGTGGCTTAAGTCCATTCCCCAGTACACTGGTGACCCTCCACCCCTCATTCACTAGTTTCTTTTTGACATCAAGCGCTAGGTAATTGTTTGATTTCCTTCTAGGTAAAAGGAGATTAAATGTCCAGCTGCAACAGCTGACACACAAAAGGGAAAATATAGTTTAACCACCATATTTATCAAGATAATTTTTCTTCCACACGCTGATTAATAACATTAGCCAACATCCCCTTTGGCTTGGGGTTGGGGAGGGACATGTCCCCCTCAAGAGTATCAGAAACAGGAGTTGACAGTTCCAGGCAAAAATGATTTGCATGTAAATTCTGATCAAAAGCATGTCTGCACCCTGAAGTTGTCAAGTTTTGCTACCAATTTGACACTTAAATGGGCTATAGCAAAACTTGATTTAAACTGAAGAGGAAAAAAACATGGCAACTCAATTACCCCTTAGCAGATCGGATCTGGCAGCTGAGGTCAAACTTTTCACCCTGCCATTACATTTCTCAATACCTGATGCTTTAAACAAACACTGTGTATTCCTCCTACAATCCTGCAGGAAAATGCATTTCTCAGGGCTCCCTACTGTGCCCCAGATTAAAAAATAAAGTTTCACTTGTGTGGGATCTGGGACCATTTTCTCCATGTAAATTTCTGAATAAATCGGGACTTTAAAAATGGCCTTTTACACTGGGAAAAAATAGTCTCTGCATTAAAAAAAAAAAAAAAAATACTTGTGGGGAAGATTTGTGGAGTACTAAAAGATGATTTAAAAACAAATATTCCCATAGCATTACAGGGAAAACATTGACCTGTTTTTAGTTTGCTTTTAATATATTTCATATTTGAGCTTCAGCTGAACAGCACATTAATTCAGCGGGGAGAAGAACAACTAGCTAGTTCCAAATCGGCTCCAAATTTATGGAGGACATAGCCCGTAAGGCCCTGGGACAAAAGCTCAACTGCAGGAAAGACCCAGTCTAACGACCCAGCTGGCCTCTGGGATTTCCATCCAAACAGACTTTGAATGATGTGGTCTCCTGAGGCACTTAATCCCCCCAAGAGCTCTCATTCCTGCAACAACTTTTTAAACCAACAACTATTTAAACTCTTGCAGCTCCAAAACTGTTTTTATCCCTTTTTTAAAAAGATTTATTTCTTTAAGTTGGCTTTAAGCTCCTTCTACAAAAAGCAAGGAGTTTATTGACTTTGTATTCACCATAATTTCTAATACTCACATTGTGTAACCAAGAAACATGGAGGAAAATTGTCTCATGGATTTAGCCAACAAATACATTTTGCATTTACCACTTGGATTGCGGGAAACGAGTTAAGTCGGCTCGCGTGAATTGCGCGTACTCCGCGGGAGCCGTCTTAACTCGGTTCATATAGATTTGCGGTGGAGTGCGGGAAACGTGTAAACTCGGGCCGATTGTAACTGCGTATTACCAAATATTTGTTTGTTTGCCGTTCACAAAGATACCTACCTGCGTATGCGAACCGCCATCTTATATTTTGGCGGGAAATTCACCCGACACCGTAGTGTTACTAAGTGCCGGGCACTGTGCTAAGCATAGGGGGGCCCAAACCTGAACTAGTTGCTTATAGCTAGAAAGTCAACCACATATTACAACTAATTATAATAATGTAGGATAAGTATTGTAAGAGAGGATGTAATATTGGAAGTGAGAGCAGATTTAACTGGGGATTCCTTCTCAGGGAGTAAAAGTGACTGAGACTTAATCTATGTTGACATCCAGTGAATGGTGGAACAGGAGTGCCAACGGAGTACTGAGACATTTCACTTGTGTGCGATCTGGGGCCATTTAGGAAGTAAACAAGGTGAAAAGAGGAAGGCCTGTTTGGCCAGGTTCTAGGTAGCAAGGTCACAGAACAAGAAGCCTATAGCTACACACATAGGACAAATGTGCAGAACCACATTCCTCATATACTTAGCCTCCCTGTAAGCCCACCTTGTCAACCCCACACCTCAGGCACTCCCATCACTCCGTTCTCTGAGATGCACTGGCCTTGATGTTCCTCCATCATGCCAAGCTTGTTCTGGCCCCAGGGCCTTTGCACTGACTGTTCCTTCTACCAGGTTCCCAGCACACTGCACAGTTCAAGCTATCTCACCTGTCAGTTCTTCACTTAAATGTTGCTTCTCAGATAAATTTTTCCTAATATCTCTATCCAAAATAGCTCTCACATTCACTTCTCTGAGACACTTTAACCCCTCATACTCTGCTTTATCTTCCTCATAGCATGCACTGCTACCTGAAATTTTATTACCTGTTTATTTCTCTCTCCCCCTCACTAGGTTGTAAGCATTGTGAAGATTAGGGCTATATCCCCAATTCCTGATATAAAATAGTACAATAAATATATAATGAATCTATTAATACCCATTAATTTGCCCAGTGCCATTAAGCTAATATCCCTGAACTTGTGCTATAAAGAAAAGTATGGCCCAAAAAGCAAAATGACCACAGGCCCCAACTTCTAGACCCTTGCATCAGGAACAAATAACAATCTAGGATGCAAATGAGCCTTTTTGAAATCTAACTATAGACAGAGGAGGGAAATGATCAACACATCCCCCAAAAATGCCATTTATCAGAAATCTCTGATATCTTTCTGAAAAATATACATTTAACTCTAACTAGGTTTCCAGGCTTCCCACAAATCACCACCACTCAGGGGGAAACTATGTGAGAAGTTATGTTCTGCTTCTGAACATTTAAGCATTTTTATCAATATTATTTGCCAGTATAAATATTTTCCCCGTAACTTCATATTTAAAATAGGAGTGCACCAAACCAGGACTTATAATGTGCAAAAAAAAGAAAAAACAGTTCAGTCTAAGGTATTCATGACTTCAGTCATTTTCTCATAAAACAACAGATGAAATAAAATGTATGACATTCCCAAAGAGGGAGTTTCTCGTGTAATTCATCTTAAAATGCAATGTTCTGTCATCTCAAGTAACACTCACTGAAAGCAACCATCAATACTTTTTGTCAAAAGCCTGTACTCTGTGTAAAATGTTCCATCAATCTCTATTTACATAAAACAAAAAACTCGCCGTGTGGTTCTAACACAGCCATGGAGCGTCTCCACCTCCGGTTTTCATGCTCTGCTGAAAAGTAATTTGACTGACACAAGAAAAATAAAGATGACCCTTACAGGAAAGCTTTTAAGAAGGGAGAAGCTACAAGGGGAAACACCTTACTTTGTTGGACATATGACCTATTGGGAAGAGGTGGTTTGTGTGTTTTTTAAAAACCATAAGATATATTTTCTCTTTAAAAAAAAAAAGTCCACTTTTCTGGGAAATCACCCCAAAAAGCTTTCCTTCAACAGCATTCAAGCAACATTTACTAACAACTAATGGAAGAATGGTACCCTGCTGATTCTAAACTTGAGCATACAACCGTATCACTCTTATCCAGGCCAAAAATTTTAGTTACAAGTCCTGTAGAATGTGAATATCACATGAGGCTAGAAGAAGGTCATCGCCTGGGGATGTTTATAAAACACACAAATTAAGGTATTAGCCTTTCACCTTGAGGGTCTGAAGATCAAATCCCAGATTAAGTAACAAAACAGAAAGTCTTCCCAGCAGTCTTTTCCTAATTCTTGGTTGTTGAAAACATACAGACCCTTTCATCTGACCCAACTTGGCTAGGGCCTACATGAGAAAGCTAAGAAATTGCAGGTCAAAGCCAAGAAAAACTATTCAATGCCCATCAGAAACATTTGAACTTCACGCCGAGTGACCCCTTTTGCCATCCTTCATCCTACCCCGTGACTTGAACAGTCTATGGTTGAGGATTACACAAGAAACAAAAATGCCACTTACATTTTTTTTTTCATCGCAAATGTAAGATCCATTAGGAAATCATTCAACCTTTCCTAATTATTCCTTGCATTCACTCACTGTCTGAGCACCCCTATGTGAAATGCATCGGGTAGGCTAGAGCAAGGTGGCCAAAGACAGCTTCAAGTATTGCTGTGGGGCCTCTGCCACACCACTGCCCCTGAGTCTCTGAAACTTAGTTTTTTCATCTATAAAATGAGTTTGGCTAGACTGGTGGCCTTCAAAATGTGTTCTGCAATGCCCAAAGAGCAGCAAAAGGCCTCAGGCCTTTTGGAGGGGAGATGAAGACTGAGAAAACAGGACCCGGGACCCTCTGACACAGCAGCCTCATCATTAATGGGGTAAAAACAGCTGAAGTCTTAATTTGTGACCATGTCCTTAGATCTCAAAGTCCCCTTAAGTTTTACTCTTCTGCAACGTGACACTGTGTAGAGCGCGAACACAGATACACACGTCACATCAGCGTGATAAGTACCAGCTTTGGGAGGAAGAGGATGCAGAGAAGCGTATACCTCGGTCACGGTCACATGAGCTGCATGTGGACACCAGGGCATAATCACAGTTAGGATTTTCAGAAGGCAGAGATTGGGACTTGAGGGTGGAAAGGCCATTCTACAGAGGGCATAAATGAGACGAACAGCAAGCAAGCACACAGGCAGAGCCTGGGAACATGGGGAAGCATGGGTACCCCCAGAAGAGGAGAGGAAAAATAGAAGTGATAAAAGCAGAACCCTGTGTAGCAGGCTGAGGATTCTAGCTAGACCCCTGTGCCCAAGATACACTCACCCCAACTGGTAATGAATGCAAACGCCCACTGAACAACCCTGGATTAATTCAATGCTTTTAATCACATCTGTAAATCCCAGATCTGAATTTCTGCCCTTAAGAGCCTGGCTAAGGCCTCTTATATTTGGTAGTCAATCTATGTGAGGCATTGTGTTAAGAGCTGTAAGGGCGGGGTCTCATTTAATTCTGAAAGCCAGGAAGGTAGGTACATCAACATTGGGGGCGGCGGCGGGGGGGGGGGGGGGGATGTTGGATTGAGGCTTAGAGAGACTCAATAACTTGCCTGATGCCACACAGCTAGGAAGAGTCAGATCAGGACTCAAACCCAGATGCAACTGACCCCAAACCCAGACTCTCAGCCACACCAGCACCCTAATTGTTATTCCCAGAGGTTGGGTCAGAGGCAGCAACAAGGAGAATGCTTCCAGATGATGGAGAGCATACTTCCTTCCGGAGGTTACGTGTTAGAATAAATGATGAACTAACAGGCTTTGAACTAAATGGGGAAAATCTCTCCCCAGATATAAGGAACACAAAGGAAAAGGAAAGCACCTAAAGTGACAGTAGAAAACGGCCTCTTGGATCATTTGGACTTAAAATTTCATTCTTTACTTTTGTTCTTGACTTGAACCTAAACCAAGTGAGGAGTAGCTGAAATACCAGAGCTTTTCTGCTCTTTAGAAATTCTAGGCTTTAATCACCAATCAGTGGACACCTATTTCATGCTGGTGCTATGCAGGACACAATATGGACATGGTTTTGTTCCCAAGGTTCTCACAGTTCAATGTGAAGCAAGGCTTGAACATACACAGTCCCTTCCAGATCAAAAACGCTACAATAAAGAACAGCAAGTGGTCCAATATATAGTTGTGTTGAGTACTACGGGATGGACAAGTACAATAAAAATCTGAGAAGGAGCAGCTCATTAAAGACCAAAGTAGCTAGGACATGCCTAAGTAATCTGAACTGGCCCCCACAGGATGGTTAAGATTACAGTAGGCTAACAGAAGGTAATGTAGAGCAAGCAGGGAAGGCATCTCAGATGGTGAGGCTGACATGAGCAAAGGCAGGTGAGGGAGAGGGACAGAGTGAGTGCAGCACCGCCAAAGCAGAGAGGCAAGCAATCAAGTCAGACAGCAAGGAGGTGGCTTTACCTTGCACCACACAATCCAAATCCCCACCCAATCTAACCTCTCATTGTACACGATACATAGAGTAATTCAGTGTCTCCTTCAAAGTCATACAGTCAGTTTAGTAACACAAATGAATCAGAACAGCCCTAATCCCCGCCTCCTAATCTGGTGCACATTTCACTCTACCATACTGCCTCCTCCTAGAAGCATAGCAACGTCTGTCCCTCCAAGGGCAGAGGGCACCAGGAACCTGGGGGAGGCCAGTTCCAATGGTAAAGATGAGCACACTTCAACTCCATCCAAAATGCTAAATGGGCCTCCATCTGATTTTTCTTTAGCGACACCTAATTTTTTTCCAGGATTTCATCTTGAAAACCATTGAATGATAAAGTTCCCTTCACGATCACTTCAGGTTCTTCCAAATGACCTTTGATCTGGTCACTGTTCATCTTATTCCCATAATGCACTATGAGCAGAAAATAAATTGAGATGGGAAAATAAAAGATGGGAAAGCATCTAAACTTGAGGGTTTTTTGCCTTTCACAAGTAAGGGATCCATTACTTAAATAACGAATTTGTAAAAAGGGGACTAGAGTGAAAAAGAATAAAAGAAACTGAAGCAAAGACAGGGATTGAAAGTGGGATTCTAGGGAAGAAATCAGAGAACAGATAAGACTTACTGAGTATTTACGGTTGTTGATGGGGTGTCAATATTCAGAAGAAAAACTCAAGTGATATCTCTATGAGGACAGTTCAATCCTGGTAAGGAAAAGGCACTGAAGAATGGGCTAAAGAAAGCAGCAATAGAAAAAAATGAATTTCTAATTTAGAAAATTTAAAAAAAAACAATAGCCTTTTATCAAAAATTGTGAAAGATTCAAAGACACATTCACAAAAAGGTTTTCTCCCATAGGCATAACCAAGTTCCTTCACAGTGGACAGAAACATGACCAAGTAAACATGGGGTTTGGGGCTTGTGTTTGTTTTTTAATGAAGGCTGTAGATAAAAGAGAAATCCTGCGGTATAGTTTAAGGTCTTACTAAGAAAACTTTCCCCTAAATATGCCCTCCATTACCTGTGTAAGCCTAGTTCATTTTAAAAGGGGAGGAAAAAAAAAGACATGTCCATTTCTTTAAGAGTCCTATTTTGGGATTCAAAAATCTTCAAAAAAAAAAAAAAACAACTCAAGCTTGAATTATTCAGTCATCCTGTGGTTTGTGTCAAGATTTTATAAGTATTTTCTGCCCGTCAGTAATCTCAGGTTGGGAGAAAAGACAGGGACATAGTAATTCAGATGCTATTCTGGGGCGAGGTACATGGCCCGACATGGTGCTCAAAGTCAGCTCACCCGCAAGAACTAACACACATTTTGGAAAGCAGTCCTTGACTTAAAAGCTAAAGATCAGAAACTACTGTCATCTTCCAGAACTCCGCCTGACAAAAACACACCCACATATTGCCCAGAAAGCTTATAAAATTGTCCAGAATCAAAGCAACTGGAACAGTCTTAAAGGCCACCCAGTTGAGTGGTACAGGTTTTTTCACTATTTTTTATTAACTTCTATTTAAGTGCTCCACAAGATAAGAGGTCTCAGAGGGCCAGTGCCCACCAAATGTGATGGGCACCTAACAGATACACAGTTATGTGCTGAACTGAACAGACTAGTCACAGGCTTGTATTGCAAGCACCTCTCATTTGAGCACCAGAACCACTTCAAAGATTCACCCTCATCTACCAGGTTCTCTGTGAAGGACTAAATTAAGCCACATGTGTAGCAGGTCTGTGATAGTGATTAAGAGATCATGGACACTGTCTGTTGATTCGAGGAATGGCCAAAAAAAAAAAAAAAGATTGAAACTGGGTTCTTGAGGACATCAGCTAAACCACTGGATCAACCTACCCTGAACCCTAGGCAGACATCTAGGCAAAGAATTTCCTTTATTGGTGAAGCCGATCTGAGTTGGGTTTTCTGTCCCTTGTGATATGAGTCCTGATATTATGTTGCACATATTGTATTTATTATAATATGTGCCTTTTTATTCCATGATGATCCTTTCACTACACTCCATATATCAATTAGTTCCTCCAAAGAGCTAACTCTTCCAATAGCAGGGGTTACTTTCGCTGTACCCCACGGACTTTTGCTGACTCTCCTTGTGACAGAAAGGGGCCGGAGAGCTTCCTCAGCAGCAGACTGCTGCAGCGCCCTGATCCCGCCCCATTTACTCGGGACACCAGAGAATAAGCTCCCTAAGTTTTCCACCCCAGAATTTTCCAGAGAGTGATGTCCTTATACAGGACAGACAAGAAAGCATAGGTGTCCAATGGCATAATTTATAATTTACATTAGCTTTAACCAAGCCAGTTGGAGAAACAATAGGTGTGGGTAAACCCAAAAGTCTCTCTTCCTCAGACCCAGAGGGTATTTATGTGAACACCCAAGGGTCCCAACAGTAAGACCTTTTATAAATAACTCAGAATTTTCTACCCACAAAAATCAATGTTTTTTTCTGATGCACAAAACCCTTCCAAGACTCTGTCACTGGCCTTTCCCTGGGGTAGATCTGGATGGGCCATGAGTTGCTTCATCTCTAATGGCTGTTGATTTCATTTGTGTGTGAGTTATACTCATGAAAATGTTATGAGAAGCCCATTTGTTAGGAAAATGAAGGGTAGTACATGAACATCTCAGCCTTTCCTGGAACTAACTTTAATACAGTCAAACCCCCACTATGCTATGTTGCCCCTCCCCCTTTACAGTTGAAAGATTGCAGAATATTCTACAGTTCAGAAGGTGGCTTCTCTTTCCATGAAATCTCCCTGGCTGGGATATGCATTTTGAGCTTTACCAACCAAGTACATTTCTTGTCTACTTACTATAAACTAGCTTCTTCCTCTCATCAATAAGGCATACTCAACAAACGTGCCCGTGTTCATCTTATATTAAAATTAGCTCCCGAAGGCTGGTCTCTCTCATTAGAGAGTGAGCCTCCTGAGGGTGAGGATAATTCTTCTTTAAACCACTGCAGTGCTTAGAACCAGACTTCATACAAAACAAACCAGCAATCATCAATTTTTCTTGGCCCCGTCCTCAACATCTACCACAGAGCAAAGAAGGGTGGGAGTCTGGGGGAGGGGAAGGTCTGACTGTTGGGACCCTCGGGTGTGTTCACATAAATACCCTCTGCTGACCCTTTCTAAAGCCACATCACTAGGAGTCTCTGGAAGGAGAAGGAAAACTTTAGTTCTATATTCTCTTTTCCAGGGCCTTTGCTCACACGGTTTCCACTGCCCAATTGCCCTCCCCTCTTTTCAGGATAACTCATCATCCTTCAGGACGAAACTCCATTGTCCAGCAAGTTTTCCCTGGTTTCCTGACTATGTTAACTGCTCCCTTTGCTGCACCCACAGATTCCGGTACCACTCTGCACCCTATCACTTACACACTGCATTATATCTGGCTACTGACTTGTCTATTCGCCTTCTGGTGAGCTCCATGAGGACAGGGCTCATGGGTATCCTCAATAGATGTATCCAGTACAAGAACAGACCTTACTAAGCCTCCATCTTCTCAGATGTGAAATAGACAATGTTTAATTTACAGGACTGTTGTGAGGATTAAAGATGATATATGTAACACAGCCTAGTACAGTCAATATTCAATAAAGTACAGATAATCTCATTGAGACTGCTAACATTGAACTATTTATTACCGAAACCCATAGTGATGGAATGAGACTGGTAACCAAATTCAATAAAAGGAGCCTGAGTGCTACACCAATGGTTTATTTGAGACTTTCTAAAGGATAAACTCTTGATGCCCCCTTTAGGTTCTGCTTCTAATAGAAACACTGGGGAATACAGAGGAGAGGAACGTTTACTCTTTGCTCCCTGTCGCCCCGTGTTATTTCCCAGTCTCAGTAAGCCATTACCTGAAACCAACTGTCTAATAGGAGGGAATGCGGAGAAAAGCTGTTCCCACAGTGGAGAAGTGAGGCCAGCTGATTTATGAGGCAAGATTCTAAAGGAGCTAAATACACACAGCTTGGCACAGCAACCAGTGAGGGGAATGGGGGATGCCTTTCACAGCCAGGAAACATCAGGGATGAGTCAACACTGAGGTCAGCAGCAGGAAAAGGGCAAAACGAGGGTCCCTTCATTCTGGAAAGACCTTACAGACGTCCGGTCACTTGTCAAAGGACCCGAGGTGCTGTACACATTTCTGTCTTGGAATTCCTGCAATTCTGTGATGCAATTAACAACTCCTCCCTTGGGAGAGTCACAAGCAGAGCCTGACTCCATGGAGACTCACCAAGAATTCCCATCCATCATTCTCATTAATCAATACTTTAACGTTTCTAACATTTTAAAAGAACATAATCATTATAGAGATTTTTAGATATGTGAAATGCATAAAAAAATAGAAGTAAATATCCATAATCTCGCTGGCATGTTTCCCTTAAGGTTTTTCAGTTTGGGTTCTTATATTTTTCAAATGTATAGATATATAAAACATCAAAAAGTTCCCCATGGTTTGTTTCAAAAACAAATCTATAGTCCTTTTTTACTTCTCCTTTCACCATGTTTCTAATTTACAAGCAAGTACTATTTCTTGATTTTTCTGTTTTAGGCATTATCTATTGATTTCCTACTATAGCTCACTCTTCCTATACACAGACCCTGCCTATTTGCCCCTCTGTTTTTCCAATACAGTCACACTGTACTTTGAGTTGGGCCATATTTTGTGTTCATAATCATATTCTTCATGCTATAATTGTGTAAGATGTAGAAAAAAATATTTTTTTCTTTCTGTATATTTTCTGTTTTCCCCGGAGTTAACAACTGTCTACCGATAGTTCAATACCAAATTCTAGCCAATTTGTAAAGCTTCCTCTCAAAATATCCAGGTGCATCAGATATTACAGCATATTCATCATCCTGGAGAAGTATCTCTGGAAGTTTTCTCCCCTGACCACTCAGGCTAGTGGCCCTTCCCTGGTGCCCAGCTGCCACTCTGAGATCTTCCTTGTCCATCACCTTGGAGATGCCCTCTCCCTCTCCAGGGTGATGGACATCTTCCTCGTTCTTGTTTACTCTCTTGTTTTGATGGAACACCACCTCCAGGAGTTTCCTGAGATGGTATAAGAATTTTGAGAATATCCAGACCTAATTCATCTACCCTCAATCTTGTCTTCATCTTACCCTCAATTTTGTTTGGCTGATGACATACTTCCTGATTAAATATCATTTCCTTTCAGAAATTTGAAGGCATTGCTCCATTATCTCCTAGCTCCCAGTGGTGCAGTTTGGGAGTCTGAAACCCTCTGAGTCCTGATTTTTATGTGTGACATGCTTTCCAGTGTCTAATACTCTAAAACTTCACATTCATGTGTAGTGGTGTGAGTCAATTTTTATAGTAGGTGCTTGGTGGGATCTTTCAATCTGGAATGTTATGTTCTTTGGTTCTGTGAAATTTTCTTGAAAAAAAATCATTTATTGCTTCTATTCCTTTTTCTCTGGAGCTCTAATTATGTGAATGGAACCTCTTAAGCTCTTTAATTTTTTTTCCTCTCCTATTTTCATCTCTTTGCCTTTTCTTATTCTATTTTCTAGGAAAATTACCTTCCATAGATTTTTTTCATTTCTGCTTCCTGTTTTTAACTTTCAAGAGCTCTTTTTATTCTCCACATACTGTTTCTATAATATCCTGTTCTTATTTCAGGATATTACCTTCTTTTGCCTAAGGTTACTAATAACAAGATGTTTCTCTTATGCTTTCTTTACTCAGCATAGTCCCTAATTCAATCAAGTTTCTTTCTTTCTTGTTTAGTTTGACTTCTAACTTTTATGTTTGAGACTTCTCACAGATATCAGGCAGTTCTTAGATTTTGTTCCATAATTAGGGATAAAAAACTAAAAACTGATTGGAATCTCTGAAAATGAGGAGGGCTTTTTATCTGGAGCTTTACTCAAGGGTGATCTGGCTTGACCATTTTAATTGAGGAACTTTAAGTTCTCTTCTTTAGCTGGTGTCTCCCCAACCCCTGCTTTGGGGCAAAGGCCTGACTACCACAGTCCTGGGAGCCAAGCAGTGAAGGATGCTGGATGGGGATGGGGAATACCTCAAAATCTACTATGTATATGTTTAAGTAACATGAATGTGCTGTAAGAAAGCATGGTACTCACATCCTCCCACAACTATATTAAAATTATAACTAAACTACAAAACAACCATCTTTCACAACTGCCTTAAATTTAGCTGAATAGAAGTCCTACAACTAGAGATTTAAGGAAGCCGCCACATCCAGACTGGTAAAAGGGGCAGAGATGCAGAAGAAGTTGGTCCCAAATAATGTGTGGCAGATAAAAATCAGGAGGGATAGGCCCTGGCTAGGTAGACCAGTTGGTCAGAGCATTATCCCAATACACCAAGGTTGCAGGTTTGATCTCCAATCAGGGCACATGCAAGAAACAACCAACGAATGCATAAGTAAGAACAAATCAATGCTATCTATTATCTATCTATCTATCTATCTCTATCTCTTTCTCTCTCAAGTCAATAAATAACTAATTATTTTTTATATTGGAGGGACAGCAGGCAAATGCCATATCTGAGTTGCCATCAACCTGGCTATCGTTGTTTGCCCACCCTGGTGATTCCCTGACACCCTGCCCCACCAAACTTGCAGGCCCACCCAAGATGTTTCCAGTGCTTTTTCCATACAAATGGTCTGTCTTGACTCATGCTTTAGGCCCTCCTAAAATCTCTCAAACAAGTAGCGTATAGGCTCAGTGTGCCCATGCCTGGCACTAGCAGCAGCCAGCCTTGGTTTACAACTTGGCCTTGTCTGGGCACCTCCAAGCCCAGCATAAGTAGCAACTATCTGCAGATCACTTTGTAGCTCTGCCCAGGTGGCCCTGTTCAGAACACAGGCAGCAGCTGACCTTGGCCTATACTTCCCAGGAGGCCCCAGAGCCAGCACACCTGGTGGACAGCTTCAGACCATATCTAAAACACCATCCAACCAACTCCATAGCGACACATTCGAAGGGCAAACTCAGCAGCCACCAGAGACCCACAGAAGTAAATCCTGCTCTGTGGGGTGGGTTCCTACACAGCTGATACTCCATGATGCTTGGTGGTCATAGCCAGTCCTTAAAGAGGATCAGCCTGTGGGTAAATCCCTCCCATTGACAGCAATTAAGGTTCAACTACAACAGAAGGGTCTACACAGCCCACATGGAGTGGGGGAGGGTATGCACCTGGATTGCACAGCTTGGATGATTGGGGAGACTCTGCTACTGAGCCCTACAGAACACCTACTACATTAGGCCACATTACCAAGCCCAAAGGACATAGAAGATCTACCTAATATACAGAAACAAACACGGGGTGGTTGCCAAAATGAGGAGACAAAGAAACACTTCCCAAATGAAAGAACAAATCTCCAGAAAAACACAAAAACCTAAATAAAATGAAGACAAGCAATCTACTAGATGCAGAGTTCAAAACACTGGTTATAAAGATGCTCATTGTATTTAGGGGAAAAGTAGTTGAACTTAGAACTTTACCAGCTTAAGAAAGGACATGGAGCCGAAACCGGTTTGGCTCAGTGGATAGAGCGTTGGCCTGCGGACTGAAGGGTCCCGGGTTCGATTCCGGTCAAGGGCATGTACCTGGGTTGCGGGCACATTCCCAGTGGGAGATGTGCAGGAGGCAGCTGATCGATGTTTCTCTCTCATCGATGTTTCTAACTCTCTATCTCTCTCCCTTCCTCTCTGTAAAAAATCAATAAAATATATTTAAAAAAAAAAAAAAAAAGAAAGGACATGGAAACCACAAAAAAGGGTCAAAAATGAAGGGTAAACTAACTGAAATGAATAATAATTTACAGGGAATCAATAGTAGAGTAGATGAAAAGAAAAATAGTAGACGAAGCCAAGAATCAAATCGGTGATTTGGAATATTAAGAAGTAAAAACAGCCCATCAGAACAGCAAAAAGAAAAAAGAATTTTTAAAAAATGATGATGATGTAAGGAACCTCTGTGACAACATCAAGCATACCAACATTTACATCACAGGGTTGCCAAAAGGAGGAGAGAGAGAGCAAGAAATTAAAAACCTATTTGAAAAATGACAAAAAACTGCCCTAACCTGGTGAAGGAACTATGCATACAAGTCCAGGAAGCACAGAGAGTCCCAAACAAGATGAACCCAAAGAGGCCCACACCAAGACACACATAATTAAAATGCAAAAGGTTAAAGAAAAAGAAGATAATCTTAAAAGCAGCAAGAAAAATAGCAGTTAATTACCTACAAGGGAGCTCCCAAAAGGCTGTCAGCTGATTTCTCAAGAGAAACTTTGCAGGCCAAAAGGGATTGGCAAGAAATATTCAAAGTGATGAAAAGCCAGGACCTAAAACCAAGATTATTTTATGCAGCAAAGCTATCATTTAGAATAGAATGACATATAAAGAGCTTCCCAGACAATTAAAAGCTAAAAGAGTTCACCAAAACCGTTATTACATGAAACGTTAAAGGGTCTTCTTTAAGAAGAAGAAAAAGATTAAAAATATGAACAATAAAATGGCAATAAATACATATCTATCAACAACTAAATTTTAAAAAATAATAATAAATGAAGAAGCAGAACAGAAGCAGACTCATCGATACTAAGAACATTTTGACAGTTGCCTGATGGGAAGGGGGTTGGGGAGATGGGTGAAAAAGGTGAGGGGATTAAGTACAAATTGATAGTTACAGAATAGTCACGGGGATATAAAATATAGTATAGGAAATATAGTCAATAAAATTCTAATAACTATGTTTGGTGTTATATGGGTGCAAGATTTATCTGGATGATCACTTATTAAGTTATGTAATGTCTAATCAGTGGGGTGTACACCTGAAAGAAATATAATAATGTATGTCAACTGCAATTAAAAATAAAAAATCATTTAAAATTTTAAAAACACATTTAAAAGGGTGATGGAAAATACAAAGCATTGTAAGGCCATATCCTACTTCTAGGAGTTTATAATCAAGTTGGGATTTTTTTTTTTTAATCAATGAAAGAAAACTACAGAATGCAATAAGTTACTTTGGTCAGAATATCTCAAACAATATATGCCATACAGATCAAAGGAAAGGGTTGTAGCTGTGGATATTATAAAAGACTTTGCAATAGGAGCTGGGTAAGAAATAACCTAAAAAATATTTTCCTAGCAAGTTGGGTCATAAATGAGATAAACACAAGAAAACACAAATATGTTTAGGGTATAGTCAGGAGACCAGCTAGGCCAGTTTATAATGAACTACTTCACAGGGGGGAAAAAAGTCATCTGGGGTCAGACTGTGAAGAGCTTATTTGCTTTTATGATCTTTACCAAAAAAAAAAAAAAAACACACAAAACACTCTCCAGATACATAACAAGTCAAGTTAAACTGTTTGCACTAGCCAACCCATTGAGAACCCTTCATACTGGATTTAATCTGAGGCATTTCCATTTTCAACTTTAGAAGATAAATAGCGCAGATCATCATAAAATGCATACTCCAAACTGCTGCAGAATTTTAGTGCCCTTGGCATGATGAGCCTGGGCTCACACACCTTCCCAGGCTTCCACACAAAAGGCGCTTATGTCTTGCCCATCGTTCTGATTCAGCCCTGTAGGTGGGAGCAAATAATGGCTGCTGAGTGGTAACCAAATGGCCTCTGAAGGCCAGAAATGTGTTCTCCTTTCCAATGAAACGGAATTATCAGAGAATCATAGTGTGAATGCTGCAAACCATGGGTGGTCTGCAGACTTGTCAATGGGCCCAGAGAGAAGGTAAAAAAGCATCACCCAAACCTCTGTATCCAGCTACACGAGCCAATAAGTTCCATCTATGGCTTTTGCAAATTTATGTTGGGTTTTTAGTCACTTGCACCTAAAAGAGTCCCGATTAATACTTAGCACCACGAAGCCCCAATATCCAAGGCTCAACCATCTTATACTTAAAAGCTCTAGTTCCCAGTCTTTATGACTCCTCCCATTGATTTATATGTCGCAAGTATTTAACAAATGTTGAATTGCTGGATGGATGGAATAAAATAAAGAAAAAGAAGACAGAAAAAATACAACAAAAAATAAGATTAAAAAATAGTTTCTGCCTAGTTTCTTATTAATTCATATTTTTCCTCTGTTCTGAATTCCTGGGAATAAGGTTTCCAATAAGGTCTTTATCTAATAACTACAGAGGCCTCAGTTATAAGAGAAAAGCCATCTACATGGAGAATTCCATCAATTTTTACCATTTTCTATAACCCTGGGAGAGCAGAAAAAAAGAGAAAGCAATGCCTAATGTTCTGAGAGTCTCTATATGAGCCACCATAGTAAGTGCTTTGTAAGTATTCTCTCACACAATTATCAACAGGGTCCTGAGTTACAGGTATTTAATTCCCATTATACAGATGAAGAACCTAAAGAAAAGTTGAAAATCTTGCCCTGGGTTATACAATTAGAGAGGGAACAGATTCAAGCTTATAAATTTCTGTCTCCACAATCCACTGCACCTTACAGTCAGTTATTTAAATGGATAAATGCCTATGTGATGTGAATTTAGGGCCCTCCAAAAGACCAATCTCCATAAAATGTCTCTTCCCCTGAGGTTAGAAATTCTACTATAAATTCATTCTTTAGATTGCAATAGCCCAGCCTCCTCATTCATAATCTTACTAATAATAATTTACATTTTCATTAACCCTTCATTAGTCATGAATCACTTTCACATAAATTCTTTTGTTTGATCTGCACAGCAACCACATGAAGCTGGTGTGTTTATCCCCATAATGCAGATGAGAAGACCAAGGCTCAGAGAAGAGGCCTATTCAAAGCAAAACCCTAGACTGCTGGCATCCTGAATCTTCCAACTCTAGGTTTTCAGGTGCTTCTTTTACATGAAAATTATAAACTGGAGTGACGTCTCATCTTATATTACACACTAAGGGGACCAGTACCTCAGGAAGGAGCAGACTGAAGAAGGGATGCCAGAATAAAGGGAGGTAGAGAGCAAGGAGACTAGGGGCTAACTGTGCTATCACCCAACCTGTCCTGGACAGGACACTGGGCCAAGATGCCCAGGTGTTATTACTAGAGTGCCCACACCTCACACCTGGGATAGTCCTGGATTATGCTTATCTTCCCAGAATAATAATTAAGAGCTCCCACTTTCATTTCACCAGTGTCCTAGTTTGGACAATAAATTATATGGTCACTTCAGTTATTGCCTGCCACAGGTAGAGATTGGGGGGAGATCTCCATACCACAGTCCCTGCACAGCACCCAGCTATGTGTGTTTCGAGCGCAGTTGAATGCTCTTTGTTCCCATTTTAGATGAAATTAAAGAAAACAATTACAACAGTTCACACAGAGGCCCCTGGGCAGTGGAACTGGGCATCCCGTTGTTCAAGCTCTTTTTCTCCTACAGTAATTACCGGTTGCTCAGCAAGCTTAGCACCAACACCCTCATAAGCCACCATGTAATTACAGGAAGGCTTGAAAGAAGGATGCCCTGAGTGAGACACAGCCTCTTCCAGGAGAACACGTGCACACACGCTCATGCGCCTGTCCTCACAGGCTCTCCACCCAGGGAGAGCCAGTAGCAGAAGTAACTGCTTATATGTAGACAGCACTTTATAGTTTATGAAGCTATTTTACCCGTGTTACCCTGTTTGTTTTCCAACACCCTCGTGACAAAAGAAGGCAAGCATCATAAGCTCAAATTTATGAGTGATAAAACTAAGGTTCGACGAGGAGACGGGACTGTCCAGCATTGCACTCCTGGGAGGAGGAAAAGTTGGGACAAGAATGCACATCTTCTGAATAATGTTCAAATACCTTCTGTACCAACCACATGCACCCAAGCACCTGTGCTCAGCTCAGAGCCACCTTCTCTTGTGGGCCGACCAAAGGGAAAACCCTCCAGCCTCCACTCTCAATAACACTTCCAGGACCTGAGATCACTCACTCAGCTGTCTCTGTGTCTCTCTTGTCCCAGAACTTCATCCTTCTCTCCAGCCTTCCACACACTCTTTAAACTTTTGTTTCATTTCAATTCAGTTAGTGTTTAGTAAATGACTCCTCTACGTTCAGCCTCAAGGTAATATAAGGCCTGGCCGCTGCCCTACAACACCAACAATCTCCTGGTGTAGCAGAAACAAGGAGGGTCTGGCACTCAGTAGGTCTGGGCACCCAGGTCTCCTCTGCCACTCATGAGCTAGGTGTCTCAGACAATTTCTTTCACCTCTTGGTGTTTCACTTTCCTTCTCTTTAAAATAACGAGGGTCAACTAAATTAGAGGCTGCAATCCGATGGCCAGGAGGCTGCAGGATGTCTCCAATTCTCCTACACAGCATTTTTATATCATTTTTTAATCCTTCTACATGACCCCTGCTATTCCTCATTATCTTCCACAAACCTGCTTTGCTCTTTCATGGCCTTTGCATGGAGGCTTCTGCATCTCCAAACCCTAAACCAGATGACCTCTATGGCCCTCCCAGTCCAACATTCTGTGTTCAGGAGATGACAGACTCTGGAGCCACACAGAGCTTCTCCTTTCACAGGATCACACACGTCTGAAGATCTTCTTTGGTGAAGTGTCTATTAAGGTCTTCGGCACATTTTTTAATCGAGTTGTTTTGTCATTGTTGAGTGTTAAGAGTTCTTTGTGTGCTTTGGACAACAGTCTTTTGTCAGATGTCTTTTGCACATATTGTCTCTCAGCCTGTGGCTTGTCTTCTCATTCTCTTGACATTGTCATTTGCAGAGCAGAAGTTTTTAATTTTAATGAAGTCCAGCTTCTCAAGTATTTCTTACACAGACATGTCTTTGGTGCTGTATCTAAAAATTTATCACCAAACCCAAGATCATCTGGGTTTCTTCCTTCTGGAAGTTTTATTGTTTTGCATTTTACCCTTGGATCTATGATCCACTCTGAGTTAATTTTTGTGAAGGGTGAAAGGTCTAGATTCATTTTTTTGTGGATATCCAGCTGTTCCAACACCATTTGTTGAAAAGACTAGCTTTGCTACACTGTGTTGCCTTTGCTTCTTTGTCAAAGATCAGAATATTTGTGTGGGTCTATTTCTGGGCTCTTTACTCTGTTCCAGTGATCTTTCTTTGGCCAATATAATACTATTTTGATTACTGTAACTTTGTAATAAGTCTTAAAGGAGATAGTGTCAGTCCCCCAACTTTGTCCTTTTCCTTCAATATTGTGTTGGATCTTTTGCCTGTCCATATAAACTTCAGAATCAATTTGTTGATATCCACAAAATAACTTCATGGGATTTTTATTGGGACTGCATAGAATCCATAGATCAAGTTGAGAAGAACTGACATCTTGACAAAATTGAGACTTCCTATCCATACACATGTAATCTCTCTCCATTAATGAAGTTCTCCTTGTTATCTTTCCTCATAGTTTTATAACTTTCCTCAGATAGATCTTGTACATATTTTGTTAGATTTATATCCAAGTACTTCATTTGGGGGATACTAATGTAAATATTATTGTGTTTTTCATTTCAAATTCCACTAGTAGTTCTATCAATATTTAACTCGAATATTTTGATGTCATTATTAGGCATATACACATTAAGGACTGTAATGTCTTTTGGAGAATTGATCCCTTTATCATTATGTAATGCACCTCTTTATCTCTAAAAACTTTTATCCCTTTTTATTCCTTACTCTGAAGTCTTCATCTGTAATTAATACAACTACTTTTGCTTTCTTTTGGTTAGTGTTACCTTGGTATGTCCTTCTCCAACCATTTATTTTTAATCTACATGTGTCTTTATATTTAAAGTGAGTTTCTTATAGACTACATGTAATTCGGTCTTGCCTTATGATCCACTCAAATAATGTGGCTTTTATCAGTACATTTAGACCCTGACATTCAAAGTGATTACTGATGTAGTCAGATTAATATCTACCATATTTGTTACTATTTTCTATTTGTTGCACTTGTTCTTTGTTTCTATTTTTGTCTTCCTTTCTTTTTTTTGCCTTTTATGGTTTTAATTGAGCATTTGTATGACTCCATTTGTTCTTTCTTATTATATCAGTTTTACTTCTTTTTTACATTTTTTAGTAGTTGCCCTAGAATTTGCAATATACATTTATAACTAATCCAAGTCCACTTTCAAATAACACTAAACCACTTCACAAGTAGTGCACATAGTTTATAGTAAAAACTAATTCTAATTCCTCCCTTCCATCCCTTGTATCATTGCTCCCATTTCATTTATTCATAAGCAGATAGATAAATAGATAGATATCTGTAGTTCAATACAGTGTTGTTGCTATTATTTTGACCAAACTACTATTATCAGTTAGATCAAGTAAGAATAAGAAAAATTTACCCTAATTTATTCCTTCAAAATCATGTCATCAGCAAACAGAGAAAATTTTACTTCTTCCTTTCTGATTTGGATGCCTTTTATTTCTTTTTCCTGCCTAATTGTTCTGGGAAGGACTTCCGGTACTACATTGAATAGGAGTAGTGAGAGTGGCCATCCTTGTCTTGTTCCTGATCTTAGAAGGAAAGCTTTCAACCTTTCACCGTTGAGTTATGGTGTTAACTGTGTGCTTGTCAGATATGGCCTTTTAGCATTGAGGTATGTCAGTCTCTCCAATTTGAGGGGCAGCAGTTTGTTCTCTTATAGATTTTTCAATTTGTTCAGCTTTTTACTTATTGTTAGGATGTAGTGGGCTTCCAAGCTTATTACGTGTTAGATCAGAAAGCTGAAGTCTTTTTTCTTAATTGAAGTAAAATTCGCTTATATGAAATTATCCATTTTAAAGTTAACAATTCAGCAGCATTTAGTGTATTCACCCTGTTGTACATACTAAGCAGTCACTCCCTCTCCTCATCCCAGCCACTGACAACCACTGATGTACTTCCCATCTCTATGGATTTACCTATTCTGGAATATTTCATATGAACTGAATATAAAATGGGATATTTTGTACTTGGCTTCTTTCACCTAACTTATGTTTTAAGATTCATCTATGTTGCAGCATGTATCAGCGCTTTGTTCTTTTTTAGGGTTGAATAATATTCCATTATATGGACATACTACTTCTGTTTATTCACTCAGTTAATGGACTTCCTTTGCTTTTTTTCTGTAATCCAGAATAGAAATTATTGGAAGATTAAAAATGGCAGTGGAGTAAGTGGATACTGCACAGATACAGTCCTAGGACCAAACTGGAATTACAACTAAAATACTGAAAAACTTCCTGAATAATCAACAGAAGACTTGCTGGAGAGAAGTCTGATAACCGAGGATGAAAAATGAAAGACCACATAGAGACTGGTAGAAGAGGCAGAGGTGCAAAAGGGCTGGCCTGGCTCCCACCGACAGCAACTGAAGTTTCGGAGAGATATCTCAGCTGTGGGGGTTGGCCACTGAGAACTATGGGGTCTAATCCCCAAGCTGGGCCCCCCAGCAGAAAGCACCGGAACTGAGAAGAGTACCCACATAACATCTGGCTATGAAAAGCAGTGGGATTACTGTCTGTCAGGGAGAGATAGCTGGAAATGCAGGCACCCTATTAAAGGGCCAATGCACAAAATTCCCTATGGAGCCACTCACCTTGTGCTCTGACAGAGGGAGGGCAGAGTGGACTGGAGCTGTATGAGCAGAAGCCAGGATCAGGGGCTGTGGGGTTAGAGCTCAGAAGGCAGACACCCTGGTTTCCTGTGCTGAGTCATTCCCTCATACTGTGGAGGTCATGTGCTATACAGGCAGCTTTGTCTGTGGAGAAGACAATTGACTCACCCTATTGGAAAACACCCTGCCCCACAGTTCGGAGTTTCTGAGGCCCATTAAGAGACTGAGAATAACAATTAGCCTCCAGGCAGAAGCAATTGCCTCACCCTGTTGAAAAAAGTCTCACCAACCCTATGGACGATTGCCTTAGGGCTATTCAAGATGGAATCCTATCAGTCTCTAGGCAGAGGTGGTCTCTGGAGGCTTTGACTCTTTACCTATCTAATTAGTCAAAAACAGTGTTTGACACTTCCTGCACTAGGTTGTGAGAGGCATAGCAGATCTACCTAATACATAGTCACAAACCCAAACAGACAGCCAAAATGAGGAGACAAAGAAACAACCCCCAAATGAAAAAAATAAGAGACTTCTCCAGAAGAAGAATAAATAAAATGGAGATGAGAAATTTGTCTGATACAGAGTTCAGAATAATGATGGTTAAAATGCTCAGAATATAAACTGTTAAATTTCTTCAGAGAGGCCCCATCACCCTCACCAGGACCTCTCTCAGGCCCAGCCACTCTGACCCCTACATATTCTGAACAGACACTAGAAAGGACCATCTGCTCCCACCCTTCCAGTTGAGGACACTGACCTTCCACCAGAGACAGGGTGACCTACAACATTGGAGCTTGGTTGTTAGGTTCCTTTTTAAAATAAATTAATAAAAATAATATATTCAGAAAAGTGGTAGAATCTTCTCCTTGGAACCAAGAAAGGGCGGGGGGGGAGTTAAAAGGGTGTTGCCTTTGAATCCATTGTACTACGGGCAGGAGTAAAACTAAGTTGTATAGTTTATGTTCTGGAGAACAAAGAAAAAAACCCTAAAAACAAGAATAATTATCTTTAATTATAATAAAAGTTAAGGTGATTCTAGAAGGTCAAGAAGGTTCTTCAGAAAACTACCAAGAGAAACAGATCCACTTTAACCACCTGATGTCTTCTCATCCTTTGTTGTAGGCAGAATAATGCCACAAAATGTCCACGTCCTCCCCCTAGAACCTGTGAATGTGACCTTACAGGGCAAAAGGGACTTTGCTGGTGTGATTAATTAAGGATCTTGCAATGAGGAGATTATCGTGGACGTGCCCAATGTAAGCACCAGGGTCCTTTATAAGTGAGAATACAAGGATTAGAGTCAGAGAAGAGATGTGAAAACAGAAGCAGAGGTCAGAGCAATGAAGGACCACAAGCTAAGGAATGTGGGCAGCCCTCGAAGCTGGAAAGGTAAGGAAACAGATTCTCCTCCAGAGCTTCTAGGAGGAACACAGCCCTGCTGACACCTTGAGTTAGTTCAGGAAGACCCATTTTGGACTTCTGACCTCCAAACAATAAGATAGTAAGTTTGTGTTATTTTACGCTACCAAGCTTGTGGTAATTTGTTACACCAGCAACAGCAAACTAACATACCCAGCCCTCCTGCAGTTTACCAATCAGTCACCAACACATAGAAAGGCACTCTGCTAGTAGACGTTCTCCACGGAGAGGATATTTGTGTTGTGACAAAAACATGGCATCTGCATGGAAGAAAGCCATGAAACCACCCCGTTGTAACCTTAAAGTTACACAATATTATGTTAATAATCTCAATAAATATGGGAGGTGGGGTCAGGGGAGAAACAAAGCCAGCACACATACAAGAGAAAGATTGAGAAAGAGAAAGAGCATGCACATAAGGAAACCTGAAATGAGAAGTAAAATTAACCCTGAAGTTTCTTATACTGGTTTTTTAAAAAAAAATTAAGGATCGCAAATATTTCACATTTGTCATAAAACATTCCACAGACCTCCGAATCAGATGGGCCCTGGCGAAAAGCTTCAACAAGCAACTACCCCATGTGGTGAGACTCAGAAAATGAACTTACTATTCTCTTAATTTTCCAGTTAAATGAATCTGATTGTCTCTATAGGAAAGGGATCAAACTCCACCAACCCAGAAAACCCCCTTTTCCACATAACAACTGATATGGTCAAGATAAAACTTGGCTATGTAATAGTCTCTTGTTGCAAACCATCTGTCAAATTTTGTTTAACAAGTAGGGTAAATTCAAAAGAAATAAATAACAGTTTTCTGCAAACCCTCATGTCCACACAGGTATGCTTTAAATGAGCTATGCTTGACATAAAGCACACACACACACTTACTTTCTCAATTTCCTGGCAGTGCACTCTTGCTTAAATACACAACGATCAAGCACAGAGAGAGATGCAAATCATTCCTCCTCCTCCTCCCCCTCCACCCTCTCCACCCTCCCTCCCATGTGGTTCCTCTGGGAACTAGGACTCAAACCAGTTCTGCTCCTTCCCAGCTGCCAGTTCCCAAGAACCCTCACAACTTGCCCTCACAACTGTAGTCCTCCTAAAACACGCAGCACATAAATCAGCAACAAAAACTAACTCAACTTCAAACCAGCCCGTTCCAACATTAATAGTGCCTTTGTTGTCAATAAACCTATATTTGACTTCTCCTATTTTTATGTGTATTTTATTTATAAGTTACTAATGCTTTTCCTGGAGCAAAATGGTCAAAATAATAGTCTGCACTGAGCCATGCTCCATCAGCTGGAAAAGAAAAAATAATGCTTCAAATTGAGTCAAGGAGAGAGAACTATTAACAGTGAATATACAGGCATTCACCACTTCTGCTTGAGCGCCAATATCTACACTTTCAATCCCATGCACCAGAAGGATCACCCCATTCCCTCCTAGTGCTCTGAAGTAAGCATAACAGCTAATATGACTTCATACCATAGTCAATCAGAGAGATGGAAAGTGGAAATCACAGCTCTGAGGCGCCATTCTATTGGGCTGTGCCCATTCTGCAGAGACAGTAATATCGATATACTTGTCCAAACTGGTGGGCATGTAGAGGTGGTGGCAGTGGTAGTCTTATATGAAGTGAGAACCTACTATCAACCAGGTATGTGACAGAACCCTCCAGCCCCTAGGGAATGTAAAGAACTTCCAGAACAATAGTTCTCTCTTCTCCAAACTTCAGAGCAAGCTAGGATTTGGTACTTGGGGACAGACATGGAATAGTGAGCTATTTGCAGAGAAAAACAGAAGAGGAAGAAGCAGGATTTAACATGAGGTTCCAGTTCTTGGCCCAAAAAACAGAAGACCTACTACTCTCTGTAGGGAGCTCTCAACCTAAGGAGTTTGGAAGATGAAAGCCTCATATGAAGGGAACAGAAGAAGACAATGACAATTTGAGCATCTTGAACCATCTGGCTTAAAGCAGCTTTCTCCTGATTCCTGGTTCAAGTGGTTCGAAGCACAGGCTACTTTTCCAGAATCTGGCAGACAGTGAGAACCGTCACATAGACAGGTAACATCCGCCGTCCTAGGATGAGGAGATCAGCCTCTGACAAGCTAAGGCCTCCCCAAGCTGGCCCAATTCACAAATAGATACATGGGGTTCCACTTCCAAATATCACAGGTCCGCAGCTGTAAGAGCAGGAAGGCACCTGAGAGATTGTTTAGTCCAACCCCTCCCTTAAGCACTAAGGAAGCAGTGGCTCACAGCCCCACAACATATTGAGGGGTAAAGCTGAAGCCAGAATCGTGGTTGCCTCACTCCTCCTGTATTTTATCTTCAACCCACAGGTGAGGCGCCTCCAGAAGTCAATAGAATAGGGGCCAGTGTGGGTGCAGTGGGAGCATGGAAGGAGGGCAGGCTCTGCTACAATGTCAATGGCCCATTGTTCCCTCAGGGATCCTGCTGGGAAATGAGCAGGTACACACTCAGACCAGTGGCCTGGCCTTGCAGGGATGTATATGGCCATTTGAGAGGTGAAGGATCCATTCTCCAGGCTGGTTCTATCCTTCCTGAGCTTACTCAGCACCTCACCCCACCCTCCCTCTGCCTCCACTGCCAACATCCCCACCTCTTCCAACCTTGACGTCAGAGCAGATTCCTCCCTCCCCACAGGAGCCACCATCAATTCAGTCAGTCAAGAGGTGAACTCGGACTTAGAAGAACCAGTGTCTATGGGCACAGAGGGTTTTGGCTTGAAGCTGGTAGATTTCACTATCCAAATCACCTATCAATCCCCCTTCAGCATTCAGCTCAAATCCCATTCCTTCCTCCAAGAAGCCTCTCTCACCTCCTCTGTGTTTAGACATCTTGGATCACCCCACTCCTTCCAAGTGCTCTGGGGTCATGATAACAGCTAATATGTCAGAAACAGGTTTCAGTCCAAAACTATCTAAGACACAGGGCCCCTCTCAGGGGCCACACTTTTCTTTGCCTCCGCAAAGGGCCCCTCTCAGCATCCACACCTTTCTTCGCCTCCGCCTCTCCTTTCCCCTGAGCCCAGGAAACCTTTCCCCGGTTCACAGGCAGAATCGGCAGGTCTTCTATCATCATGCATTCTTCCAGACCGTTTTTCTTATACTTGGGCCTAAACTTTGAAATCAAAAGCTGGGGTTGGATTCTCCTCTTCTATTTTCTGCCATGTCACCATTGTGGAAGAAAGCAAACATCGAATACTCAAGCTGATAGGAAGGGCAAGAGGTACAAAGAAATGTAGTTGTTTTTTAAAGCACATACCCTGACACACAGACATTTATTGAGTGCCTTTCTCTGCCAGGTCCTCTGCCGGGCATTTTCATTTCTGTCCTCTCATTTGAGCTCAGAACAACACTGTGTCCAAGTTACAGAGGAAGAAACAAACTCCGGTGGCTAACGACTTCCTCAGAGCCACACAGTCCATGTGCTCTCTGCCTCAGACAGGTGGGCAGGCCCCAGACCGGGCTGTGAGTTCATTCTTAAGCAGGGAGTAAAGCAGCGTGGTTAAGATAAGGGGCCGAGTTTGGACCCCAACACCTACTGGGTGAGTAACTACTAGCCAACCGCTCTGAGCCAGTTTCCCATCTACAGAATGGTAGTGAGAACCGTACATAACATACATCCCTCTCTCTCAGTGGATTGCTGGAGGGCTCAAGAAGTTACTACCTATAGAAGTACTTGGAATTGTGCCTCACTCAGAATGGGCCCTTAATCAAGGTGAGCCATCAGCATCATCGTTTTCCCAGCCACATCAGGGCACACTGACCACAGCAGCCAACACAGCAAAAAGCACTGGATTAAGGGGAAATTCTTCTTAGGTACAAACATATTCATGGGATACATTACAGGGTGACCCAGTTCCTAGTGCCTTTTGTCCCCTCAGCTTTGATAAGACAGACATACTTTGGGACTCGACATTTTCCCTACTCAACCTCCCCTTCACACATGCATTCTTGACTCTTTCCCCACACGTATGCATGCTTTAAGAATTGCACAGTAACTCACTTCTGAGAGATGTCAGCCCTGTATTGCACCCCTGGTTCGACTGCAAGCCCCCTGAAGACGTGGATGGATTCAAGTCCATAAGTACAATTCCCCTGTTACCTAAAACTGGGCATATAACTCCCCAGATGGGCATCCCACCCCTGAACTTTTTGAGTGGATCACAGGAAAATAAGTAGCCCTTGGAGTTCATCTGTTTGGCTAATTTCCTAGCTCATCAGAATAAATGTTGACAGTTCTCTCAATTTTCATGAGTTCAGATACTTCTTGTTTTTACCGTGTAATACAAACACTTAATCATGCTTAAAAATATACGTATAGTTTTATTTTTTATATATTTTATTGATTTTTAGAGAGAGAGAGAATGGAAGAGAGAGAGTGAAACATCAATCGGCTGCCTCCTACACACCGTCTCCTGGGGATCAAGTCTGCAAACCAGGCATGTACCCTAACCAGGAATCTAATCAGCAACCTCTTGGTGCATAGGTCAATGCCCCACCATTAGCCACAAAGGCCAGGCCATAGTTTTTCATTCAGATTAAGGTGATCTATGACAAACATTAGCTGAAAGGTAACGTAAAACAAGGCTAATGTGCCAATCTCCTCTTAATAGTTCATGTATGTCTATGGAAAAACCATACATTCTTTTTGGCCTGGTGAACCACAAGAAACAGGAATAAAAGTTTAGGTTCTAGACAGCAGGAGAAGAAGGGACAATCCCACACCTTCAGAACAGAATGTGAGAAAAGACAAGACTGAATTATTTTTAGGAAACTGTTCACAGTACAAAGCCCAATCCTTCCTCAATTCTCATCATAAAAATTAATAGGCTTCTACAATGAAAGTGAGTTTAGAGGCTAGCAAATTCAACCCCCTTTATTTTACAGATAAAGAAACTGAGGCCAGAAAAATGAAGTGACTTGCCCCGTACCTCCTGAACAAAAGAAAAATGAGTAGTCAATGAAGATGAGGAAAATAATTAAATGGAAAGAATGGTTGATCTCAAATAGGGACACAGGAACATCAATCCAAGCCATGCCACTAATCATGCTACCTTCTCTGGAAGAAATACACAGCAAATGACACACAACACATAGCACAGACACCCTGCTGGCAGTCACATCCTGTGACCCTCAGAGATCCAGTGTTATAGTCCAGTGTCTTCTATACACAACCTTAAAAGTAGTACTGAGAAAACAAGCACACGCTGCACAACTATGCAAAAACACATGGTCTGTGTTAGCAGAAAGCAGAAGAGAATTTTAACTTACAATAAGAGTTTTGAGTTTAATGTTCACTTTTTTTTCCTCCTGTTAAAATTGCTTAAGTGTGTTTAACACACACACACACACACACACACACACACACACAATCGCACTCATGCACGAAAAAGGTCCACTTTGGCCATTGGGTTTCTGTTCCCAGGCAACATTGCGCCAAGGAAGGGGGATGGAAACCAGCAACGGTGGCCCATGAGGGCCAACAAAGAGGGGCTAAGCACTCCCATTGTCACCACCCTAAAACACCTGGTCAAGTCTGATTAATGAGATGAGGACCAGATGCTAAAAAATGTCTGCTAAATTAAAAGAAAAAAGCAAGAGAAAAGGAAAGGAAACCAGAAGCCTGCCTTTAATACAGTGCACTTTGTTATCTGTAATGTCTTTCAACCACAGATAACAGAATCAACCACATGGAATCTAAGATGCATGCCAGGTGAAAAAACATCATAAAGACATAATAAAAAGTTCCACCAGTGCCCATAAATTGCTGGGGGACTGTTACAAGGGCAGAACCATAAATTCTTGATGTTTCCCAAATTAGAGGGTACCGACACGTATGCAGATATATTTGTGTGGGTAATTGAGGGCTAAAAATCTTACATTAAACACAGCTACCTCCTTCAAACGCTGTTAGGGGAGCCTCCAACAGGCACACACATACAGCACACACTGTAGGAATTCAATTTGGAAACCATCATCTAAAGCACAGAGGAGAACAGGAAAGTCATATTGCTATAATGCTTAGATTATCAATCATCTTGACAGTTTATTGGCTTTATCACCACACATACCATTAAAATGATGTCTGGCCTAGACTGTCAGGAGCAAACATTAAACAGACCAGGATTAAAAAGCAGATCCCAAACAGCACTCCAGTCAAGTTTCCCTTCCACTCTGAAATTAGTGAGAGCTGACTAAGAAACTGGCGCTAGACTTTGAAGAAATATACAGCCCAAAGGCTGCGAGTCAACTCAGACCTGACGAGCTGATAGGTAATGTCATGTTATGGCAAATCTGACTCTCCTGAGGTTGATTTATCACGTACTCTGTGCAACAGAATGATCGCTAATGGTGGAAGGAAGAAGGAGGAAAAAAACACACACACACCACCATAACTTGCCTCTTCTCGCAACCAAGGGCTTGCATCAAAAGGACCAAGCCAGCTCCCTGAAGTGGGGTAGGAATGCTAATAAATTCACACTACTGAGCAAACATAGTAACATTACCCCCACACACGTTATTAAAGTAATTTTACAGATTCAGGAGAACTGAATAGGCAGCGGAAGAGACATTCATAATTCAAGAGCTCTAGACAGCGAAAGAGTTACGAACCCGATTCGTTTTCAAAATGCTTCTGCATGTGTTACTTTGGCAAGGAAATCTCAACACAATTAAAACTATACTAGCACATCAATAGGGCTCAAGTGAGAGCTGTGTACCTGCCTTTTACTAGGCTAAGGCTTTATAGATGCCTCGGGAAGAAAGAGGAAATGGGAAATTCACTGCTAATTAAAGGGAACCTTCTGTGCCTAAGGAAAAATGGTGGCATTTCTAAAATATATATAAAAGAAACACGTTTTCAAATATCTGCCAAGGGTTTGGCTTTTTCACAGCCCCTAGAACTGTTCTGTGTTTGTTTGCAAGTTACAGAGCCATTCTGTTTGTGATTAATAGGTTGCTTTCCAGTACAAATAAGTCATTAAGAAGGGTGGGGTGGAGTGCAGAGAGAACTGACAGGGTAGGAACTGGCTCCAGAACAATGCAAGTAAGAAATTCATACCACATTTTCCAACTTTTTCACTCCCTTGGTTATTTATCCAAGTGGGGTCCCATGCCCTCCCCACTGGGTGACTTCAACATGACCCCTTAATGAACACACGCATCGGGACATCCTCTTAGAGGCCCTTTCTCTTGTGCCTGTCCCCTAGGTAGGCTTGTCGGTACCTCAGGAACTCAGTTAACTCATCGTTCAGAAAAGGCTCTGGAAAATGACAGGTCAGCCTGGCCAGTTGTCTCAGTCATAGTGTTGACCTATGAATCAGGAGGTCATGGTTTGATTCCCGGCCAGGACACATGCCTGGGTTGTGGGCTCGATCCCCAGTGGGGGGTGTGCAGGAGGCAGCTGATCAATGATGATCTCTCTCATCACTGATGTTTCTATCTCTCCCTCTCCCTTCCTCTCGGAAATCAATAAAAAAATATTTTAAAAAAATAAAATAAAATGACAGGACAAAGTGGGCACATGGCATGCAGGAGCTGCTTCAGTGGTACTCATGCTCTCACTGGGGTGTCCCTAACTACCAAGGTTCCCAATGGGTTGTGTCACCATCTTGTGACACTTCAAACAAGCCTTCTGTTTCCAAGCAGGGCCATCTTGTTTGTTGGTTATATGTTGGGGGAGAGTGAAAATACACTATTTACCCAGGGAGAGTCATTCCTTGCACATAAGATGTCACCGGGGGTGGGAGGAAGGGAAATGATGATAGAACACAAGCTTTGTGCATAGCTGAGCAAACACTGAACTTGACACCTGAATGAGCATCTGCATTTGGGAACCCAGGAAGACCCACCCACATCCTCAAGCCCCTGAGAACATCACAACTCCCTGTACAAGAGCCAGGAACGAGATAACTAGGGGAAGGGCAGCCAACATCCAAGCTCCTCACACCAGAAGCTTCCTCTGCCATAACCTCTGGCTCAGATTTCCAAAGCACTTTCACTATCAGTGAGGAGGAAACCTCCCACAAGCCCTCTTCCACTCACCCACCCCCATCCAGGAAACAGACGAAATCTCCACTTTCACACTCCAAGACTTCAAGGCACCAAGTGCTCCAAGGAAAGATATGTAGCAATCAGTGAGTGAAATCATTCATCAAGGTCACGGGACCCAAGCCAACAGCCTGACATGGTGCTGAGCTCTGTCAGGGACAGATGGGACTCCAAAGAGCATGTCTGTGTCTCCATGGAGCCTATAACCAACCCAGCTATGGGGACATGATTGGCTTAGCAAGTAGATACAGAGTTTTTGCTCTTCCCACCATCCCCTGAGCTTCTGCAGGGCAGGGACCATGTCTCATTGATCTGCTCTAAAACAAACCAAGAAACAGATACCAAGATATGAATTTTAAAAAATGAGTGATTACTTTTAATCAAACAATAACACAAGCAACGACTGAAAAGACAGAAGAGTTAGTTGGTTTGGAAATCCCAGCTTTGCTGCCAATTCAGGCCCCTCTTCCACCCAGCGAATGAAAGAAGGAAGCTGAATAAAGTGGTTCTCTTTCTCTAAATCCTCCTGGAACACTCATCCACATCACTCTTCCATAATGCTGATATCCATGCTACACTGAAGGCCCATGTTTATCCCACCTCTGCCTGGCTGCCATTGCAGCAGTAAGGCAGGACAGGATTCGTGGGCAAGGTAGTACTAAGAAAACTGAGGTTTAGAGGTTTATTTTAGGCTCTGCCACTTATATTTCACTGCCTTCTACCATGGAAATAGCTCCAAAAGATTCCCAAGGGTCACCCAAACACTACGCTCACTGGGATTTTTCTTATGAAAAATAATTAAGACCTTAAAGGTCTGTGTTTGTGTTTTAGGGAACAGTAGGGGGAGAGGAGTAGTTCGTCTGGCCCATAGTAGGCACTTAAATACATGTTGAACTGAACTAAGATATGCAATAGTGACTTGAAGAGCTAAATCACTTAGCATGAGTTAAACAGAAACGATAAGCCATCAGTGGGAGAACTGTTGTCATTACACAATGCAGTGACAGGAATGATGTTAGACGGGAGCAGCTGGGTGGAAGCATCAGGCACAGCTTTATGGAGCTGTGAGAATCAGCTGGTCCTTGACACACGGGTGGGGAGAGAGAAGGGCATTCCAGGTAGGAAGAATATGGGGGACATGTGGGCAGGAACAGCAATGAAGAGATCATGGACTAAGACAGGATAGGGGAGAAACCACAAGGATCTCAAGCAGAACCTGAAATAAACGTCTAACACTTGCTCCTGATCTTCTCCTACCAACCTGTCCTCTTCTGGTGCTTTCTATGTTATGACTTGTCACTATGGTAGAGATGGCTGATTGTCCCCTGGTTATCTACAGCTATTTGTGGCCATCTGACTAAGTTGTGGCCCATGGGATGTGAGCAAGTTCTGGGTAGTAACTCTGAATGGAAGAAACATAGAGAATATGAACATAGTGGTGAGCCAGCCAGGCCATGCTGATAAGGACAACAGTCCGGAGATGGCAGCAATACAAACAGGATTCTAAAAGTACAAAGTTATGGCGCCACCATACCAGCCCTGCGGGGCTTACACTTGGACTGTGATGTGAAAAAGCAATCCATTTCCATCTTGTTCAGTCATGTTATAACTTAAACCTGTAGCATAAGTAAAACAACAACCCTTATTCATCCAGTTTCCAAGCCAAGCACTCAGGTGTCATCCCTATAACCTCTTTCTCTCCTACTTATGTTGATGCTAATTAGTATCTACTACTCAAATTTGCCTTTTTAATTTTTAAATTTTTTCATTTTTCATTTAACTTATTTTAAATATTCAATTATAGCTGCCATACCATGTCATATTAGTTTCAGGTGTACACCCCAGTGATTAGACATTATACAACTTACTGAGTGATCATCCCAATATATCTAGTTAGTACCCATCTGACACCAGATATAGTTATTGAATGTTATTGACTACTAGTATATTCTTTATGCTGCACTTTAGATCCCCTGTGACTATTCTGTAACAACCAATTTATACTTCTTAATCTTTTCACCTTTTTCACCCATTCCCCAAACCCTTTATATTTGGCAACCATCAAAATGTTCTCTGTATCTATGAGTCTGTTTCTGTTCTGTTTCTTTGTTTTTAAAGATTCATTTATTGATAGATAGGTACTTATTGACATTTTATTGTTCATATTTTTTATCTTTTTTTTCTTCTTCTTAAAGAAGATCTTTTAACTTTTCATATAATACTAGTTTGGTGGATGAAGTCCTTTAGTTTTTAATTGTCTGGGAAGCTCTGTATATGCCGTTCAATTCTAGATGATAGCTTTGCTGGGTAAAGTAATATTGGTTATAGGTCCTTGCTTTTCATCACTTTAAATATTTCTTGCCAATCCTTTCTGGACTGCAAAGTTTCTGTTGAGAAATCAACTGACAGCCTTATGGGAGCTCCCTTGTAGGTAACCAACTGCTTTTCTCTTGCTACATTTAAGATTCTCTATCTTTAACCTTTTGCTTTTTAATTATAACATGTCTTGGTGTGGGCCTCTTTGGATTATTTTGGGACTCTCTACACTTCCTGGTCTTGTATGTCTGTTTCCTTCACCAAATTAGGGAAGTTTTCTGTCATTACTTTTTCAAATAGGTATCCCATTTCTTGCTCTCTCTCTCTCTCTTCTCTTTCTGGTACCCCCATAATACGAATGTTGGTATGCTTGATGTTGTACCAGAGGCTCCTTACACTATCCTCAGTTTTTTAAATTCTTTTTGCTGTTCTGGTTGGGTATTTTTTTTTTTGCTTCCTTATATTCCAAATTGCTGATTTGATTCTTGGCCTTACCTACTCTACTGTTGATTCCCTGGAAATTATTCTTTATTTTAGTTAGTGTATCCTTCATTTTTGACTGGTTCTTTTTTATGATGCTGCGGTCCTCAGCATCCTTAAACCAGTGTTTTGAACTCTTCATCTGACAGATTGCTTACCTCCGTTTTAGTTAGTTCTTTTTCTGGAGTTCTGCTCTGTTCTTTCATTTTGGATGTGTTTCCTTGTCTCCTCATTTTGGCAGACTCCCTGTCTTTGTTTCTATGTATTAGGTAGAGCTGCTATGTCTCCTGGGCTTGATAGAGAGGCCTATTGTTGGGTCCAGTATGGTCTGGTGGCACAGCCTCCCTGATCACCCAAGCTGGGCACTCCAATTGTGCAACCCCTCCTCCTGTGGGCTGTGTAGACCCTCCTGTTGTAGTTGAGCCTTGATTGTTGTTAGTACATCAATGAGAGGGATTTACCCCGATACCAATCTGCTGCAAGGACTGGCTGCCACCACTGGCTACTGTGGATGGTCAACTGTGCAGGGGCCCTCCCCACAGAGCAGTCCTTACTTCAGCAAGGCTGTGGTACCCATTGAGTCTGGCCACAAATCTTTAATACATATACAAGGTTCAGCACAATCTGACCCCCATCTGCTTCTGTTTTACCACACTCCACACCAACCTTTCTATAGGTCCCTAGTACCTAACGTGCTTTCTCTCACCTCAGAGCCTTTGCACATGCTGTTCCCACTGCCTAGAATGCTTTTTTCTCTCCTTCCTTATTTAGTTAAGTCCTACTCATCCCTCAGTTCTTAACTCAAGTATCACATGTTTAGAGAAGATTTCCCCGACCTCTCACAGGTCAACTCCTATTACTGTATGCACATTTATACACTTATACATACATTTTTACCCATGACCCTTTTGCAGTATTTCTATTGGTAATTAGCCAAGTATCTGTTATGCCTTATTTCCTATTAATAAAATAAAATATGGAGTGAATATTCCATTTATGTGATTGTCAGTTCCCCGCTCCCTACCCAACACTGCATGCTCAGTGAAGATAGGGCATCTTGGCTGCTGCTCACTTCTGAATCTCTGGCACCTGGCATGATGCATGGCACAGAGACAGTCAACAAATCTTTAATAAATGAATGAGCTAAAACAGAAATGAATTAATGGATGACTCTGGTACCTTCCATGGCTTTTACTTCACTAATACCCCTTTATCTATAGGATACCTGGCTAATCAGATACCATTATGTTCCCAAGTTGTGGATGTTTCCAGGTTGGGGATCTTTCCAAACAAAGCAAAGGCTCTCTTAACTAAATACTGGGGAAGTACCCTGCCTGCTCTCCCTCCCTCAGCTTCTTCCCCCATAAAGACAACCTACTGTGTGAGTGCAGCTCCTTGTGCATTTTATTCTCAGTACAACTACTGTGATATCAAAAAAAAAAAAAAAATCCCAGAGAAATTGAGTCTCACTGGTACTTAATGACCCATTAGACAACCACCTAGATGCAAGCCAGAAGGTGGTTAATGCTCGAACAAACTGATTCTAAACCAAGGTAACAGAGGGTGGCAAAGGGATTACGGTTTCTATAAACCAATAGTCACGGTTTATAACACTAATATTTTATTAACTGAATGGGAAACAAGGCATACTGGATTCCTGACCACTTGTAAAACAGCACAACTGAATCATAGGGGCTATGGCCAAGCTCTCCAAATGTCCACAAGCTTAATGCCACCTGCATTCCCAAACACCTGCCTTACACACACACACACACACAGCAACAGCAATACTCTACAGCATGCAAACCTGAAACCTCCAAGCGGCATAGTGAAGTGCTCTGGAAGAATCCCATGAAACCTTCCTAAAAGCCAGCTGACTTCATATTCCAATGCAAACTTGACTTTAGGGATAACAGGCACAACTGCAGTACCTGCAATAAAGAGCATGGGCTATTAACTGACAGGGGGTATCCTCATCTCCAAAGCTGCCTTCCCCAGAGAAAGCAGTGCCATCTCACCTGCCACAGACACTTCAGTGTTTGGGCTTCTCACATGAAACTCAAAGGCACCAAGGGATGCAGCTGAGTGCTATGGGGCATAGGGTGGTGTGGGCATAGAGGCCTCACTGAGGAGGGATGTTGCAGGTCTGGGGAAGGGAAGAGAGAACAAGCACTGGTCAGGACAAGGAGTGGGGAGTGCACCTAGTAGAGCCTTGGGAGGCCTCTGAAGCCCTTGGGAGAAACAGCAAATGTAAACTCAGGCCCATGCTTACACCTTCCTGAGTTCAAGGGCCAACCAGGCTCAGAAGTCTAAGATGCCATGAGAAGTTTATTATACCCAATTCTCCCCAAAGAAACACTATGGCTTGACAGAGGCCCTTACCTTACCCTCTTTCTACCAAAGAATAAACAGAAGCACACAGCAATGATTCCATCTATTTGAATCAGAGGTTAATTTTTTTAAGAAAAAAAGTCTATGCCCCGACCGGTTTGCTCAGTGGATAGAGCATCAGCCTGCGGACTGAAGGGTCACAGGTTTGATTCCGGTCAAGGGCATGTACCTTGGTTGCGGGCACATCCCCAGTAGGGGGTGTGCAGGAGGCAGCTGATGGATGTTTCTAACTCTCTATCCCTCTCCCTTCTTCTCTGTAAAAAATCAATAAAATATATTTTTTTAAAAAAAGAAAGAAAGAAAAGAAAAAAAGTCTAGCCCTAACCGGTTTGGCTCAGTGGATAGAGCGTCGACCTGCGGACTGAAGGGTCCCAGGTTCAATTCCGGTCAAGGGCATGTACCTTGGTTGCGGGCACATCCCCAGTAGGGGTTGTGCAGGAGGCAGCTGATCGATGTTTCTCTCTCATTGATGTTTCTAACTCTATCCCTCTCCCTTCCTCTCTGTAAAAAAATCAATAAAATACATTTTTTTAAAAAAGAAAAGAAAAAAAGTCTAAAAAGTAGGAAGGCATATAACTTGTTCTCTGGACTGGGTGGGTTATTGATAATCCCCTCCCAAACCATGTCCACCAACAGGGGATCATGAGGGTACACCACCGTCCTGTTCTCTTCTCCCTGGCACAGCTGGACTTCATTTCCCAGTCTCCTCTCACAAAGAGGAGGCCACATAACTAGTTCTGACCAGTGGAATGTGAAAGGAAGTGAGGTGTGAGACTTCGGGGCTAAGAAGGTTATGAGTTGGTATGCCTTCTTCTCCCATCTTTTCTACCCTCATCCATGAGAAGAACTGAAATGACTCCAGGAACAGAGCGAAGAGGGGAGCCACAGGAGAGAGGAGCCTGAGCCCTGGATGATGTCATGAAACACAGCTGTCCTCTCCCACCTCATGCCCATGGATACACACAACCTCCGCTTCAAACTTGAGAGAGCACAAAACAGACTTACATCACGTTAAGCCACGAAGATTTGGGGCTGGTTTTGTAGCAATTAGTCTTCTCTGACTAACAGAATAACTCAGACTTCATTAGCATCAGGTTTGAGGCCCATATTGGTTATGTTTATCTGTATAGCAGATTCAACATCTTGATGTGCTGGGTTCTGGTTAATGTTAATATTTGGTTTTTATTCTCTCCATTGGATCATCTGAGATAAAATTTCATGCTGGAAAACCCTCAATATGGAAAAGCCACCAACAAATATTCACAAGCTGACCCCACTTCCGTGTCTATAAACAGGCCTACTCCCTCTCACTCATATTTCCCCTGGCCTCTCTTGCAACAGACAGGACACACACATGGAAACCACTACTTTTAGAAACTTATTAGGTCAGTTAGAACTTTAGCAATAAGAAAAAAGATTTAACCACACACACATCAGGCAAATGTGGGAGCAATTGGGAACACATTTTGCAAGGGTATAAATATGAATTCCAATCAATAGAACAAGTTGTTATGCGCTGCCGTGTCTGACACCGCCAATTAAAAATGCTTGTTTCAAAGAAAGAAGTGTAAACAGTTTATTCGGGATGTTTATCATATGTTTAGAAAGGCATAAACCACAGACTGACTCCTGCTGGAGTGACAGGTAGAAAAAGAAGAAGGCGCTTTAAAAAACCAGCATTCCAGCACCCTGAATTCGGGAGGACCCTCGAAAGCGTGCTCTGGCTTGGTTAAAGCCTCGCCTTATCTTCCTAGAGAGAGGTCATGAACGAGTAGCCCCTGCAACGGCAAAGTCTGTGTCTCAAAGTAGGGACAACATACCAAGAGCAATCGAAGGGTCTGTCCAGAGAACCGGCAGCAGATAACATGGACTCGTTCTAGAGCTGGGGAAGCCAATCCGAAGGAACAGACTGACTCACACTGCTCTGTATTTACAGAGCATCCTCTATATCACTTGAAAACCTGTTGGAGAAACTGAATTTGACTGTCTCGGAGATTAAAGAACTGAGGGATCATCTGTGACTTCAGTTACAAGATCCTCCCAAGCTTGGTTTCTCCATCTGTAGGTCAGGGATATCAATGCCCTACATCTTGTGGTAATATCCTGAGGATATAATCAGCTAATAGGTGCAAAGCATTTAGCAAACTGTAAGCCCACAATTTTTTTTTAGCTCTCACCAGAATGATAACAGTAACCATCCTAAAGGGCTCAGCTGTGTGTGTGTACCTGTGTGTGTGACACAGTGTTCTGGGGAGGCACGGGGGCACCTCCAGGACCCCCACAAGGGATGACAGGGGTCAGTCACACAAATCTCCAGCCTCCCACCCCACTCAGCAGCAGCTCAGTTTGGGACTATTCTGTATATTGAGGTTCCACATAGCACATAACTAAGGGGTTCTTCTGCTTGGGAGAAAAAAAATGCTTTAAAAAACACTAGTTTAACCCACCCCCACTTTTTTAACCACTGATGAGATTGAAAAACAGAAGTAAAACCAGGTTTTCTAATTCACAGCCTAATTGTTTTTTCACAGAACTAGGCGGGCGGGGGTGGGGAGGTTGGGGGGGCGGGGGGGGGGGGGGCGAGCACAGGGATGGGAAGGAACCAGATTCCTTCACCCAGCCAAGCCGGGGGTCTAATGTCCAGACCTTGGCTCTCACTAAAGGCCATCTCTGGAAACCCTGGAACAGCAGGAAAGAGAGGTGCTACCCATTTCCTCCTTCTCCTGGGGTGCAAGCATTCCCTCCAGCCCCAAAGCTGTTGTGAGCACCTCCCTACTTGCTGTGTGAGACAAGGCCGTCTCCATGCCAAAGGCATTGCTCAGGCAAGCGCTAGGCCCAAGACATGGTACCAAGGTAATGATAACCATGACTGTAGCAGCAGCCAGCGTTGGTTGAGCACTTACTCTTTGCCAGGCCTATGCTAAGCACCCCACACACATTATTTCGTGTACCCTTCACGACTGTTCTATGCAGCAAGGGGCTGTTATTCTCTCCATTTTGCAGAGAAGACCTGAAGCCAGCCCACAGAATAAGGAAGTGGGCCCACTCCCCGAGCTGGGAAGGATGGAGGTTGAGTCTGGCCTCAGGCAGCCTGGCATCATTTCCCTCCTCTTCACCGTCCACATACTGTTTCCCAATCTCACACCCCCACCTGAGAAAGACACCCAGACAGTGAGAGAGAAACTCCATGGGCCAGTCATGGAGAGCTGCGTTTTAGGAATGGGGGACAGAGAAATACCTGGGCAGCTAGACGACGTGGGGTGGGAACTTCACACTCAAGAAAACCTGATGCAAAACAAAACTGTCAGTGCTTCTCAGACCACAGAAAAACTGCCAGGAGAAGGAGAGACGTAGGGACATGGCTAGATTTCACTGCTCAGGTCAGCTCTGCAACCTCGTTCTCCATCACCACCTTTCCTTCTTGCCTCCAGGCTCCCAGCCTGTGTGTCCAGGTCAGCACTTCCCCACATGGTCTTGCTTCACACAGCACACAGTCGGCACTCACTATTTTCCCTCTACCTGCCTGCTTTAGAAGGAGAACCCACAATGGCTCTTAGGGTTCATCTTCCCCAAACTCACTCACTCCCCGCTCCGAGTTCTGAAAGAGAGAATTCATAGAAGTCACACCCCTAATACTCTGCCAACTTGCCCATCCTCCCCTCCCCCCCTTACTTAATTTCCCCCATTATGCCTGGATCAGTTTCCTCACCCTGTGCTAATTCCTCTCCCTCTCCGGTGTTTATACCCTTCAGATGTTTGCAGGCTATTATCATGTACCCACTTAGTCAAGCAGCACACATTAAGTTCTTTTCATCTTTCCTCATAAATCAATCCCTTAATCCCTCCAAGCCCTTTAATCGTACTAGCTGCTCCTCTCTGAACTCCGTCCAGTTTCTCCAAGACTCTGATAATGTTGTGGCGCAGGCTGGATGCGAGGCTCCAGCTGCTGACTCCCTGAGCTCCCCGAGTGTCAGGAGCTCCACGCACACACAACAGCTTCGTCAGGAGGATGGACACCTCGCCTTGCCAGGTTCCAGCACCCTTTCTGCAACAGTAGCACCGTGAAGTGGCTTTGGCTAACTATAAAGATGAGAGAGCTTTTAAGCATTTGGGGGTCATACAGAACTTAAAGGGGGAAAAAACCTGCAGGAAGTTTTATAGCTCCATAAGATTTTCACTAGCTATTCCCACACACTCCATAAGAATAGAGATAATGCCTCTGAATTCAGTGGGGATTTAGAAACCGAAGAAATGGCCATTTTGGAGCCCCAGGCCATAGTCCAATTAAAACCAAAATTAGATACTACTACACACCCAGCAGAACGGTTGTAATTAAAAAGACTGACAACATCAAATGTTGGCAAGGATGTGGAGCGACATGAACTCTCAGACACTGTTGGTGGAAGTGAAAATGGAACAACCACTTTGGGAAAAGGTCTGGCAATTTCTTATAAAACCAAACACTACATTATACCAGGGCCCAGAAATTCCACTCCCAAGCATTTACTCAGGAAAAATGAAAATATAGGCACATATACAGGTTTGTATGCAAATATTCATAGCCACTTAAGATTTAATAGTTACAACCTGAAAACAGCTCGGTTGACATTCAACAGGAGAATGGACAAGTAGTACATGCATACAATAGGAGAGAATCCAACAATAAGAAGAACTATGTACACAATCTGGGCGAGTCTCAAACACACTGTACTATACGAGCCCAATCACATGAAGTCCGAAAGCAGTCACATCAAGCTATGGTGGAAAAAATCAGAAGTGACTGCCTCTAAAGCAGAGGAAGCAGTTAATCGCTGGGAAGGACATGAGGACACTTTCTAGGATGAGCTCAGGTTTTCCTTTTTGAAAGGAGAATGGATTAAGTAGATACACACATTTATCAAAACTCATAGAGTAGTATGCTTAAAGTCCTAAAATGTCTCTATAGAAAAAAAAAAAGGAAATGAGCCAATGTTGAACTCCAGTAAATGATATGATGCCGAGTGTTTAGGGTGAAGGGTATGACATCTGCAACTTCCAAAAATGAGATGGATTGATGGATGAGTAGAGGCAGAATAAAGCAAGCACAGTAAAATGTTACCGGAAGAACCCCAATACCCCCTGAATGGTGGGTATAAGCATGTTCACTACACAATTCCTCCAACTTCTCTGTATAATTGAAATTTTCCACAATAAACTTGAACCTTTCAATTTTACACTTCCTATAGACACTGGAGGCATAAATGTCACATTGATGTGCAACATCATTTTTATCATTCTGACACTATCTCAACCACTTGCTTTTCATTCTAGTGTGGCCTTGCTTTTCATTTAATAGTACCTTGAGCGTACTATTCTATGAGTTTTGATAAATGTGTGTATCTACTCACCATTCCCCACCCACACACCTGTTGTCCATTCCCTTCTCTTCCCCTTTTTTTTAGTGTCTATATCTACAATCCTTTTTAAAAATAAATTAAAAGTTCATCCAGAGATTCTTTTTTTTTTTTTTACTATGTTTTTATTGATTTCAGAGAAAGGAAGGGAGAGGGAGAGAGAGATGGAAACATCAATGATGACAGAGAATCATTGACTGACTGCCTCCTGCATGCCCCACACTGGGAATCAAGCCCGCAACTTGGGCATGTGCCCTGACCTGGAATCAAACCATGACCTCCTGGTTCATGGGTCGACGCTCAATCACTGAGCCACACCACTCGGGCCATCCAGGAATTCTTAACCTAGATTTCCTCAGGGAAGGAAGAAAGAGAGGAGCAGGGAGAATGAAGTCCACAGATCATGTGAAATTATGTGAAAAATTCTATGCATACACATATATACATTTTTCTGAGAAGAGGATCCGTAGCTGTCATCGGATTGGCTGAAGCCCTCTTCAACTGCATTTCCAAAAGTGTGCTAGGGCAGGTTAATGCTTCCAATTTAGAAATCACCTGCATTTTTGCACAACTATGGTTTTCATTGCCAAAGTGCCTTTTTGGAGTCTACTCATCTCATGGAGAGGAAAGGGAGCTGCTTGAAAAATACTCATACGAGAGCCTGTGCCACTGAACATCTTCAGTCACATACAACAAGATTAGGGTTATTAAATATAAAATAAAACTAGAATTAGGACATACACTGTTTTTAAAAAGCTTTTGATTATAAAACTAATAAGAAGTTACTAAGAATTTAGCATAGCAAATTGAATTAAAAGGAAATTTCCTTATACTAAGGACCTACTCTGTGCCAGGCACTTTACATATGTTCTCATTTAATGTCATCCTCCATGTCCCAATTCCTGGTTTGGAGAACTTCATTCCTGCCGAAGGACAGAGAGGCTGGGCGGAGGAACAAGAAGGGGCGCAGTCCTGCCATCTGCAGCAGCATCCTGCCTCAAAGCACCTTTGTGCTCAGTGGCAGGGAGGCCTCGCCCCTGGAGCTTGGGGACCAACATAAGCATCATCACTGGGGCTTGCAACAGCTGAGGCTCTACAGAACCAGCTCACCCTGAGGCACGGCCTTCATCTCCTATCTGAGAATTCTTTAAAGTCATCTGTTCACAGGAGGGTGAGAGCATGACACTGGCCTTGACTCCCAGATTCCAAGGATTTCTCTGGGGTCGAGAGCACATCATCCCACAAGCCACAGGACTCGGGACCTCCAGGGGGCTGCATTTTGGCCCAGACGCCTGCAGGGTCTAGAGAAGAGCGACAGTCGCGATCCCACAAAGAGTGAAAAGACAGCTGGGCGGCTTCCAAGATCCACTTTGGCAGCTCTTTAGTCACCTTTTCCCCTGAAAGGTAGGCCTTGATGTTTTCGCTGAATAAAAATGTTATGGGGGGAGGGGGAAATAAAGACTTGGCACTCAAGAAAAGGATTCCTCCATCCCCAACATCTTCATATCGATAAAAGCAGGTTAAAACAAACATCAAGGGAAGCCTTGAAAGGGAAAAGAAGTCATAAAAGGCCAGTCTGGGGAATGTGAGGAACTGGGGAGGGGTGTTCCAACCACAGCTTGGAAGACGGTAAAGTACGCACACATGTGAGAGCGGGAATGCCATGAATACATTGATAAATGGTGTGGCAGAGTTTACAGGTGGCCTAGCCCACTATCTATTCCTCCCCCTCTCCCTCAGGAACAGAGCCTCGAGTTTCAGCAGGCACACTGCCGCGCAGGTGGAAGACTGCAGCTCCCTGCCTCCCTTGCATGTAGGTAAGGCCTTACATCTAGAATGCTGCGTGGAACTGCTACAAACATTTCTTTAAAGGGAGGAGGGAATGTCCTCCTCAGCCTTTCCCCCTGTTGCCAGCCTGGAGTGTGGATATGATGGCTGGATCCTGTGCGTCTTGGACCATGAGGTTTAAGTACAAGAGAGAGAGAATGGAAAAGGGAAAGGAGCCTGGGCTCCTGGTAATTAGACTGTCTGCCTCTAGACTTCTCTGACATAAGAGAGACATACACATGAACTTCGTTGAAGCTGCTGGTAACTGGGATTATCAATCCCATGCAAGTGAACCTAGTCCTAACTGATACAAAGTAGTAGATGGATGGATGGATAAATAATATCTTTAGGAAGTGTCTGACAATACTAGCTAGCTAAAGGACCACACTCTAATCATCGTCTCTAACTAGTCCCTACCACCCGAATGAGAACAGGCAGGCTGCCAGCAATAGCCGCCCCCACACCTCACCATCTGGGAAAGGCCCAAAGTAAAAGACCACCCTTTTCAAGCTACTAAATCAAATCCATCATTTCAAGCAAATTCACCTTTTCAGGACATGGTACTTATAGGAGGGAGTGGAGAAAAACGTAATTTAAGAATTAATTAGGCCTCAGAAGCCCTACTTCATAGCAAGGGAGTTCCGAAAGGCCTACTTTCCCTTCAAGAAAATTCAGGAGAGATGCATGCTTCAAGCAAGTCAATTTCAGGCAAGTCAGTCAGGGAGTCTCAAGGCCAGAAGCTACACAATGGGACCATGGGAATGAGAAACAGGAAATGGTGAGTGGTCTTTAGGACTAAGCGGGATAAAGAAATAATTTCTTGAGCTAATGTCCGACACCAGGCCTGGACCCCTGGGCATATGGTTCCAAGGCCAGGCTGAGGAGTCACCCGACAGCAGGGAAGATGAGGCCAAGGTCCCGGGAGGCGCCAGGTTTCAAGGACGTGAGCTACCATCTCAACCTGGAGAATGGCCGAGTGTTTTTTCATTACCTCTTCAGCAGCCACAGCTTCTTCACCACGCTTTTCAGGGGCGTGGCTTTAACACATACAGCCCTGCCTCTTCTGTCAGACCAGGGACTCTGAGAGGATACCCCTGCCACCCACACGCATTATCAGGGGCTCCCTTGGCTTCCCACGTGCCATCTACCCAATCTGATTCCATGGGCTCAAACACACACACACACACACACACCTCGGGACCCCTCGCCTCACTCCCCAGGCCTCTTCACGGAGCTCCTTAAGGGCCAGGACTCCGGAGATTCTCGGGAATAAGCAAGTTTCCCACTCACTTCCAACTCCGAAGCACTCATTCTCCAAGGACATCTTTTAGGATCTCAGAGGTTGGATTTTGGTGATGAAGTTTTAAATTGCTGTCCATTATTAATGTTAAACTCACAGCAGTCGGCCCTGAGATGTGACATTACAACAATTGGTAAAAACAGCCCCTTTGTTAGTCGCGCTTGAAGAGCTTTTGAAATATAATTGCAACGCAGTGCAAAGTAAAATAAAAATTCAGATTTTCTTTTACCGAGGCCATGAACAATACTGTCCTTTTACAGCGGCGGAAAGCCTCAAGACATCCGTTATACTCCTTCAATGAGCTTTGTTCAATAAATGCTAAGCCTTGAAGCTTTTAAATGTATTAAAGTGATTATGATATCATCACTCCAAAGGCACTTCAATAGAACATTAAGACAGAAACAATTTTCCTCCACACAAACGGCATAACAGTAACAAAAAGTTGATTAAATGCACATTGTAGCAAAAATATTTTCAGTATTTACAGACATATGCAGATAGCATTAACTGTAACCCACATCATGGGCAGGGCAGAGAAGGGAAAGTAATAAAAGCATTAGGGGGAGAGCAGATTTTAACAATAAATCTTCAAAACTTAAACTGTGGCACAACTATGACTTTGCTTTCTGGATTTACAGTCCAAGTCACACTACATAAAAGAAAATAAGGCTCAAAATTAATAAATACTAGAAGAGAACAGGCCCTTGTTTGCTCTTCTCATAAGCCCAAATGCATTCCCCACTCACATCCACCATACTTCCTTAAATGCCTCCATGTGACGCCTGGCAGGGAGGGTGTGTCTACTTCTTTAAAATGTCATTGAACATACTGCAGGCAGGCGAGGGCTCTGCAAGGGGCAGCTGCCGAAGGCATCCAACCAGGCGGTGTGGAGAGGTTAGGAAGGAGGCCAAGAGGTGGGGTCAGAGCAAAACTGCAAGATGTAAGGTTCTCTTTGTTGCAGGCTCATTACAGAATGCTCTTCGCACAGATAAGGGGATTATGAATTCACATGTGAATTTATCCCCTATTAAACTTTCAGCAAAAGGGTCATTTGGCTGGAAGAGCAAAGCCAAGGCACCGTGGTCACATGCCAAGGGAGAAACTATTTGTAGGCTCGCCTGACGCGTGAAAGGAAGAAAGCGGGGAAGTTCCAGCCCTTTCTTTGAGTGCATGTGGGTTAGCATTCACATCTGGGTGTTCGGTTCCGTGTCGCGCTATTTTGCTCAGCTTTATCTTGAGAGTATGTTCCCATGGCATCTAAAACTTGGCAGTGCCCTTTGTAATAGATGCACAATAAGGTGTTGGTGGTTATTTTTTGCGGTAGCTATTTATATAGGAAAGATATCTATCCTATGCTTGTCATATTTGGTTCAAATATTTATCGTCAATTGTTTCTGCCTCTTAAGATTGTTTATGTGGTTTTGTTAGATAAAGTTTTACATTTCACATAGGGAATACAGTCTATAATATTGTAATAATAATGTATGGTGCCAGGTGAGTACTTGAAATATTGGGGGGACCATTTTGTAAAGTATATGATTATTTAACCACTGTACTGTAAAACTGAAACTAATACAAAATAATATTAAGCCGTAACTGGTTTGGCTCAGTGGATGGAGCGTCGGCTTGTGGACTGAAAGGTCCCAGGTTCGATTCCGGTCAAGGGCATGTAACTTGGTTGTGGGCACATCCCCAGTGGGGGGTGTGCAGGAGGCAGCTGATCGGTGTTTCTCTCTCGTCGATGTTTCTAACTTTCTATCCCTCTCCCTTCCTCTCTGTAAAAAATCAATAAAATATATTTTAAAAAAATAATATTAAATATAAACTGTAATTGGAAAAAAATGAAAAAAGAAAGTTCTATATTTTAAAATTAAGAAGAAGAGACATATTTTAAGACTGTGGAAGAAGACAGCAAATTCTCAAACCAGTCAAGACCAAATCCTACATATAACCAGAAACATTCAACTTGTCTTACCCCCTAGGCCAAAGGAAGAGTGTCTGTGCTTCTCAGTGGAAAACACTCTATAAACAATGCAGACTACATGAGAAAAGCCACTGACAAGGCCTTTTATTACCCAACTTGGGGCCCTTGTGATTTTCTTTATGGAGAGAGTATCCTTGTCCATCACTTCAAGCACTGCTCCCTGGCCCTGGTGACTTCTTAAACCAGCCCAGAGAAAGGAACACATAGCAAAGGGCCAAGAAAAATGGGAAATAAAGACCCTACAGTGGATGACAATTCCCCCACTCAGGCAACTAGCTGGTATCATGGGCCAGAACTGATTTTTCTATATGACATCAGAAGGGATTACTTCTCACCCACAATACTGCCCAGGGGGGTGGAGTGGAAATCATAATTAATTCAGGCAAATTCAATTCTGAGAGTCCTAGTGACAAATACTTTCCTTATAATATGAAGCACGGTCTCAAAACATCTTAAAACAGTTGGTGGGAGCTATAGCAACACACTCAATGCAATAAGGACACGAAGCTACACAATAAAATGCCTGTGACCAAATAACAATTCTTTTAGGTGAGAAAAGAACAGTATTTTGAAAAATAAGTTCAAACTTCAAAGAAAATGCATTTCCATTAATAATGCTAACTCTCCCTCCTGGTGATATGGGGTAGGTAGGAGTGGAGGCCAATTTAATTCCTTAACTATCTTGATCCATTAGGCCAACAAATATATCCTCTGTGTTAGAAGGAAATGAATTATTGTGCTCCTGATATAAGGAATCAGAAGGGAGAGGTTGTTTCCAAAGCCAAGTTGACATAAACCCACAAGAATCTAAAAATACCATGGCAGTCAACTACAAATTAGCCACACCAACAGGGAGAATTAGAGACATCCATATTTCAAAACAGATCATCGAAACACAACTTCTTTTTGTCTTCAAAGAATAAACAATTGAGTGGTAGGGTTATACAGAGGTATATAGAGAGCACTGGATCCCAAAATCTAGTTCCAATTCTAGCACTAATCAACCAAAGGCCTCCTTGGGCCAATTCATACCTCTCTTGAGGGCCTAATGCTCCTTCTCTCTTAAACAAAAAAGTTGACTTACAGTTTCCATATGCTCTTTCAGTTGTAATATTCTATAACTGTGTTATTATAATCCTCCTCAAGATATTCTGCTTTGCCCTAGCCCAGTGGTCAGCAAACCGCGGCTCTCGAGCCACATGCGGCTCTTTGGCCCCTTGAGTGTGGTTCTTCCACAAAATACCACATGCGGGCGTGCACGTACAGGGCTATTGAAACTTTGTGGCCCATGCGCAGAAGTCAGTTTTTGGAAAGAAGATAGACGAAACAAGTATACAAGACGAGTGTGGATGGGAGAGTTGGAAGGGGTCGACTTCAGCGAACGTACCTCAATCAGATTGAGGACGTTTTTAGCAAAGGCCATCTTAGGAGTACCCTAGTTAAGTTAATAACAATGTACCTACCTATATAGTTTAAGTTTAAAAAATTTGGCTCTCAAAAGAAATCTCAATCGTTGTACTGTTGATATTTGGCTCTGCTGACTAACGAGTTTGCCGGCCACTACCCTAGCCTGTCTGGCTCAGTGGATAGAGTGTCAGCCCATAGACTGAAGGGTCCCAGATTCGATTCCAGTCAAGGGCACAAACCTTGGTTTCAGGCTCGATCCCTGACCCTAGTCAGGGTGCATGTGGGAGGCAACCAATTGATGTGTCAATCTCACATTGATGTTTCTTTCCCTGTCTCCCCCACTCCCTTTCACTCTCTCTTTTAAAAAAAAGAAAGAAAGAAAAGATACTCTGCTTAGAATTACATTTAAATCTATTTCCATATGGTGACAGAAGATTATATGACTTTGGGTGGTGGACAACACACTGCAATATACAGATCTTGTGCCATAGACATCTACACCTGAAACCTATATGATCCTATTAAACAATGTCACCCCAATAAATGTAATAAAAAATAAATAAATCAGTTTCCATTCCTTGACCCCAACAGCTGGACCATAGTGAGAATGTAGTGGGTGAAAAGAAAATGTTAATTCTGGAATTAATGGTCAGAGATTGGTCCTCAAATTAGAAAATCAGAAGTTGACTCTGTGTGTGTTGTGTGTGTGTGTGTGCGCGCATGTGTGTGATACATACATATACACAAGCATGCCATCTTCTTGGCCAAAATACTTCTTACTTCATCATAACAACCCAATATTTATTAAGTTCCCATTAGAGAAAGCTTCTATTTAGTTAATTATGTGGTTAGAAAGGGTGATAAGAGTATGCATAGTTGATACATGCACACTTTGGAATCAGATGACTGATCCATATTCCACCTCCTTGGGTAAATTTATATAACTTCTTTGAGTCTGCTGCTTCATCTGGAAAATGGGAAACATAATAATAGTACCTTGCCCATTGAATTATTATGAGATTCAAATAAGATAATCCACATAAAGCAGACCCAGTAATTGCTATGATTATTATTACTTATCACTACTACCTCGATTAATATCCCATTAGGTTGTTAGAGTTAAATAAGAACATTTGTTAAGTACTTAGCACCAGTACCTGGCACATAGTAAAAACTAATAAACGTTGCTATTACTCTTGTCGTCTATTACATTCATCTATGTGGTTTATTATTGTTATCATCAGAGAAGCTTGTAACATTTCTCTTCAGTCCAATATGTATCATATTCTCCATAGTGGAAACTATTTTCAATGGAATAGTTCCAGCACTGAGGCCCCTGGACACAAATCACCAACCCAAATCATATGAACCCTTCTTGGTGGTAACAAGACATGGTGAGAAGAACCAAAGAGTATAGACTTGGAGACTTAGGTTAGTTTCTCCTCTGAAAAAGGGGAAGGCAAGAGCTAATAAACTCAGAGACACCTCCGACTGACTATGTACAATCCTACCTGACAGCCATTACAAAGTGTCCTGGCACATGGAGCTCAGCTTCCTCTCTCTGTTTCAATGCTTGATGACCCCAAATAAACAATGTGAAATCCAAAGGAGCTACAGGAACAACCTGTGGGAGATTATTACCAAAACCAAGGTTGAATCCATTTTCCAGGCTTGGTCCAATTTTGTTCTTCATTAATAATGGACAGATGTTTCTAGACACCATTTCAGAGAAACAAGACTTGCTCTACTACTCCTTTAGTTTCCACTTAGAACAATATCAGCAATACACAATCCTCCACTGGGGAAATTCCTTCTACCTTTTTTTTTTTCTCAAAAGTCCAAAGGGGTTGGTATAGAAAGTTTTGCCCATAATGAGGTGACTGCTACAAAGTAAGATGTCCTAACACTGTACCCCATGGTTGAGGCAGTTCAATAAACAGGTTATTCTCTGCTCTTTATGAACCACATTAAACAACAAGTAAGCATTACATGCTCCCTTGGCTGTAACTGTATAATCTACCTTTCTGGAAAAGGTGCACAAGATCACAGAGGGGTGTGTGTAAGGACTCTTGTGAGAACTGAGATAACATGTGACAATTTGTCAATTTCAGTTGGTTCCTTGGAGGGGGAATAAAACTGTTAAGGGTTAAGGGGGCTCCCCGCCTATAAGAGGGAATGAAGCAAGCATTATGCTTCCAGGAACCACAGCAGATGGCAGCTCATTATCTCTGCTGAGCACCCTGCCTTTCTATGGACACCCTACAGTTCTGTCACCCATCTAAATTTTCCCTTGGCTTCAAGAAAAATATTGCTGCTGGCCCTGGCCTGTTTGCCTCAGTTGATTAGGCATCATCCCATGCACCAAAAAGTTGCTGGTTTGATTCCCAGTCAGGGCAAATGCCAGGATTGCGGACTCGATCCCCAGCAGGGGGCATGCAGAAGACAGCCGATCCCTGTCTTGCTCTCACATTGATGTCTCTTTCTCTTTCTCTCTCTCTCTCTCTCTCTCTCTCTCTCTCTCTCTCTCTCTCTCTGCCCCTTCCTCTCTAAAAATATTTTAAAAATAAATTTATTTATACATACACATACATACATACATAGATACACACAGACACACTCACAAACATATTGCTGACTCTGGACCTTCAAAACCATGGGGGCAGTGTCAGGACAACCAGGGGCACAGTGTCAAGACACAGGCCCCCTCACCCCTGCCACTTGCTTACTTAACGCCTGGCAAGTGAATCTCAAAAACCAATGGTCAGAAGAAATGAAGTTGACACCAATGCTAACTTTTTATGCCTATTATTTAGTTACTTTATTAGAGTTTTCCTAACTCCTCTGCATAAAGATAAGGGTGAGCTACAGAAAACTAAGTAGCTTTGTCATCAAAAGCCTTCTCCACACTGGCACACAAACACCTGTCAGTGCAAAAGATGCCTCTTTATCAAGTCTTCATACCTACCAGGAGCCAAGCACACTCTGAGCTTTCAGACTATTTTATTCCAATGTTTTGAAGTCCCTTCTGTTCACATGAAGGCTGAAGATTTCAAAAAGGTGGGGAAAGGGAAAAAATTTTTTTAAGAAAAAGTAAAAGATACTGTGCTGCGATTAAGAAGTCCTAAAAGCCTTTTAGCTGACAGCATAAGCTTTGTTGAACAGCCTCTAAGAACCTCCACTGAGAGACACACAATTCAGCAATAAAACAGAGACAGCACATACAGTTTAGCCTCCCAAATCCAAGTAGCCCATTTTTACACTAGAAGTCAGGTCTCTCCCCCAGCAGCCTTTGAAACACTCAAGGTCCATAGCGGCATCAGACCAACAGACACATGACTTCGTCCAACTGATACATCACATTCTGCCAGGAGAGAAATTAGTTTGTACTAAACTCAGCACAATCCTGTAGTTAAAGCCAGAATTTCAAAAAGAGCAGAACTGGCTTAAACCCTCCGAGTCCCTCCGAGTCCCATGCCCCATCTCTATCAGTCCACCCATGATGCTCTCTCTGTCCTCCATGCTACACTGAGCAATGACTGCCAAGAACGCTTTTCCAAGAGCCTGCCCCAATCAGCAGAGTTAAGGCCACTCACAAACACTGAGCACTCAGGCAATCAGAGCACTCACACAGACTAACACTGGCTTATTGAGAGTTGTGGTGAGGGTTGTATAAACCTACCTGTTATTATTTCAGTAGCTACTGCACTTCCTGCCATTCTGCCCTGATCAACTCTAAGAGAACGGGAGTGTGGGGTGGGAAGAAACCACAACCAAGATTATATTAAATAAGTTCACACATCCCGACATGAAACCAGGGTTTCAACAGCTCGTGTAGCATTTGGCTTGGGTGTGTGAAATTCCAGTTTTTGAGTGATGGAGCACTCACCCCTATTTCAGACATACCTTTTCTCTGAAACTATTACACTTGGAGAGCTTCAAGCTCCTGTTCCAGACCCATCCATCTAACAACAGAAAGCACTTCTCAAGCTCCTTTCTGACACAAGCCCATCATTCACCATTTGCTGGTACGCACAGCTTTTGCTGACAAAGCTCCATTACTAGAAAAAGCTCAGTAAGTAAAGCTGATTTGAAATAACTATATATTATGTGGAGACTGGATGAGGAAAACTGATTTGAAGTCTAGAAAATCATCATATAAAGAGGCTCTAGAAAGAACTGCTTAATTATTTAAATACCTTACTTCCTACAGACCATACATCATTTATCATCAGTGTTAAATATTTGGTCATTTACTGGGGGCATCTGACAAAACAACTCCAAGTAGGAAGTACATATCAGACACTGTAATTCTTTGGCTGAAATGCCTACATTTCCCTGATTAATGGCCAAATACTCTGCTAATGCTATCAAACTGAGGTGAGCGCCAATTTCAGCTCCCAGATGAAGCAGCAAAGCTGAAAAAACACGAGTAGAGCAGCCTGAAGAACAAATTTCCATGCCCTGTCGTGTGTGGTAGGCTGACCACATGGCTCGGAAGGCCCACACAAAGACCCTTATGTGTAAGTCAACTGAATAGAGATGGCTGGTCTCATGTGATTCTCACTCTCTGATTCATCCACTACAACAATTCACAGGGTCCCGGCCAGTGTGGCTCAGTAGTTGAGCATCAACCTATGAACCAGGAGGTCACAGTTCAATTCCCAGTCAGGACACGTGCCTGAGTTGCAAGCTCTATCCCCAATGGGGGTCGTGCAGAAGGCAGCTGGTCAATGATTCTCTCCTATCACTGATGTTCCTATTTCTCACTCCCTCTCACTTCCTCTCTAAAATCAATACAAATATTGTTTAAAATCACAGGGAGTAAGATCTTGGGAGGAGAGTGTATACCTTCTCCCCTACTTGCCTGGCTCACCCACCACCCAGAATGTCCTATTATAGACTCTCCACCTCCTAACTCCTCCAATAAAGCCTTTGTTATCCAAGCTCAAAATGCTCTCTCCAGTCTTTCAACTCCTACTATGACTAGTATTTTTTAAAGTGAAGTCAAATTGTCTCCTTTAATCAATTGAAGATAGAATCTACATCTTCTGTATAGTCTCTGGAGTTCTTAGTATAATAATGAATCAGAGTGACTCAGTTTCAGGCCAGATTAAGTCAAATGGGTCCAAGATAAGGAACACAAGAACCCTAATATCATGTCAAAGAAAATCTAATTGACAGATTTCTAACTCTATAGCTTGAAAACAGAGATACAGTTTTTTGAAGTGCCTATTTTCAGAACCTGACCATATATACTAGGTCATAAAGTAGACCCAGAATTCCAAGAAATAGAAAAGTACAGACAATCTCTGATCAGACTTCACAGAAATTTAAAAACCCTCTCTTCAACAACGTTTATGACAAGAGAAAATCATCTCCACAGATGATGAAAAAGCACTAACATTAAAATCCAACATCAGTTCCTGATTTTTAAAAAAAAACAATAAAATAATACTGCTTTTAAAAATCAGTCCAAGATCCTGATTTCAATGCCTTTGGATATATACCCATAAGTGGGATTGCTGAATCATATGATAGCTCTATTTTAAATTTAATGACCCTCCATGCTGTTTTCCATTACAGCTGCATCAATTTATATTCCCACCAACAGGATACAAGGGTTCTTTTTTTCCATATCTGGGCCAACACTTGTTATCTTTTATTTGTTTGATAATAGCCATCTTAACAGGTGTGGAGCACAGCCAAGTGCCTATAGTTACTAATATTGTATTGTTTAATTAAAGTTTTGCTAAGAGGGTGAATCTTGTGTTGTTATCACACACATATAGTAATAATAATAATAAACTGGGAGGAAACTTTTGGAGGTGATGGATATGTTAATGGCATTGACTGTGATGATGGTTTCATGGATGTATACTTATCTCCAAACTCATCAAGGTGTATGCATCAAACATGTATGGCTTTTTGCATGTCAGATATATCCCAATAAAGTAGGGTTTTTTAAGCACTAAAATAATACTGCTTTTAAAAATACATTTTAAAAAACCCTCTCAGTACTAGCCAATGCAATTAGAGAAAGAATTAAGAAGTATAAAAATGAGAAAGCAGAAAAATAATTTTTCCATATGATACAACTGTATGCCAAAACCCAACAGAATCAACTGACTAACTCTTAGAATTAAGACATTAATGAGGTGGATTATATAAAATTAGCATTTAAAAACCAATAGTTTTACACCTTGCTATTTCATTTACAATCATTTCATCCAATTATAATTTATAAGCTGTTTTATTTTTTCAAAGTATTTCTCACAACACTGTGAAGGAGACATTAATTAACCCCATTTTACAGGTATAGAAAATAAAGCTCAAGAAGGTCAGGTCACTTTTCACGGTCACAAAGCTAATAAACAGCAGTGACTATCCTCTGACTCCTGTATTCATTTCCTATAACATGACATGGATATAAGGAGGAGGAAGAAGCGGGAACATTATACAGCCTGCCACAGCCATAAAGGGAAAACAGGTGATGCTTTGAGAACACCCCACAGAGAAATCTGACCATGTAAGGGAGTTCAGGAAAGACTACTCTAAGAAAGTGCATCTGAAACTAAACTCTGAAAGACAGATAGAAATGAAGTAGATGAAAGGGGAGATAAGAGACTTCCAAAAATTGCCCTCGCTGGTTTGGCTCAGAGGATAGAGTATTGGCCCGTGAACTGAAGGGTCCCATGTTCAATTCCAGTCAAGGGCACATGTCCAGGCTGCGGGCTTGATCCCCAGTAGGGGCTGCGGGAGGCAGCCAATCAATGATTCTCCCTCAGCATTGATGTTTCTCTCTCTCCCCCCTCCTCCTTCCTTCCTCTCTGAAATCAATAAAAATGTATTTTAAAAAAAAAAAAGAAAGAAAGAAACTTCCAAGCAAAGTCCCAATGGCAAAGGGAGACATGACCAGCTCAATGCATTTAAGGATGGCGTGGCAGATGGAGAGAGAACATGGTGCAAGATAGGAAGAGAGAAGGAGGCAGGAGGCCTGTGCTCCATGTGAAGGAATCTGTCTTTATCCCAAAAAACAGAAAACCATTAAAAGATGTTAAGCAAGGAGGTAGCATAGTTAGATTTGCCTGTTTGCTGGATCACTTTCTCTGCAGAACAGAGAATATGTTGGTGGGCCAATCAGGAGGCTACGGCAAAAGTCTAGGTAAGAGATGATCATGCCTGGAACTAGAATGGTTGTTGATGGAGATGGAGAAAAGGGGTTCAAAAGACACTGAGTGGGCCCATCCTTCCATCAAATCATCCTGCTAGAGTCACTCTCTACCTCTCTATTACTAAATCCACTGGCTACTGCAAGACCTCATCCTATTTTTCTTCGCAGCATCTGACCCAGCTAACCACTCCCTCTTCTTTAAATTGTTCTCTTTTCTTAGTTTCTGGCAAACCACCTATCTCCCTCTTTGGCTGCTTATCCTCAGCTCATTCCTTAAGTCCTCAGACCTGTCCTATAATCTCTTATTACCCTAAACTTCCCCTCAGGACTCCAAGTAATTCATCCACTCCCAAGCTCTAAATATTTCATTATGTTAATGCTTCACACTTCTCTCTCCTAACCCTAGATCTGTTCAGCCAGCTACCTCCTGGACATTTCCACCTGGATGTCCCATAGGCATCTTCAACTCAGTGTGTCCTAACTTCATCTCCCCCTCATCTCTTCCACCCTGAAAACTGTTTCTCCCCAGCTCCCCCATCTCAGAGATTGCCACCACTATCCATCCAGTTGTTCCAACAATAAACCCAAGAGTCAGCTATAAATTCCTTCCATGCCCCTTCACATCTACTCAACACAAATATTGTCAAAACTGCCCCCTAAAATACTGCTCACTCATCTACTCTCCTTTCAGACAACCACTACTCCAAGGCAGGCCTCCACCCCTGATCTGGAAGACTCCATAGCCTCCTAACGCATCTAAACTGCATCACCAGTGATACATCTAATAAGGGGTTAATACCCAAATGCATAAAAAACTTATATAACTCAACATGACAAAAACCAAACAATCAATTTAAAAAAAATGGGCAAAGGACATGAATAGACGCTTCTACAAAGGGGACATACAGATGGCCGATAGACATATGAAAAGATGTTCAATGTCACTAATCACCAGAGAGATGCAAATTAAAACCACAATGAGAGATCACCTCACACCTGTCAGAATGGCTTCATCAATAAATTAAACAAGTGTTGGTAAGGATGAGGAGAAAAGGGAACCTTCATGCACTGTTGGTAGGAATGCAGATTGGTGCAGCCACTGTCAAAAATGGTATGGAGGCCCTGGCCGGTTTGGCTCAGTGGATAGAGCATCGGCCTGCGGACTGAAAGGTCCCAGGTTCGATTCCGGTCAAGGGCATGTACCTTGGTTGTGGGCACATCCCCAGTAGGAGGTGTGCAGGAGGCAGTTGATCAATGTTTCTCTCTCATCGATGTTTCTAACTCTCTATCCCTCTCCCTTCGTCTCTGTAAAAAATCAATAAAACATATATATTTTTTTAAAACGGTATGGAGTTTCCTTAAAAATAAAACTGCCTTATGACCCAGCAATTTCATTTCTGGGAATATGTCGGAAGAAACCTGAAACACTGATTTGAAAGACTATATGCACTCCTACAGTCAATGCAGCAGTATTTACAATAGCCAAGATTTGGAAGCAACCCAAGTGCCCATCAGTAGGTGAGTTGATTAAGAAATCTGTAGAACATTCATACAATGGAATACTACTCAACCATAAAAAGAAGGTAATCTTACCTTTTGCAACAACATTGAAGGACCTGAATATTATTATGCTAAGTAAAATAAGCTAGTCAGAAAAAAGACAAATACCATATGATTTCACTTATACGTAGAATCTAATGAAGAAAATAAGCTAATAGAAACAGACTCATAGATACATAAAACAGACTGATAGCTGTTAGAGGGGAGGAAGTTTGGGGGGCTGGATGAAAAGGGCCAAGGGATTAAACTAAAAATAAAATTAAAATACCCATAAACACAGACAACAGTATGGTGATTACCAGAGGGAACGGGCAGTGGGGGGAGGTAGAAGAGGGTAAAGGGGGGATAAATGGTGATGAAAGAGACTTGACTTGGGTTGGTGAACACATTATACAATATACAGATGATCTATTGTACACCTGAAACCTATTTAATTTTATTAACTAATGTCACCCCAACAAATTCAATAAAAAACTTTAAAATGCTGATATTAAACAAATAAAGTAAAATAAAAATAAAGTGTATCACCAGTCCACTCTTTACGACAACAAAAGTAATCTTTTAAAAATACAAATATGACCTAACCACTCTCCTTCCTAAAACCATTCAGTGGCAACCCCTTAGCCTTAGAACAAATTTCAACTCCTTTGTGATCTGGCCCCCGCCTTCCTTCTTTGTGTGCCTTCAGAATACTCATTCTTCCTGGGATTCAGACATTGTTCGTTCCCTTCCCTCTGCCTGAAATACCCTTCACCTCCCAAGAGCACCTTACTTGGCTCCTCACTAAAATATAAGTTTGTGAGCACAAGACCCTTGCCTGCTGTGTCCACTCCTGCTTGCCAGCCATCAGCATAGTGACTACCCCCTTAACACACAATGGCTCTGTAAAGTGAAGGAATGAATGAGTGGATTCTTCAAGTTCACCTAAATACCTTCCTCAGGGTGCCTGTCTTCATGCTCTTCCCATCTCCCAAGGCTTTCCCTACAGAAGCATCACCTCACTATGCACTAGGCCAGCGGTTCTCAACCTGTGGGTCGCGATCCCTTTGGCAATCGAACGACCCTTTCACAGGGGTCACCTAAGACCATTCTGCATATCAGATATTTACATTACGATTCATAACAGTAGCAACATTACAGTAGCAACGAAAATAATTTTATGGTTGGGTCACAACATGAGGAACTGTATTTAAAGGGCCAGAAGGTTGGGAACCACTGCTGTAGGCCATACCCTCCACCCCTGCCCCAACTAAAATGGAGGTTCTATGAAGGTAGGAACTCCTTCTGTTTCAGGAAAGAGCCCTGGAACCTGGAATGAACCAGAAATGACATTGCCTTGAAGGAGGTCCCTGAAGGCAAGGCACCAAAGAGAGATGAAAATGAAGCAAGGAAAAAAGCTGAGGGTGAAGACCCAGATAAAATGAACCATGTACCTGCTTCGCCGTTACAAGAGGACATCCATGAAAGGAAGCAGGAGTACAAGGATCAGAAGGAGGACTGAACTCAGTCAAATGAGGCCAGACATCCCCATATCTAACTCACCTTCACTGGTTACATGATACCTTCCTTTTATGCAGAAATTTACTAAAGAGGCATGAAATCTCCATAACGTGTGAAAATGCTGAAATTCATTACACATTAAAGAAATGGTCTTTTGGACACTTTTACTCATTGTCATTTTGTCTCAAGGGGGCAGACTACATTTAAATAATACCCGAGGTATATGTTAATGCCTTTTATAATGGTTAGGATTTCTTCAAATCAGTCAACTCCTTCCAAAGTTATTAAAGAACAGCCTTTTAAATGCAAAATGGTAAGTACTTAAGTTGAAACAGAAACCTTCCTTAATTCAGTCAATTAAATATAGTAATGTGATAAGGGACAAAGCAAAGCAATTCTAGAGGCGAGCCCAAGCAAAATCAAATATTAAAACTAAAGAAGTTAAAGGATTGGAGGAGAGTCTCTGTCAACAAGCAAAAATATGGCCTTGTTGGGTCTTCAATCTCATGGTTATTAACAGCAGACAATGCCACATCCGTCACCAAGCCTGAACCAAGGACCTTTTGCCTGAGGTTAGGTTTCCAAAGCATCCACTCAGCACATTCAGTCTCTTACATATGATGTTCCCCTGGCTATTTTTCTCCACCTGACTTGGAGCAAGTTGTAATCTTAGGAGAGCTGCCTCTCCCAAGGTGAATGCAGACAGCACTAGGCAGGTGACAGGCAGCACGAGTGCTTCAAGACCTACTCTCTCCATTCTCTGGCCCTTCAGAGCAATGGTCTAAAAATCAAAAGAATGGCAATCCGTTTCTTAAGTGGGACATGGCTCAGAGAACAGGGAAAGGGGAAACACAGGGAGAGAGAGAAAAGAGGCCTCACGGTGGGCTGTGTCTCGGGGACCGTGGCAGCAGTGCCAGTGGCCCAGCTTGTCTCTGTGTGCGAGGACAGGGGCATCTCCTCTGAGCAGCTGAAGGGGGCCATCATGGCTAAGTAAGTAGAAAAGGAATAGCAATTACCACAGGTATGATAAGAAGGCCTGTACGACAGGGGGTTCTGTGAAAGTCCATAATTCTTGCAAATGAGCAGCAGGACCTGGGTGATAGAAGTCCCCCCTCATGAATTATACAGGTGGCCATGCATAGTACACTCGGGGCAGTGCTTAATCAGGAGGGACTGCTTGAGTAAGAGGGGCTCTGGCAAGCAGATCTGCTTGTCTGGGTGCCTACAGTGAAGCACCCTTGAGGCAGGCAACTTGGGCTCGGAGGAAAGCATGCCCTGCAGGTCCCCCTTCTCTAGGGTCTAAAAGCAAGGAACAGAAGCAGACTGAAACCCCTGTCACGCTACCTACCTTCTGAAAGCCTTAGATAAAGACCTAAGGAAATAAGCTTACATTTAAAAATAGAGGTTAGCCCTGACCGGTTTGGCTCAGTGGATAGAGCGTTGGCCTGCGGACTGAAGAGTCCCAGAAGAAAAAAAAAGGAGGGACTGCTCGTGGTAGGGACAGCAAGACCCCGGGAGTTACATAAGCCTCATATCCCCAAGAGGTAGAAGCACAAATCCAGCCTTCATACCAACAGCCGCACGTGGGGACTTGCCTGAAGTAGGAGGCGCCTGGGAACAGAGGAGGTAGCTAGGCAATTATGCACAGAGACTTAGGGAAAACTTCATGGAAATGGGACATTTAGACTGCGAGCCTTGAGCATGTAGATGTTTGATACGTGGTAAGGACTTCCCTGGGGGAGGGGTATTACAGGGCTGGATTGTGACCCCAAAAATCTATTTGTTGAAATCCTAACCCTCAGTAGCTCAGAATGGGACTATATCTGGATATAGGGTTTTTTAAGAAGTAATTAAGTTAAAATAAGGTCATTAGGGTGGGCCCTAGTCCTCTCTGATTGGTGACCTACAAACAGGAGATCAGGACACAGAGATGCACAGAGGGAAGACCATGGGAAACAGAGAAGTCATCTACAAGCCAGGGTGAAAGGCTTCAGGGAAAACCAACCCTGCCAACACTGTGATCTTAGATCTTTTTGCCTCAAGAACTGTGAGAAAATAAATGTCTGTTGTTTAAGCCACTTAGTCTGTGATACTTTGCTTTAGTAGCCATAGCAAACTGATACAAGAGGACAACACAAAGATCAAGAGCTGGGAAAACACAACACTGCGTGAGGTCATTTGGCCAGAACTATAGAAAAAGAGGAACTAAGCTAGAAAATCCCCTTGTGAGCTCAGAGGCTGGCCTGCCTTTTAAGCAGGGGAACAATTTGGATCAGATGGTGCCTCCAGACTCTTCTTGCTCTGTTGGCAACATTTGAAGGAGAGAAGAGATGTGGGCAGGAAAAGCAACTAAGATGCTTTAGCGAGTCTTAAGGGTATGAGAACATGACCTTAGACTTGAACCTGGAATACTGGGAGGATGGCTACACCAATAACTGAGATAAAGGAGACAAGACAAATGTGGGGAGGAAAAGTGTGAAAGCTGCTTTGGATGGGCTGTTTGCACATATTCAGGGTAGGAAGGCAGGACAAGACCCATTCCCTACTTCACTGCCAGCTAATGATACCACCTGCCCTTGCCAAGCTTGGGTCCACACATGTGCAAACACATCTACTCCTATTTGGGGCCCCATATTCACAAGCAGTGCTTTTTTAAAGTAACCTAATACAATAACACTACAACCAACCAATTTAACCATAACACAATGTTCTTAAAACAGAAACCCAAAATGGAGCCACTTGTACTAAGCTCACTCCACGTCGCCAAACTGAGACTTAATGCCTAATTTAATCCCAGTTTCAACCTCTCCCAGAAGTGGAATCTTAAATCAGTCGATCTGAAATTACCCGGTTAGCATTGATGAGATAAACTTCCTGATAGATCCCTTCCACCCCCTAAGGGAAGCAACCATGCCACAATCTGCTCTTTGCTAATGTAATTCCTTGCCCCTCCCTGTTCTGCCTATAAAAATCCTTCATTGTGTACAACTCTTCAGAGTTCCTTCCTATCTTGCTAGATGGGATGCCGAATTAAGCCAATAAGACCTTTAAAATTTATTCAGTTGAATTTTGTTTTTTAACACTATGAATAAGACTTGAATCACACCACTTTAAATTCAGATCCCCGATAACTCCAGAAAAGCTAGGCATCCCATTTCCATTCTGAAGGGTCAGAATCTCTGGTGAAGCTACCAGAACATTTTAATGTTTGCAAATTGTGAAAGTTTAAGCAAGAGTCAACCATGCGTGAAGGGGTTGGTGGGGGCACCAAGGGAGGCTCTTAGAATGTTGTGGTCTTGGACCACTTAAAAACATAATCAAAAATCTCTTTCAACACCCACACCTTTATTCAGCAGGAGAAAAACATTAAAAAGCACTGCCTATTGGGAAAGAAAGTTGCATAAATTATTTTATTTCATGCTCCATCATTTACTCAGCACAGGCTTCAGTGACACCTCCTGATTAGGTTTAATTTTAAGCCAGCAAGAACACCACAAACCGTATTGTCAGAGAAAGTTCCATTTCTCTCCAAGCCTGATGGGTGACTATTGTAATGTAAAACCCTGGGATTTAAATAACACAAGCGGATTCTATTATGAGAAGAAAGGTTTATATTTTGGAGTCTTTTTACTTCAAAGGAGCCCAGATACCAAACCATGAATTACCTGAAACAATGGACTTCAATGATCAGCTCTTTGCCAGTTTCTTTAGGAAAAAACTACTTTACTTGCCTAATGACCAAGACTCAGTGATCCAATTATCACTCAGAAACAGTTCCAAGTTCTTAAAAGTAACACTGGTTAGGAAAACTGGAGGAGGGAGGAGACCTGGCTTGCCCTGGAATGGCCCAATTCCTTCACTATACCATCCTCACCCAGGCTCCAGGGTCCTCCCCCTCCCCAAGGCCTTGGCTCCACAGCCAAGTGCTGACTACCCAACACCCCCTTTAAGCTCTAGGAAGAAATTCCCTAGAGGCTCACAGGAGGGCCATTTCCCCAGGAAACACAGAAAGGAAACAATTGGAACCAGAGCGAGAAAACCCAAGGAGCTATCTTCCCCTGGTCTTCAGGAGCCCAACCAGAAGCTGCCGCATCACCCTCCCATGAGGTCCCGTTCTCGCCAAGGACCCACTGACATGGGAATCTTACTGATGTCCCCAAACAACATCTGTAGTTTCTCAAGAGACATTTTTGAACAGGACTACATGCCAGATGCTGTGCAGGAGATAAAAGAACTAGTGTCCACCCTCAGTTGGTGAGAAAATTGCACCATGAAGCAACACTTACGTGACACGCCTGCCAAGTGTTAAGGCAGCTCAATCAGGAACAGTTTTCTGTAGGAAGTGGCCCTGGTGTGGATCTTGAGAACAGTGCCTTGAGACTTTGTTTGCCAAATGAATCAAGTACTGGGTCACACAACCCCCCGCCCCCCCCCACCCCCCACCCCACACACACACACACACACACACACAGAGTTTTACAATCCAGTTAAAGGGATGGGCCCCCAGGAACCAGGACCAAGTGAAAAGATATCACAGTGAGGGACTCAGGATGTGTCTCACTCTGACCACCTGTCATAAAGGTCTAAGGCAAACTGCCCATGTACAGATGCATGTTGGGGGGCGGGGATTGGTTGAGACTTTGGTTCTGGGTGAAGATGGAGGACAAGTTCTCTCCTCTGAGCATGCTTTGGTTTCATGACTTGTGGTTTTAGTCTGTTATCTCTGAAAAGCAACTCAGTATCTTGCTAAACAGGATAAGCCCATTTTGTGCTGGTTCTGCTGTTACAGATCCCCCATTTGTTATTCATTCTTCAATCTTGAGGGAAACAGGGCAAACTGGGCAGAGTTCAATTAAGATGGAGGATTAGCTTCAACATGGAGTCAGATTTGTCTGCCCATTGTGCTCCTTGAATCCGCTCTTATAATCTCACACGCCTACCTCTTCCTCGATGGTCCCTGAGCCTTAGAGAGGGAATTCTGGGTGTTCAATTACAGAGACCACAGAAATGGTAGCGGTAGTAGCAGACCAGAAACATGTACCCCAATATAAGACAAAAAAATAATAAATGTACCCTAATATATGTCCTCCCTAAACCATGATGATCATTGTGATGATCAGTGGGGAGAAAGTAAATTTGGGGTTTGGTAGCTACTTGCTTTGCTCCTCACTATAAGTTCCTGCCATCAGGATTATGTTTTAAAGGTTGTTTGGATCTGGTTCTGGGGAAAAGGTATTTCAAAACAGCAGAGGGTGAGCAGCTTAAACATCATTCCTATAATGTATATTAGTAAAAGGATAAGCAGAAAAATCTGCAGTCCAGATCAGAGGAAAGATCTAATACCTCGGGGAAGCCAATTGAAAAGATCATGGAGTGGGTCAAACTCTGTTTCTGTGTCAGAGACTTGGAGCCAGGTGGCTTCCTGTCTAATTTTACTGGGTGAGTTTCAACTTCCGCAGAAGTGTTTATAAAAATGCAACATAATGAGTTGGCTACTATATAAACACCTCGTTGGTCAGCTAACAAGCCAACGCAATCCTGTTGTCTAAGGACTCACACGCCAAGGACTGTAAGGCGGTTTACTGGAGTCTTAAAGCTTGAGCAGTAGAACGGGCCAAATGGCTGACTGTACAGGTTAAATTTCATAATATCAAGTATTTGATAAGAGGTATGTTTACGGAAACAAAAGAAAAACAAAGGTTGCCCTAACCGGTTTGGCTCAGTGGATAGAGCGTCGGCCTGCAGACTGAAAGGTCCCGGGTTCAATTCAGGTCAAGGGCATGTACCTTGGTTGCGGGCACATCCCCAGTGCGTAGGAGGCGGCTGATCGATGTTTCTCTCTCATCGATGTTTCTAGCTCTCTATCCCTCTCCCTTCCTCTCTGTAAAAAAATCAATAAAATATTTCTTTTTTAAAAAAAAGAAAAACAAAGGTTAAGTAGAGCAAATTATAAACCAGTTTTTGAATTTGTAAGGCTGTCGTCAGTCAAGAGAATTTTAGATGTAAGGCTAGGAGCATCTTGTGTCGTCTGAAATGCATGTGATGATGTCTTCAGGTGCTCAGGTTAACTCGGTGGTTTACACAGCGTAAGTTACTGAGGTTGTTTAAACATGAGCTGTTGTGACGATTTCTCTTGAAATTCATATCATGTCATCAAGCTGCAGCTTGTAATTGCAAGACTCAGGAAAAGACCCTTTCACTTCTCAATGATTCCAAGTCAAAGGATGGGAGAGAAACTGGAAACATGTTTGGAGAGTCACAGGCAAATACTGAAGGATTTAGGATCCAGTCCAGTTTAGAAGTAGAAAGCAAAACTCAAAAGATAATAAAGGGCACTAGAGTCTAATATCCACAAAGGTATACTTAAAGCTTCTATTGAAACAATTTTACTAAAAATCACCCCCCTATTACCAAAGAGAGCCAAATTGAGACTCATGTATTTGCAAAGTAAGTCTAGTTTCAATAAACTTGGCCACTTACTTGTATAAGTCCAGCAAGAATAGTAATTAACCATATAGGCTCTTTTAAATATTTGCTGGAATTTTTCATAAGGAATCTTCAGATTGAACTCAAAAAGGCTTCTCAAGGCCAGAAAAGCCAAGGCAAGGACTTGCCATCAGAGGTCGCCTGCAATACCTACAGTTTTGGCTGAATTTCTCTTCTCAAGGTCCCCACATATCCTGAGTCTCCTCCCTCCAATTATAACAAGTGCAGTGGCTTTATCTCTGTCCGCTAAAATGTGTGCAGCTTGTTGGTTTTGTGCAGGCGGGGAAGATCTGGCACATTGTCCCCGGGGTGAGGGCACTGGGATCATTTGCAATATGAGCAAGGTGACTAAAGACCATGTTAAGTGGCCTATTTTAGCACTCTTCATATCAGTTCCTGACCACAGAGCATTTGAGCCCGGACTTCTATAGGATCAACGGGGACCACTTTAGCTGGGACATATCTCACCATTTGGCAAGAAATCCTGTCCTACATGGGGAAAGTTGCCAGTCCAACCCCATTCAAGTGCCCCCTCCCCAGTTCAATATCGCGAGGAGCTCTGAACAGTAGCTGATGTTGGCCCTCTGTCAGCTCTGGTGCTAAGGCGTCAGGCTGTAGCCTTTAACAGACATGGCCAGGGAACTTCCTTTACAGCAGCTCCTAAGCCTCAATGAGGAACCAGCTTTGTACCATTATTGGCGGAGTTCATTTTTCTAACTGCCTCAGCAATAACCTCCGCCCACCCAAGCAAACTAGAGGATTGTTAAAGAGCCTGCAGCTGATGGTCAGGGGTGTGTAAACCTAGGTGCTTAAGGAATGGGATGGCTTTGCACCTAATCGCAAATATTTACATGTGCCTAATTGGGCACTGTTTTTCTGCATTACTACTATTTTGATGCCCTGGGCTACAGCTCTTAAGCAACAGTTGGCCACTGCATAGATACCACCTTGTTCAGGTAGCAATTGCATTATCTAATACACTTTTAGCCAGAGTCTAAAATTTTGACATGCTATGGCTTGAGCAGCCTCGTTGGCTATTATTCCTAAAGTTATTGAAAGATTTCTAATCATGTGTTCATGGGCTCCCACTCCTCACCAGGAAGATAATGTCCTTCCAAAGACTGTCCAAAAACCATCTTCCTAAGAGCCAGGTAGATAGTCAGAACATTGGGGGGAGAGGGGGGGGAGATTCCTTTTAAGTCAATTGAATATAAATTTAAAGGAAGCTAATAAAATTTTACAAGTGCAAAAGATATGGTTTAAAGTAAGTGGCATTATCTTCTGTTAGCCGTCTTCTACAGTAACATGAGCTCTGTGAGGGGTCTGCATAAGTAATAGGACTGTTTTCTTAATTTCCCTTTCTGATAGTTCATTATTGGTGTATGAAAATGCAACCAATTTCTGGATATTTGTTTTGTATCCTGCTTCTTTACTAAATTCATTTACCAGTTCTACAAGTTTTTTGGTGGAAGCTTTAGGGTTCGCTATATACAGTATACAGCATACAGTATCTGTCATCTGCTCTTGTAATATCTTATCTGGAGCAGAACAATATAGGAAAACTTTGTCCTTTTCACAGTGTAAAGAAAACAGAACTAGTTCTGTATCAGCTTACTTTTTATATTTAAATTAACTTACTCTACTAAATGTAATCTTATTCAGCTTGACGAGACATAAAAATTTCCTTTCTCAGGATTTATTTTCTGTAAAACTTCTACAACTTTCCTAGTCCTCTTCATTTATTTCTTCTTACTCATTCAGAAATAACCAACCTTATTTTAGGACAAGCCATTTTCTTTTAATTTCTTCAAAAAAATGTATTTCCAGGTGAAGGGATTAAGAACAACAACAACAACAACAAAATCAGATACAGACAACAGAATGGTAATTACCAGAGGGAAAGGCAGGTGGGGGTTGGTTAGAAGTTGGTATAAGGGGGATAAATGGTGATGGAAGGAGACTTAACTAGAGGTGGTGAACACATAATACAACATATAGATGATGTAGTATAGAACTGTACACCTGCAACCTATATAATTTTATTATCCAATGTCACCCCAATAAATTCAATTAAAAAAACACAACTCTTTCCATTCTTTAGGCAGATGGAAAAAAATGTATTTTCATACCTTACCTTCCTTCACTAAAAACACACATCATTTCCTTCCATATTAATTAGAATTTTAACCCTTAGAACCCTTAATTTCTACTAACAACTAAAATGTAAGTAAATCATAGCATTGTTGAGACTGACAAATTTATGAATCTATTTCAGAACCTTTAGGAACAGGTTCTTTTACTGGCAAATCACAAAACATTTTCATTAACAAATCTAAATTTATCTTTTAGTTTCTCTATAATAAGAAATCAAAGTAGATAAAGGTAGACTTATTTGACATTTAATGTTTCAGTATTTTATCTTTTTTGTAAATTATTTAGATTTTCAATGAATTTAACTTGATTCATTATTTAACTTAACTTGGCAAAACTTTTAAGTTTCAAGTTACCAAAGATTTTGAAAATGATTTGCTAAAAAGTTCACCTAGAAACTCTTATCCCATTTACATCTAAGCAGTATGTTTTTAACGATCATATTTAGATTACTCCTGAAGATTTTGTGCAACTTTAAAGTGTTTAGCCATTATGCTAAATTATTTTTCTTGCTGAAAATTTTGTAACATTCGCTGTATATCTGGATTACTTTCAGCATTGATAACTAAAGGTATGACCATTTTAATCAAATCAACATTAAGCTAGCTTTTATTTACTAAAGATTAACCCTAGATTGCATGCACTTAGAAAGCATTTGGGTTAGTTTCAGTTATTTCTTCAATTCATATAAGCACTCATTTGTTTAAGCCAATTGAATAAGGCTTCTGTGCAACCTAATTTTGAAACCACAAGTCAATTTTGTCAATACCATCCAGCAGTACAAATATGCCATATTATAACATACATAGACAAACATATACATATAAACATAGACAGATCTCACAGCTTTCATTCTAAATGCTAACTTTTGTGTCCCAAGTACAATGCAAAACTCAAAGGAAAAACTGGATCCAAATTATGGCCTTGTAATCTAGTTTGATATCAAGTAGCGTGGTCCCTCCAACTTTATTTCTCAAGATTGGCAGATGGACTTGGTTAAAATTTTGCCCAGATGACCAAACCTTTGCTTGCTATAAGAATTCCTATAAAGCTATTTTTAAATTAATTTATAAGCAATCAAAGAATACATTCCATTGTTTGAGAGGTCTGAGATCCTCTCTTTTAAAACTGTCCTTTAAAATGAACTTATCAACAAACAAAAAGCAATGAGGTGGTGAGGGCCGGGGGGGAGGGAGGGGGGACAGGAGGGGGCTGGAAGAGGTTAATGGGGGAAAAGGAGAACTTATATAATACTTTCAAAAATAAAGGTTTTTTACAAAGAAAAAGACTAGAGATAACAAGTATTAGGAAGGTTGCAGGAAAAAGGGAAAGTTTGTGTATTGTCAATGGAAATTGGTGCAACCAATTTTTTTAGGTTCCTCAAAAAAGGAGAATAGAACTACAGGCATACTCATTTTTTTGGACTTAGCTTTACTGCATTGCATTTTGTTTGTTTTTACAAATTAAAGGGTTGTGGCAACCCTGCAAAAAAAAAAAAAAAATAGGAAGCAAGTGTCAATAAAGCTGGAAAGTTCAGAAAGTAAAAGAAAACAGCTTCAGAAAGCCTGAATTTTTAAGCGGCAGACTTTCCTATAGGAAGAAGGTGCCAGGATGGAGCCTGAGCACAGGATGGCTGTTACCACATGTCTAGGAACAAAAGGATGATGGAGAAGAAGCCTCAGATGCCATTTTACTTCCTACTTGCAGGCCAATTAACAACCCCTGTGCCTGACGCCCTCAACAGGCAGTGAACCACAAAAATTCGAGGATTTTTTTCCCTTATCTTGTTCAGGGTGGCCAGATCTGAGAACTGAATGCTCTTGAGCATGGGAGTTCAGGGCTTAGCTTTGGGTGTCAGGTTAGGTTTGCCCAGCATGGAGTTTGGTCTGTGCAATGATTCTAGAGTTTGCACCCTTTGTTCTCCCATGATGAACCAAAAGACCTGTTTTACCATCAGATTGTGAAAGTTTGGAAGCTATGGCTGAGGATGCACACCAAAGGGGGATGAACCAGGCATGTACGTCAAGGTGGGGGAAACCAGGGAAATGTGGGTTAAACTCTGACCATGTGCCATATGGACTCCTCTCAGGAACCAACAAAGTTCAGGTGAGTGAGGCCGGACAGGCTCCCGCTGCTGGCTGCTTTGCCCGTGTACAGGGAAAGGCGGGAGGAATGTGTGAAGTCCCAGTCCCCCGGGTACAGCTCAAGGGCAGAGGGAGAGAGCAGTGCCTCTTCTCCAGGGTCAGTTCCCAAAAGTCAAATCATTTAAAACAAGTACCATCTATGAACAATATATCTCACTCACTCACATTCATACATGTTCCTCCCTACCCCCTCCACCCAGATACACAACTTTCAAAACTTAATTTGTCAGCTCTAGACCAAATTCACAATCAGTATCAAAGGTAAAACAAAATCCCGCCGCTGGATTCAAAGAAACCAGATTTCAACCCAGATTACCAAGTACCTTCTCAAAGCCTGTTCCCTTACACAAGCAATGGTATCATCTCACATGGCGTTGCTAACCAAGAGACATCTTCCAAGCCAAGCACCCAATTTCTCTCACTGCAAAATGAAAGCACTGCAGGCCAGCTACCCCCATCAGTGGCGAGCACTGCAGGTCTGTCCCAGGACAATCAATCAGTCCAAGCTGTTGCTGGGATGGATCCTGGAGAAACTACCACCAGCCAGGGGTCCCTAAATCCCATCGGAGTCACCATTTGTAACCAAGCAAAGAGTTCGTCCACCAGGTGCTACAGGCAACCAATCACACTGACAGGAGGATGCAGCGAAAGAAAGTGGTGCTTATTGTATAACATGGCACAACAGAGAGGGGGCAGCTAGTGCTGGAAAAACCCAAACTCAATTCAGGGTTCGGGCAGGCTTTTCAGGGAAACAGGAAGTGTCGGCAGTGCAAAGTTTTGGTTTGTGTTTTTGGTTTGTTTTGTTTTTAGACAATTTTATTGATTTTAGAGAGGAAGGGAGAGGGATGGAGATAAAAACACTAATAAGAAACACCGATCAGCTGCCTCCCACATGCCCCCTACTGGGAATCAAGCCCACAGCCTGGGCATGTGCCAGGACAGAATCCAACTGTGACCTCCTGGTTCATAGGTCAATGCTCAAACACTGAGCCACACCAGCCTGGCGGCAGAGCAAGTTTTAACTGGATGATCTTGGAGGTCGGCCATTTATGGTAAGGTGTGTCAGCACTGGGTCTTCCTGGACAGAAGACCCTTCACTTCAGAAATTGTTCTAGTGTTCAAATCCCAGCTATGTCCCACTCCTTTAGTTGTGTGTGGGGTCGGGGGGGAAGAGGGGGTAGAGAAGACTTTGATTCCAGGTGCAGCTGAAGGTCAAAGTTCTCTCCTCTGTACATGCTTTGGTTTCATGACTTGCGGTTTGGGTCTGTTGTCTCTGAAGAGCAACTCAGTAGCTTGTTAAGCAGGGTAGGACCATTTAGAGCTGGTTCCGCAATAACAAATTCAACAAGCATTTAATAAGCACCTATAATGTGTCTTGCAGTACACACTGGTCAGGAAGGGGACGGGATAAGAAGCTAACGAAATGATCCCTTTCATTTAGAGGTTCTGCCACTTACATGGCACCCCTTTTTCTTGCCCTGCCTGGGCCAACTTTAACCCCTCCTCATTGTGAAACAGGGATAATAAATCCCACCTCAAAGTGTTGTTATGAGGATTAAATGAGATAGCAGTGGAAACGTGCTGGGAGCATGAATGTGAGGCCACCTTGCCTCTTTCCTTAGTTTTGAGAAGATAGGAATTCATGTGATAGCATATAATTTGGTGTCAGGTTGAAGAGGATGGGGCTTCAAAAAGCGTAAGGAAAGAGAAATCAACTCTGGCAGAGGGGCCTGGAAGCTACAGATGTTGGGCTGAGGAAGAGCTAGGTAGAGAAGATTTGGGGGAGGTGGAAACAAGGGAGAATTCCAGATAAAGAGAATTGATATAAGACTAGTGAATAAGGTGGACAAGTTGGTTGGAGAGAAAGGACTCCCATGGCAAAATGGTTTTGCCCTGCCTGGGAGAGAGGAGGAAGTTAGGAATCTCTGAAACACTCAGCAAGGAAGTCTAGCTTGAGCCAGAAGCCAGAAGGTCAAGGACAAGAAGCCAAGCTCTCCTTCCATGAATCTTCACTGATGAAGGGCAACCTGTTCCCCAAACAACCTGGAGACCCTCCATCTGTGTTGGTCCAATTGCTTCTTTTGGGAGAAAGGAGGATGAAGCAGTCTGACAACTCTCCACTCAATTTCCAGCATAAAAAAAAAATTAGAAATAAGCATTCAATGTTTCAGGGCCTGGTTTGCATTAGAGTACATCAGCATGGGTAGAAAAATCATGTAGTCATTTAAAAAGATTATCATGAATACTATAGAAACCCAGAAAAATGCTTTTGACATCTTAAGTGAAAAACAGCAGAACTCAAAACAATATGTGTACCATCACCAAGAGCACGGTGCAGGGGAGAGAGCACTACCTTAAACAGACAGAACCAAGTTCTAACACTGACTGCAACTTGGGAGCTGTGAGACCATAGGCAGGTTTCACCTCCATTTCCTTGCAGTTGAAAGGGAAATAATAAAAAAAAACCTTCCAGTGTTGCTAAAAATTTTCAAATGCCTGGCTTAGCACTGGAGTTCGTATTCCCCCACTCCCACAATGTATACAGGGTGAGACATAGCTCTTTGGGTGAAATTAGATCTTTTTCAACAGAAAAGTGGTAAGCTTTTTTTAAACAAGGGGCGTTTCCTGAAGGCAGGGATTGTGTCTTGCTTACTGCTGTCTCCCCAGACCTCAATAAAAGAAGACGAAGGTGATGGGATGATGGGTGGTTTGTTACTGTCGCTGTCTATGGTTGTTACAAAAAGACAGTGAGGAAATGCCTATCTAGCAGACACCAAGAACGTGAGCATGATGAGGCCCTTTCTCCTCCCTAGAGCCACTATTCACTGCTCGGGGCAGAAAGCCCGGGCATGACCAACCAGCAGCATCTCTGTCCCAGGGATGCGCCCCAGGCCCAGGCAGTGATTCAACAGGGAGGGCCCAAGCTTCAAGGACTTCCCAGGCCTAAACTGAATCCTCCCAGGATATAGAAAAGCAGGGCAAGGCCTGGGCTGGGCTGGCCTAAAGACCTCCTAACCATCACCTAGGAAGTGACTGGCCCTTCTTCTAAGGGAAGATTCCCCAACCTCATGTACTGTGGGAGCATGACAATGGGACAGTCAGCAGGGATGCTCAGCCTGGGAGGGCCCTACAATGAAGGACCTGCTCCACAGAGGCTAGCTTGGAGCCACACAGGCTATTCTGACACAGGAAAGGAAGAGCACCATCCACCCTACAGCTGGCCCAACCAACTAACTGCCTGTTGCACCACCCACCTCCCCTGACATCTCCCAAAAACACCCGAAACCCCTCTTCCTAATGGTTGAAACCCCTTCAAAAGGACCTCTGCCTTCAGCTTTAGAGTGTGGCCTTCACAGAAATGCACACAACATAGTTAGAACCCAGTCTGTCAACTCGACCTGAATAGGAAAGGGTTCCTGGCCTGGTCCTCAGCCCATTCTGAGACGGCAGTGGGAAAGCAGGAAGGTACTAGAGTTTTGAGGGAAAAGAGAGAAAGTGTCATTAAAAAGGAGAAGTGCATGGAAGAACCAGGAGTGTGGAGCCACGGAGATAAGCCTTTTGGACTCCGTGGGCCATGTTGCTGAGATTCAGGATTGGTGCTGTGCAGGTGATGAGCCATAGCACCAACTGAGACAAGAGAACTCCCTGGAGACCGAGGTCAGGTTCCAAACCTTATCTGAGGCTTAAAGTGCGTTCCTGGGATTGCCAGGCCCAAAACGCTGGATCCCTCACCCCAGCCCCAATCCCCTGGTACTGCCCCTGAACAAGCACGGTGACAACCCACAGCCCTCCGCAAAAGTCATGGTTCTACCACTCCAAAAATAAAATGCAAAAATTCACTGGCTCCCCCACGCCACCACCCTCTTCTATCATCCATCCCTTAAACACACAGGGGCAGCACACACACCAAACACACATACGTACACATCCAAGGGCAGCCAATACAACACCTGCACAACCACCTATCCTACAGGGAGCTAAGAACAATGCAGGATGCAGTCATCAGAAAGAGGGAGGAGGGTGGGTACAGGGAAGGCAAGGCAGCACACTGGGTTCTAGCTGGGCTCAGGCTCTCTGAACCCCTTTACAGCAGGGCCCTAGATACTGTCAAGACCTTTGGTTGGGTTGGGGGAGGGGGGACAGCAAGAGTTAAGGCAAATAACTCAAAGGCATTTCAATTGATGATGCTCCCCCAGTGACTCACTGTTTCTTTATTGCAACATGCTCTCTATAAAAGCCATTTTCCTCTCGCAGGATCTGCTTGAGCAACATGTGATGTCATCATAAATCATCTCTCTCTCTTTTTCCTCCCTTTAAAATGTCAGCAGATTTCTGAGAGTTTCTGAAAAGCCAAGAGAGCCAGCACCATCTCCCAGTTTTGGCAGGGAAACCCGTTTTCTTTCCCAAGATGTCTGTCTTCACTTTGTCCCCTTGCTTTCCCGTAGGAGCCCTGCAGAGATAAAGCCTTGAAGAGTACAGAAAGTCACAGAAAGCATTTGTGAAAAAAGCTTTCCTTTCTACCCTTTCCAAATGCAGGCTCTTTCTCTCGCTCCCTTTTTTCCTCTCGTCCTATTTTGGTGCACTTCCAGGGGAAGTGAATGTACAGCAAGCACTTTTAAACGAGGTCTAATACAATCCATGCCTCCCAGACACGGATGCCATTAATCAGAACGAAGGCTTTGTGTGAGAGAGGCCACAGGCTGGATGGGAGCCATGGACCAATAATACAGACAAGGCCCTACCTACCCATCCCACCCCATGTTGGGGCTTGGCATTCATCCTTCCCACTGTACCTCCCTCCCAAATCCTGTGCCCAACATTCCCCTGAAGACCTGCAAAAACCTTCTACCACAGGAGAAAATAAAGCTTTCTTTCATTCCAAGTGCATTGAACCAAAAAGAAATAATTATCATCGCTTTTACTGCAGAACCTCAAGAGCAAAGGGAACATCCAACCGAACTCTAAGCCGTAGAACTGGTGGGACCACTACAGAAAGAAATCTATTGCTAGCTGAGCTGCGTGTTTGGTCATACTGGGTAACTCTTGAAACAAAGCTAACTTCTGGAAAACCTCCTATCTTCTGGATAGAGATTATGACTGCCCCATCACCTACATGCAATGATCATGCAGTAACGGATATGGTGCTAGATTTCTAGTGGTCCTTCTCCTTACATCCCTGGGCCACGGCCAATAATCTGTCCTCACCTCTCCCCAAAAGAATCCAATTAACTAAAGACAACTGGAGCAAATAAACGTATTCGTGGGGGAGAATGGTAACCTTATGTGAAGTCCTTTGGGTTATTATGAATGCCCCTAAGCACCCTCCCACCACTCCCTAAAAATATGCGGTCATTCCTGGTCCAAGCTGCCTGATACTCCACTAGTTTTTGATCCATGACGATTAATCACTGGAAACAAGCAGATATTCCTTTGGGATTTTTCCATTGCTATCAGCTATTTGTACCTAAGTAGGACTAAGTGGCAGGTGCCTGAGTAAAGAAAGAAAAAGAGAATAGATACCATAGAGCAATAAGGAATTCAGATGATCAACTTGCAACCTTGACTGGTGCTGCCTCTGGTATCCACAAGTTAGCCATATATAGGTGTGAGGTCTTCCAGAAACCCATCACATTACATATTGATAGAGTGACCATATCCTTTGTTTCCTCATCCTCTTATTATCCTGATGATCAGTTCCTTATCATAAAGAAGGCAAAATATAGGAGAAATTTAAGAAGGACAAGGAAGAGGAAGGAAAAACAAGAGGCACAGATGGCAGAGGTCTTTGCTTCATTCTCTGATGTAGCTCAAGCACCTAAAGAAACGTAAACATTTACTATGTGTTGCTGAATAACCAGAGACTACTAATGGTCAAATGCTGCCCTGGTCAAGAAATGGCCAGCGGAGAAGTCATCCTCCAGAGCAAGCCAAGTCTTGGCTCCAGCTATTTCAGCCTTCCCTGCCACTGCTCGCACTGTCCCTTCTGCCATGAGTGTCTCCGAAATGGCTCATCCAATTAACTAAAGACAACTGGGGCAGATAAACGTATGCGTGGGGGAGAATGGCAACCCCCATCTTTTAAAATTCAGCTCAGACATCTACCACTCCAGGAAACCTTCCTTGCTATACCCCCAGAAGGGTCAACTCTCACTCCTCTATTTCTTCAGTTCCCTGTGCATCCCTCAATATTTCCTCACTTTACTGGGCTGTAGTCACCAATTTCTACATCCTTCTCCTCTATGAGGATGTTAGTCCTCTTGGTACCTTGAATGCCTAGCTTTCCACTTGGGCACAGAGCAAGCATTCAGTAACTGTTGAATAAACTGGTTGAGCCACTGAAAGAAAATACAATCACCAATTAAACCCAATTATTTAAGTGTTGGGGGTCTTTTGGGGGGGAGGGGATTTGTTTTGTTTGTTTTGCTTTACTTTCCATTTCAGAACAGGTTTGTCCAGAGAGATCTGTGCCAGGGTTTCTCAAATGCTAAAGGAGAGAGGCAGGGTATCTAGAAGGGGGAGAGATGCATGTCAAATATGAGAAGGGTTAATTCAGCAGGGTTGTTCCTGTACTGTGATGAAGAAACTTTCTGGAATCTGTCTACAGGGGTAGGCCACGCAAGAGGAAAAATACTGGGGAAAGTGTGGAGCACAGCCTCCCTTAGCCAAGGCAGTTCATGTCCCCTCACCTTCAGAAGGGAAGAAGCCTCAGACCTTTTCATCAGTCCTGATGCTTGCACCACTGGCCAGGGTGGTTTGGGGTGACTTCAATAGATCAAAAGAAGATTGTCAATAAAGACATGTTAACGATTAGAGAACAGTTCATGGCTACAAAACCACTGGCTCCCACCGCACCCGGAAACAGCAGGGTGCTTTTGAAGGAACTTAGCAAGTCACAACAAAAAGGGTGCTATCAGGATTTCCCCCACAGTCCCAAGCGAGACCCCACCCACTGGGGCTGCTGAGGCTGTCACTGAAGACTCAGAGCAAAGTGAAGACGGGAGAGGAATGAAAATCTCTCCCCAAATAAAGCCAAATACACAAGGCAACAGCCCTCCAGACCCTCTCCTGTCCAAGGTCTTATTACTACCTTTTGCAATCTCCAGCCTCACTTCTGGAGAGTTTCAAAGTCACCACCAGCCGACCCTTCCCAATGCACAATGGCATTTAATAATTGCTTATGGTTCTCGCCTGGGAAGCCAGGCAAGCACCCACAATTCATTACACGTGTGACCTTTCGAGCCCTCGGCCCCCAAATGATTTTCACTCACTTTAATCTGACTCCGATTCAAAACAGATCTGCTGTCAGCAGCCTGAATTCTGTAGCCCCATAGATGGGCAGTGCCTACGGCTAATCTTTTAGTGCCTTAATCATAAAATGCAGTACTTCCCCAGCTGTTTTCACCCAAATAGCCAGAAAAGGGGGTGAGCGGGGTGTGAAGAATAATGAATTATGAACTCCAAAGTAGTATTTCATTAAGCAAGACTGGACGCTAAAACTTTAACTGTGCTCTCTGCAATTGAAAGGTCATTTTATAAAAATTCAAACAGAGAATTCTGAAGACTCGACAGTTCGCAGGGGAGCTCACCACTGCATGCCAGATTGATGGGGGTGGGGAGAAGATGCGAAAGCAGTGGTCAGCATGAAATGTTTTTTAAACCATGGCTGCTTTAGATTCTTGCAATGTGATGCCAAGCACATTCAACAGGTCTACAAATGCACTGCATTAGCCTAAATTTAGTGGGTGTTAATTGAAATCAGAGCTGCAGTCGTTACCACCGACATGTTTCTAAATACTACCCAATAAATTTTTGTCTGTTTCAGATTCTCTGTGACAGCTGGCAATGAAAGACCAAGAGCGGCATGGAAAAATGGTCTTATGTACCTAGTCCCCTACTGTGCACACAAAAGGACGCCTGTGTGTGGATCTGGCCTATGTCTGCACACACAGACATGTGTGTGGATAAACACAAGATCGATGTGCGCGCCTTGCCCATTTTTAGAAGGCGAACAGGGAGACGCGCAAGGACACACACATATACCCTTTATACTCAGACAACTTCCTTTTTACTCATGCACCTCCACAGAAGGCCAAACAGGCCTCTCACAATGGGACAGAACATTCTAGTTTACGGTGCAAGGGGTACATGGCGCAGCTTATGCGCCTCTTTCAGACGGGTCACTTCCCTGCCTTTCTCTCTGACTTGCCTCATTCCCTTCAGGTAAGTATTGTTTCAATTTTAAAAATAAAAAAAAAAAAAACACTAAAATTTCCCCCAGAAAAGAGCATGTAAGGGTCAGCCAGGAAAAGGTCTGCAGTACATAGACTGGGAAAGGCAGGAGGGCCTAGGCCCTAGGGGAAGGAAAGAAAAACCTGGAAAAAAGAACCATCGCCTTTCCTGAGTCCCTTCAGAAAAATACCCGTTTCTTCCCAATTACTCATTAGTTCACTGTAGGTTTGTGTAAAAAGAAAGGGGTGGCTTTGTGCTGAGTCATGATTCTAGCTGAAATAGAAAAAGAAAAGGGAGGTGAGCGTCCGGCCTTGAGGCTCCACATGGTTGCCCTTCCTTGGTCCTCCAACCATAATCTGAGGACTTCCTCAGATCCCTACAGTACTGTCTAACTTTGCCAGGGGTCTACTCCATCCATAAACAAACACTGCAGTCAGCTGCCACAGCAGTGGGCCAGGAGGAAACTTGGAGGTAAATATGTTTACCAAAGACTAATGACACCAGAGGACAATGTTTTAGCCCCAGCAGCAGTTGGGTTTTTTTGTTTGTTTTTTTCACCGCATATATCCAATTGATATGATTATTCAAAAGGAGCCCTAGTGCTCCACGTAGGGGGTGCTCACATGCTCTCTCTCAAATCTTTATTGTTGAAAGTATGTCCCCTTTATTCCCCCCCATTGACCTCTTCTAGCCCACCCCGCACCCCAGGCCTTCACCACCTTATTGTCTGTGTCCATGGGTTATGCATATATGCATGCAAGTTCTTTGGTTCATCTCTTCCCACCCACCCACCCTCCTCTGCCTTCCCTCTGAGGTTCGACAGTCTGTTCCATGCTTCTACGTCTCTGGATCTATTTTGGTCAGTTTATTTTGTTCATTAGATTCCACATGAGTGAGATCATGTGATACTTATCTTTCTCTGACTGGCTTATTTCACTTAGCATAATACTCTCCAGGTCCATCCAAGCTGTTGCAAATGGTAAGAGTTCTTTCTTTTTTACTGCTGCGTAGTATTCCACTGTATAAATGTACCAGTTTTTTTAATCCACTCATCTGCTGATGGGCACTTGAGCTGTTTCCAAATCTTAGCTATTGTAAATTGTGCTACTATGAACACAGAGGGGCATATATTCTTTTTGGTGTTTTGGGTTTCTTAGGATATATTCCTAGAAGTGGGATTACTGGGTCAAATGACAGTTCTATTTTTCATTTTTTGAGGAAACTCCATACTGTTTTCCACAGTGGCTGCACCAGTCTGCATTCCCACCAGCAGTGGACTAGGGTTCCCTTTTTTCCACATCCTCACCAGCACTTGTCGTTTGTTCATTTGTTGATGATAGCCATTCTGACAGTTTTGAGGTGATACCTCATTGTCATTTAGATTTGCATCTCTCGGATGATTAGTGATTTTGAGCATTTTTTTCCATATGTCTCTTGGCCATCTGTAAGTCTACTTTGGAGAAGTGTCTATTTAGGTCCTTTGTTCATTTTTTAATGGGATTGTTTGTCTTCCTCTTGTTAAACTGTATGAGTTCCCTATATATTTTGGAGATTAACCCCTTATTGAATATATCATTAGTAAGTATGTTCTCCTGTGCAGTGGGTTCTCTTGTCATTTTGTTGATAGTTTCTTTTGCTGTGAAGAAGCTTTTTATTTTTACGTAGTCCCATTTGTTTATTTTCTCTTTTGTTTCCTTTGTCCTAGGAGATGTATCAGTCAGTGTTCTCTCTCTCTCTCTCTCTCTGAGGTTGGTACATGCCTGAGGTTGGCACATGTTTACATTCACACACATAAACAATTTGTATACACCCAGGCTTGCCGCATGCCTATCCCCAATACACCACCACATGTACACAAGAACACATGAGTTCTGCCAACACATGCACAAGGTTCGGTACATGCCCTTCCTCAACCACACAACAATAAGCCTGTGTGTGCAATGCAGGTGTGTGCACATACACAATGCCAATCCCTTCAGAAAAAGCAGGGTACCTTGGACTAAGAAACAGGCCTGTCCCCCAGCCACATAAAGCTGCAGAAAAATTCATGAGTTTGGGTCTCCTGTTGCAAAAAAGCAAACAAAACAACAAAAATCTCTACAGAAAAAATTTACTTCGTGATGCAGAAATCACCACGAACCCAAAGACTTCCCTCCTCTCATAACCCTGCACTGTCTACAGCAGCCCATCCGATGGTCTGTGGGAAGATGAACTGAACTCCTTGATATTCAAGATGGGTCTGAAAAGCAGCAGGTCAGCGTCACCTGAGCATTTGTTAGACATGCAGAGTCTCGGGCCCACACCCAGACCTCCTGAACCAGACACTGCATTTTAACAAGACCCCCTGAGGATCTGTGTACACACTCACGTTTGGGAAGTGTGTCTTAAGAGTCCACCCATCCTATAACCAGGACATGCCTGCTGAGATCACCCTGTCCTTATCAGCCCTAAGGGTCTGGGCTCTCCACCATGCTGAAGCAGACAGAAGAGGGAGCAGGAGCACTCCTCCACTGTTGGTCCTTCTACCTCCCCTCTCACCTGAGGCTCCCCTTCTCTCCTACCAGCAGTCACTCTAGTGAATAACACTGTCTAGCCTCGCCTGCATGGCTAAACCCACCAGGAGCTCAGTGATAGGAGCAGCTTTCTCCCCACTAATTGTCTCATCACTCCACAACGGCTGCTTTTTATTTCATTATGCTTCTCATCAGTCTCAGATAGGAATATAACCAAAAAGGAAATTGGAAGGGAACAATTTCAATATTTCAAAACACATGCAAATCAACGCCCAGAATCCTACCTGGAGTGTTTTTATTGAGACAATTCTGTGCTTGTCTGAGAGATGACCTTATAATAAATAAACTCATATCTTGCAAAGGTAGTTTTTTTCTCCCCATCTTATGAAGCTAATTATACCAGCACAACATAACATTTTCCTAAATGCCTGATAACCTCATCCTGTTACTCGGGAAATATTATTTTTAAATAGGTGTGATAGATACAAACTGAAACACTCGGATTTCAATTCCAGCCCCAATTCCCGGATCCCCTCTCTGAGTAATTTAAGGACTTCCTCCAGATAGTTTTTCATATTCTTTTAACTGACATTTTATCTTTATACAGTATCTCACAGAATGCGCACGCACTAAGACAATGACAGCCAAGAAGGCCTGTCATTTCTCATTCCGACAAAGACAGATGTCTTACACTGGCTTATGCCAATAATAGATCCAACAAAAAACAAAAGAGACTACACCTGCCGCTGATGTAAAGGCACCAATTCACATTTGTGACACTCATTTGTCAATTAACAGATTTCTTCCATTGTTGACACACGAGACTTAAAAGATGTGGGCTCGAATGTGATGAATTAAAAAAGACAGATGAGTAAGCTATGAGCTGCAAAGTAATGCTATAATGTGCTTTAGATATGAATATCAACTGACACCCCTGACAGGCCATACAAGGTTTTATTTCATTTTGCACTGTATCCAGGCTTCATACTTTGTCTTCTTTGTTCGCTTTTCATCAAGCTCCTAACATCTCATTCTGACAGCCAGAGACATTTAAGGCACTTTCATTTCAAATGCAAGTTAGCGTACTTGATATGTCATTAAAATGCAAAACGACTGCCATTGCAGGTAAATGTAGGTATGCTTAAAAGGTTGGGTCTGCAAAGGAAAAGCTGAAAATGGTTTGGGTTTCTCTCTTTACCTCCTTCACAAGCCTGGCCATCTCCAGGGCCTGCCCAACACCCCCCTGGGCCAAAGCCTACACTGGGCACACCTCAGGAGCTTCGTGTCCCAGCAGTGGTCAGGGACTGTGTGTGGACTCAGAGGTGGGCCAGGCCTGGGTGAAGAGCCGCTTTCCCCTCCCCACAGGCCTGCTGTGCCTCCCAGGCTGTGGGTAGACATTAGGTTTACCTGTACTGGAGCCAGCATAAACACACACAAGCAATCAGCCTGTGAAGAGGAAGCATGGACAGGCTTAGGTCACGACACTCAAATAATTCTTCCCATAGAGCCCCCATCTGCCACCTCCTCAACCTCCCACAGCAAGAAGACTCCACGCCCTAGACCAGCCGTGGGCAAACTACGGCCCTCGGGCTGGATCCGGCCGTTTGAAATGAATAAAACTAAAAAATAAAAAAAAAGACCGTACCCTTTTATGTAATGATGTTTACTTTGAATTTATATTAGTTCACACAAACACTCCATCCATGCTTTAGTTCCGGCCCTCCGGTCCAGTTTAAGAACCCATTGTGGCCCTCGAGTCAAAAAGTTTGCCCACCCCTGCCCTAGACTCTCCTGTGAGAGGTCGGAGAAGGGTCAGACGAGGACTCAAGGGAAAACTGTTTTAGTGACATTTAATTCAGTTATTTCACCCTTTGGCAAATTATCTTAAGGGAACAGTGAAACAATGATTTATAGACAAAGATGTTCATCACAGCATTTCTTACTAACACCTAAAGCTGGGAAACAATATGCAAATATGTGTCGATAAAAGAATGGTTCAGTTGTGGTATATCTGTGGAAAAAATATGGTGCAATCACTGAACAACCACATTATCCTAGAAAATAAAATCACATGATATAACATTAAGAGAAAAAAACAGAACACAAGACTGTAAATACAGCCTGAACCTAATTTTGTAAAGATGTATACATACTTAAATATTATAGTCTAGCAGTACAGTCTTCTTTTAATAACGAATCAATTTCAGATCTCCACATTCTACCTCCCTGTGCACTGCCTACATGTGATTTTTACAATTATCTTCTTGGAAGAGGCTCTAACAAGCCCTTTCATGTAAAAAAAAAACAAAACACACACACACAAAAAAAAAAACTAACACCCTGTTAATTACAATAGAACCATCCAATTCATTGTAGATCAGAAATGACCTAACAAGCAAATTTTCAGTCAAGACGAGAAAATCGGGTTGGAGAAACTTATGGTTGTAGAATATGGTCACATGTTCCTTCCTTGCAAGGAAACAATGTAGGACTATGATCTCCCTTTTGATTTGTACACAAATCACAAACAGCAAATGCCACATGACCCCAAGCAAAATGCTAAAGATAATTCTGCTCAAAAATAAACAAGAATGAACTGAACTACTTGGGGGATAGTTGCTCTTTTGGTACGCCATCTACAGGAACAACTCTCTAACATTTAGTATTTCATTTGACCGTCACTACTCTGATAGTGAGCATCATTACCCCCCGTTTGGAAAACACAGATTAAATGACTTGCCCAGTCTCTCACAGATAGTGTGTGATGGAGTGAAGACTCATAGTCATGTATTCTGTTTCATGAGCTCATCGTCTCCCACCAGATCGTGCTCCAGTCAGAACTTCCGGGGCTTCTTGGTCTCCAACAATGACTCTGAGCTTCAAACTAGCAAGAGTTCAGTTTCTCATTTAAAATAAAGGCATAATGACAATAATGCATTATACTAGTATGATGTTAACTTACATGGTAATTATTTTGCAATATATACATACATCAAGTCATTATGTGGTATACCTTGGACTGATGCACTGTTATATGTCAACTATATCTCAATAAAACTGGAAAGTAATCTATAATAATAAAAGCATAATATGCTAATTAGACCGGGCAGCTGAACGAACTTCTGGACGTCCTTCGAGAGGAAGCCACAGTGGTGGGGCCCAAGGCAGAGTGGTTAACAGTTCTCAACCTGTGGGTTGCGAACAATGAAAATACATCCTGCATATCAGATATTTACATTATGATTCATAACAGTAGCAAAATTACAGTTATGAAGTAGCAACGAAAATAATTTTATGGTTGGGGGTCACCACAACATGAGGAACTGTATTAAAGGGTCGCGGCATTAGGAAGGTTGAGAACCACTGGTTAGGGGCAATCAGGCAGGCAGGTGAGCAGTTAGGGGTGATCAGGCAAGCAGACAGAGGGGTTATGGGCGATCAGGCAGGCAGGCAGAGTGTTTAGGGGCAATCAAGCAGGCAGAGGGGTTAGGGGCGATCAGGCAGGCAGGTGAGTGGTTAGGAGACAGCGGTCCCGGATTGCGAGAGGGATGTCTGACTGCCAGTTTAGTCGGACATCCCCCCGAGGGGTCCCAGATTGCGCAAGGGTGCAGGCCAGGCTGAGGGGACCTCCCCCGACTCCCCACCATGCACGAATTTTGTGCACCGGACCTCTAGTCCATTATAATTATGTAGTGCTTTGTGGTTTACAAAGCATTTACATTCAAGTAACCTATGTCCTATGCACCCCAGAGACATCCTGAGGAAAAGGGTGGACAATATTCTTTGCCTGTCACTGATAAGAAAACAGACTTAAGCCTTTTAAAAGATTGTCCAGATGAACTGCACCAGCAATAGGACTCAAACACTTAAGGTGAATAAAAATAAAAATAAAAATAAAAAACTAGCAGAGACTCAACCTCCAGAACCCCCCATAAGAGCATGAGAGAGCTTCTTATACTTTTCTTGTTGTTTATCTTAAAGGAACAGGACAATAAAAGTTAACCCAACCTAATTTTCTACAGACTTCTAAAATGCTAATGTTTGATATAAAGACTCACTGCCTCCAGTTTTTATCTCCCCTGAAAAAATTATTAGCCAAATATAAATTTGGGAAGAAAGCAAAACAACAACAGCCTTGAAGGTGGGGAGTCCTCTTTTCATGGGCCTAGAAGACAAAATTTTCCTCTTCTCTACCACTTAGTACCAATCCACACTAAGTTTATCAGGTAAAAGTCTTGAGGACGACAATGAATTAGAATTTGGGAAAATACAATGGAATACAATATAGTATAGGAGCCCAACTAGTATGGCTCAATGGCTGAGCATCCACCTATGAACCAGGAGGTCATGGTTCGATTCCAGGTCAGCGCACATACTTGAGTTGCGGGCTTGATCCCCAAGTGTGTGGCGTGCAGGAGGCAACCAATGAATGATTCTCTCACATCATTGATGTTTCTATCTCTCTCTCTGCTCCCTTCCTCTCTGAAATCAATAAAAATGGTTTTTTTTAAAAGATGGTATAGGAGCTAAGCATGTATGTAGGCTTTGTGACTGGGCAAAACTGCACATAGATCTTGGCTCTTCACTGACCAGTTGTGTGCCCTTGGGAAAGTACTAACCTCAGCAAGCTTTCATTTCCTGTCTTCAAACTGAAGAATACCTAGCTTGTCATAAGGACTTAGGAAGGTATTCAGGGAAAGATGGTGAATAAATGGTAGTTACTATTACTGCTACCTCTTTCAACACAAACAATTATCATGTCATGAAACATCCATTTTAGCAAGTGGGAAATTCCAAGATTAGAGGGGCACCTACCAATGCCCTGGGCACTCCAGAAAGAGCTAGTCTCCCATCCTGGAAAAGCTTGCATTCCAATGGGGGCCTATTGCAAAGGCCCCAAGGCATTCAGAGAACCCATAACATGCAAATCTTCTCAGGGGAGAATGTACCCCTAAGTGCCAGCCTTGCAGAAACACTGTGGCATGGAAGAATGGTAATAAACAAAAGTATTGAAAGATGAGATTTCAAGTTTTGGTTCCGCCCCATCTGAAAGAGCCCAGGGCCAGGTCTTGCTGGGTGCTGAGCGGCACAGCACGCTAGTGGCAGGAGTCATGGGAGAACTGCATTAACTATGACCCTCTAACAGCGTAATTGCCACATATATGTGTCTGGGCCGACACTCAGGCCCTGCTCAGCCTGGGAACAGCTGCCCTCCACCAACTGGAGGTGGTTTATCTTCCCCCACATGCCTGTCACTCCAGGGTGAAGGTCTGAAGGGAGAACCCATACCTCCCCCAAATCCTTACTTGAATGGCCTCCCCAAAAGACTCTCGCCTGGCCAGCTTTCCTTCACATTCAGCTCAATGTCCCAGAACCACCTCCATTCTGCACAACACAGGGCTTTAAGTCTGCATGTGTGGGGAGGAACTTACCCTACTCTCTAATTTCTCTCTTCCTGGACTCCCACAAACCCCTGAGGGTACACAGACCATCTCCACTCAGCACAAGCCTGGTTGCAAAGCCCTGCTTGGTGCAAGCTATTTACCCTGCCCTGAAATCTTGACCTGGTGTAGCAAACTGCTCTCCCTTCTGCATGTAGCCCAAGTCCCAATCTTTTCACGTAAGAAGTCCTCCCTCCTGAGAGTTTCTTGGCACGTAACTAACTGAACGGTGCTGTCCTGTGGGTGTCTTGGGAGACCTGTCAGAGACCACCCCAAGGGCCCTCCTGGGTCAAGTCACCTGCTCTGCCTGACTGGGACCCTTCCTTTCCACATGTAGCTCCTGACGCTGTTCAGGAACTCAAAGAGAACAAGCTCCCCGACAGTGGAGGAAGTAACTATGCTCCCCGAGAGGCGAAAACCACAAAGTTCTCATAGTCCACGGGCACAGGTCGACAACGGCCCTGCACTGCTCTCAAGTAATTTTACCTGCATTAGCCTCATCCTCCTCATTGAGCATGTGAGCTTTGGCAAGGGAAAGCATCACACCTATAAACTCCAGGTGCTGGGGAATCCAGCATGCACTGGCTATTTACATGTCTGCCAACAACAATAACCCAAGTCCTCGGCCCTCACGGACATCTTGGGGGAACCGTGCTATCCTAGCAGTCGCCTCCTCCACTAGCTGAATGATAATCGATGGTCATGGCTATCAAAAACCTTGAAGACCAGCTAGCCCAGAGGTGCACCCAGGGAGGGATCCAGTTGTACACGGCAGCTGGAAAAACCAAAACAGAAGTCACCCCAGGCCTGACTTCAACTCACAGCTAAAAAGGAAGAAGACAAGAAAAACTAAACTATATGGTTAAATTTCCCCGACAGTCATTCTTCCGGGCACCATGGCATGGGCTGGAACAAGCGCAGTGCTCCTCAGGGGCATGACCCTAGACACAGTGACCCTCAGGAATCTTTGCCAGGCTCCATTTTTCCATACCCTAAGTCTGGCTGATTTTGCTTACCAGGGCCCAGTCTCCAAGAATAGAATTCAGGGTACGGGTTTGCTAGTTCCAATTACAAGTGGAAGGATGGTTAGCTTTCTGTGATATTAGTCCTTCCCAGGCCATCTGGGAAGAACTCACAGGAGCCAACCAGGACAGAGCCACAATTCAACCGTCAGCGCAGATGAAGACAGTCTGCCCTCCCAAGCTCACCCTCAGGGCCCTGATCACCCACTGCCCTTCCGAGGTGCGAATCCTGAGGAATCAAGCTCCCACACTGATACATCTAGAAGTGACAGGGAATACATTCTGAAAAGTAAGTCCCTGAAATAAAATTAACGCCTCACCAGGCAATTCCATGAACCCCCTCAAAGACTGGCACGCAAGTGGGCAAGTGACCACTCATCCAACTTCTCAGAATGGAAAGTGCAAAAGCTCTGAACTCCATCCCCTCCTTCTGCTCCACCAAACCCACAAACACAACTTGGTACACAAATCATTAGAATTCCTGGGGAACAAATCATCTAGAAGAGCATATCTCTCAGGGAAACAGAAAAGAGTCTTGGGGAAATGGTGCCTTTGCAAAAACGGCATTTTATTTGAAAAAGAACACATCTAAATTATCCCCCACGCTGTTATTTCTTTAGCAGCTGGGGGACAGAATAAAGCTAGCTCCAATTAAGGAAGTTTAATTTTAAAATAATAAAAAGGAAAAGAGGCTTCTTTTGCCAGCATCTTACGCTCTTCTCCACTCACATCTGGGTGCCATTCAGGAGAAAAGACAGAGTACAAAGCCAGCAGCTGAGCAGAGACTGCAGACAGCGACAGAACTGCTGCCGATGCCACATTTTGACAATGGTCAAAGGCAAAGGGTTTGTCTTCACACATTCTCTCACCGGCTCACAGAAAAAGGCCTTCTCTGGAGGAGCACCAGAGCCAGAATGGATCTCTTCACTAAGCAAAGCTCGACGTAGGAATCATCCAATTTCTCTCTGACGCACGTCAGACCCATCAGGCGGCCGCTCCACGTGTGACTCTCCCCTTCCAGGGACAAAAGTCCTCTCTCCTCAGAAGTTCCACGCATTTACTAAAATAACTTGAGAATTCATCAGAAAGCCATTACTCCTGCAAACACTAAATTATTTAAGTGATTCCCTGTATATAAATATTTCATATCAGAAATTGATTTCCAAAGGAAGTGCACACGAAGAATGACCACCCTACGCAGTGTCCAGGCGCGCCTTGGTGTTTTAAAACACAGGCAGCATTTTAATGCAGCTGAAAAACTGAATTCCACACCAGGTCGCGCGTGATGTCATGTACCATCTATGGAGAAGCAAAAAATGGCTGCCTCTAACTCCCTTCGTGTCAGACGAGAAACACCATACACAGTAGAATCTTCAGGAAGCAGAGCTAAAGGAAAGGCTTTGGAACAAATTTTCAGTTTATTAAACTGGATACTTTTTGAAAAGTCATGTCTTAAAAGCACTGAATTTTAACCCTGAGTGAGTGAGATTTTAAGCACTCCAACACCCCCCCCCCCCCAAAAAATAAGCACTCTGTCTACTAGCCCCCAGCCTATGTCAATGGGCAAAGAAAAAATCCTGTTTCTCAAAGTTGTGAGAAAAAAAAGACTGGGGTGGACCCCAAGCCTCCAGACACACACATACACACACTCATTCTCGTTCAGTGGTGTGAACAGCAGTCACGTTGAAAGGGGTGAACAAAGAACAGAGATGCACAATAAACATCATTTACCAGGGGTCCAGGCAGCACAGAATAAACCAGCTCAAAACAAATGGGCACCCGGACCCCACCAAAAACTTTTCCCGGCAGCCTCAGGAGTGTGACAGCCCAGGACGCTGGGGTAGCCCTGAGGTCTGGCAAAGAAGGGACAGTGGGCAGGTGTCCTCACTGGAGCCCCTCCCACCCTCTCCAACAGCATTGCTGCTTCCTTCTCCATGTTCTCCTTGGGTACCCAGAGCAAAGGCATAACAAGGCCAATGGGGCTGAACCAAGTAAAAGATGCCACTCTTTACACCAAGCCAGCAGCACAGAACTGAGCAAATTCGCATACACATATAATACACATATAAGCCCCAAAACGTACTGTTCAGCAAAGCACCACCTCTCTGATGGAGACTTAGAACACACAAACACACACACACACAGCTTTCCTTTACCAGAGCAATAGCTAAGAAGAAAAAAATTACAACTCCCCAACCCTTAGCAAAAGCTAAATCCTGCTCTCCCAAGCTGCCGCATTCAGTTTGATGTAGCTAAATTAACAAAACGTTCCCTTGGTATTTAAAATTTTTCTTTCCTTTTTTCCTCCTTGTAAGCTGACTTGGGAGGTGATGCACAGTAAGTCAAAAGACAAAGCAACTTCAAAACAAAATCAGTTATTTGTAAACAATCCTTGTGGGGATTTTCCCCCTCCTCCGCCCCCACCCCGAGGAAACAGCCCTGCCAGTTACAACAGAAAGCCACGTGAAGATAAATCAATTAGCTTGCTAATTTCTCCCCTCTCATTTATTTAGCTCTGTACTGTATTTGTCGTAATTGACTACAATTATGTTAATTACTAACTCCAGTATAATTACTATATTTATTGTCATTGAGCACGCGATGTACCCACAGCAAAGCTGGCATTTGTCGGGCATCAAGAAAGCAAACTGTCGAGAGGTGATTCTCGGCAAACTGGCGGATGTGGCTTCAGCAAATGGAAGGGCAAAAGAGATTTCATGCAATGTTAGTTTGAAAGCACCGGTTCATTAAGGATATTAATTTTCTGATAACTACACATTTAAGTATGACACACTAGCGCAGTATCTACAGGATTTCGCAATTATTAATGCGTGACAGTTTCAAATGCTAAGTGAATCAATTAAACAGCGGCATTCACAATTTGAGAAGAGATAACTGCTTCATAACTACCTAAGACTACAATTTTCACATGACAAAAAAGAGCCATTGAGGCGCCTTCAAAACCTGACAGGTCAAGAAAGAAGTTTGAAACAAAAGCACCTTACAACCATCATCTCTCCTCTTTACTTGTCAGATCAACTTTGCTAGTGTCTCCCCAGAAACGGCATCACATGCCAGCTGCCACAAGGTGATTTTTCATGTCTTGTCAAAGAAATCTTTTATTCTATTTGCTCTGCATTAACATGTTACATTTATTGATCAAGGGCCTGTTCGGCAGCCACAGCAGGGCACTGAGCTCTCCATGCCTATGGGGCTTTGATGTCCCGGTGACATTCCAGCCCGAATAATGCACATACTAAATGGATTTAATGCAGAAATGTGTTTGGGCCTGACAGTTACATTAATAACAGCCCCTCACACTGATAAATATGCAATTGCTACTATTAAGAGTTACCCAATTATGGGGAAAATATTTCTCTACCTTAAAAATAAATCCATCAAGGGGAAAAAAAAAAGTTTTAACAATGGTGCATTCTCTTAAAACACTCCGCCAGCTGCAGAAAACGCGCCCGTGTGGGGGTTTACACCCCCTTCTCCTGCCCTTCCCTCCAATTGTTTTTAATAAGTCTTGCTTTATCTCAAGAAAGGTTTGGGATTTTTTTTTAAAAAAAAAAAAAACCTCTTTTGTTGGTCTTCCCTGCTTTACCGTCTCTTATTTCTTCAGAACCAGAGAAAAAGCAGACACCCAGGAGACTGAAAAATTGGGTTCTGTATAAACTCAGAGAGGAGCTAAGGGGAGGTGGTGCAAAGGTGGGGGGCACGTAGCTGATCTCCGTAATGATGGGCCTGGAGGAGGAGGTGTCTTTTTTTTAATATAAACTCTAAACGAAACACGAACACATGTGTGTGTCTCTCCCTCATTTAAAACCCTAAGTGACCTTGTGCTACGGCAGTGGTGGGGGTGGGAGTACAAAGGGGAAAAGAAAGCAGCTGGGATAGGAGAAACCTTTTATTAAGAAAAGTCTCGGCCAGGGAGAATTTGTAGTTATTACATCCTGCAATTAAACACAGACACCAGCAAAAAGCATAATCGCCCCCCTTTCATCATAAAGGAGCAGGGACAGCTGACATCACCAACCCTGCTGTCCCCGAGGAGACAAGAGGAAAAAGGCTTTTCAGATGGCGGGGGTGTGCGTGCGAGTGGGTCCACGCACAAGGACGAACACACACACCCCCACCTCTTCTTTTCCCTCCAGACTCAAAACTCATGCATGCAGTCATCCATCTCAGGGTTCCCCTCTCGAGGCTGGGTCAGCAAGCAGTCTGGCCCTGGCATTGCTCAGCCATTTCTCACCATGACAATGGCCTTCATCTAAGCCTGCCTCAAGCCCAAGGGGAGACAGAAGAGGATGAAGTCCTTGGGAACACACAACCCAGGTCCCACAAGATCCTGCCAACCCAACTTCCCACATCCAGAAGGCTTCAGAGAAACAGGAGAGAGGAGGAAGTGCAACAGAGCTCCGAGGCTGCCAACGTGGAGCTGCAGGATCTACTGTGATCCTGCTACGGTGACGTCCACAGGCTGTTCACGGTTTTGAAAGAATGCCCCTCCCACCCCAGGCCCCCCCCACACACACACAAAGAAATATAGTCTTGGAAATGGCCATTCATTTGCTCACAGGATGAAAACAATGGTTTCTACTTGGAGAAGCAATTTGAAGTCAGACCACCAGGGCCATTTAAACCCAGCTCTCCCATTTAATCATCAGGGTAGTCAAAGGCAAATTTCTAAAGCAACTATTTGGGCCTCAGTTGTTTCATCTGTAAAACGTGAGTAATCGTCCCATTGTCAAAATGTTGCTGGTAGGACTGAGTGAAATAATGCACGCCACGTGTTCTGCCCAGCCTTGGCATACAGTAAGTGCTCCATAATACTGGTGATTGATTCACTGACAAGACAAACATGACTGATGTCACTTGTTTGATCCGGTGCCCCTGGACCCCTCCGGAGTGTAGAGCCAGTCACCTCTATGTACTTATTCGAAAGACTGCTTTATTGTGAGGCTCATCCACAGCCGTCTGCAAGCTCTCAAACAGAACTCGGAGGACTTCCTCAACACAGTGCAGCTGGCACGGGGAAGGGAAAATTATTTCTTGTCCAAGGTTGCCCTGTGCCTTGCAAGACATTTAGCATCCCCAGCCTCGCCCACTAAATGCTAGTAGGACCCCTAGTCCCATATTATTGTGACTAAACTTCATGCCTGAGAACCTGGAGGGCCAGTAAATAGAAAGTCTGAAAGATTTAAGCTGACCAGTCGCTCCCTCCTCCCCACAAGTCACCAGTGCTCCCAACAGCCACCCTGATAGCACAGGAGAGGGAGGGAGGGGGAGCAGCATCGTCCACATGCACAATGATGTCCTCAGAATAGAGAGCAGGGCAGAGGGAGAAAATGGAATAGGGGGGTGGGGGGGGGGGCGGCAAGATCCTGGGGGAGTAAAATGGGTGAAAAGGGAAATAAAAGGCATTACTAAAAAGTCCAGGAATTTTTTACCCTAGTGGCAAACACTGTAGAAAATATGGAGACAATGTTTATGAAAGCACTTTCTAAACCACACAGTGCAACACCTATGAGAAAGCTGAACTTTGTTGCGGCCCTTTAGACAATCTCCGCCATTGTCCACCAGCTCAGTCTTACCCAGCAGCTCAATACCCCATTTCTCAGGCCAAAAGGAGGAAGTCCCAGAAAACAGGACACTTTGGGAGGAGGGAGGCGGCCATATCAACCTGCTCCCTTAGTGATCTTCTCTCTTTCCCTCCCTCAAACTGTTTTTGGTAGTTCCAGTCATGGAAGTCACTCCAGAAAGGTTGCTACTGAGACATTAAATATTACCTGCCAACTCATTTTCCACATCACCTTTTTGTTGTATGTTCTGTTAGTAGCTGGAGACACTAGAATTGCCAATGTTATTCTTAGAACAAAAAAGATGCTTTTCACAGCATTGCCCCGCTTACAGCAAACATGGTTCCCAAAACACATAGACCCTTGCCTCCTTAGAATTTATCAATGCCTTAGAACTATTTTGAAATTTCATTAAAACAGTTTATCTTTCTAAAGCCCATCTTTCCTATCATCATGTCTTCCTCTCTATGCTTACTGACATGAGTTCTGTTGCCAGACCAACTCCAATATCAGCATGCTCCCCAAGTAAGACCTCTGCATTTGTGTTTTGAAAATAAGGCCCCTGACTGCAAAGAAATAAGTTGATGCAGACCCAATGCCAACAGAGCATGCCCTTTAAGCTGTTATCCTGAGTCTGGGTAGAGCATTTTTCTCCCACTCATTCCCAGTGTAACATAAACAAATGTATGCTCCTTGCTGGCAGGGATGAAAAGTATGTATGAGATGAGTGGGTTTAGCCAATAGAATGTCAGACATTTGAGATGTACGGTTTTTATATCAGTTAGTATGGACTAGGTTATGCTGCATTAACAAATGTCCTAAAGTCTAAAGGCAGATTTTTCATTTACAGTCTATGTCTAACATAAATCAGCAAGAGGTTCTGCTCATTTATGTCAGAACCCAAGACTGATGATCATAACAGAAGAGAAAGAGGCAAATTTACACCAGCTCTTTAAGATGTTGCACATTGATCATACCAAAGGGTGCAGAGATGTGGAAACATACCATGTGCTGAAGGTGAGGAAATTCGGAACGTTTGTGAGGAACCCCAATTAGACTACCAGAGAAATAGTCCCTATGGAGGGTCAAGCCTGGGCTTTTAGCCTCACTAGCACCATGTTTAAGCTATACTTGTAGCTATGCTTACTGAAGAACTACGATATAGCAGGTAATCTTTACACACACTTACACTCAACATTTTTGCAATTAGCTTAAGGTCAGTTAAATTACGGGTGAGTGATGTAAGTAGACTTTCAAGCAGGGTGGTATAATCCCAACGCCATGGTTCCTTTCCATTCCATTGCCCATTTTCCCAACTGAACAGCAAGTTAGCAGGCCAAGCGTTACGTAGCAGCTCATAACAGAAATGGAAATGTTGCTGCGCATATCCTAGAAGCTTTGATGGTGCACCCCCTGTCTGCCTCACTGCCTGGGGAAGACAACAAAGCCACCATCTCTTCCCTGGAGGTGCCCAAACTCCCCAATCCTCCATTTCCATACTGGCCAAAGCCAAGGAAACTACATGCAAGTAAGCTTCCATCTAAGAAGTTTTCTTCTAAGCAATTCCCCCATTCGGTGTATTTATCGGAGTGATGCTAAATAAGATGTGACTGCAAATAATTTAAATTTGCAAATGTAAGCTTCCTGTTGCCATAGATCAATTAAGCCCTCTCCGTTTTATTGCCAGATTGACACAGGCATGTTTATCACTGTTTTCCTTGGGAGCCCCGCTCTGCCCTCTGTGTTCAGCAAGCGCATCAGGCAGCCCAGGCAAACCACTCAGGGAGAACCCTGCCCTTCCCCGTCAGGGAAGAAGGAAAACTGAAGCTGGAACAACGGTTAACAAGCTCTCTCCGTCAGAGCTGATCAAGGAACCAGTACCGGCTAAAACTGAGGATCTCCTTATTGATCGGCAAAGTACAAGTAAAATGTGAAAACCTCAAAAACAAGCTCCAGGAAGAACTTGGAATAATATTCAAATATTCTCAGTAGCGGAAATTGTTATGACCTCTCTTAAGGACAATCTGACATCTGTAGCGAAGCCCTCTGACAATTCTGTCTCCAGGAAAATGCCCCAAGCAACTAAGCAGAGACATATTCATCAATCAGTATTACATGGATACTTATAATAGAGATATTTATAACAGTAAAAAAAAAAACAATCTGGGAACAATCTAAATACCCAACACTGGAAAAATAAGAGAACATTAAAACTTATAATGGAGAATTTATTGAGATGGAAAAATACTTCCAACAGAGTGTAAGCAAGAGCATCATTTTTAAGATATTTAGCATTAATAAAGACAAGTGGTAACAATGGGGATTTCCTCCAGCTTAACTTGTGAGATTATCAGTGGTTTGAGAGAGGTTTTTTTTCACACCTTACTGAGTTTTTCAAGATTTTTACATTGATCATTGTTGTTCTTGCTATAATAAAAAAGTACTCAAAAAATAAAATCTAAAGTACAATTTCATGCACGTGTAGACAATGGACTCATGATCATTAATGCATTCAAGTTCAAGGGGCAACACTACTCCTGTCAGCTGGTTAGCTCCCTGAGCCTTCTATCCCCATTCCGGAGTGGATGGCAGGACCCTGCCCCCCAGGAATCATGTCCAGAAAGAATGAGATCTGGGAGGAAAGGTGGAAGAGATGAATGTTTTGAGTCTTTTAAAGGAGCCAGAAATTGTATTCAGACCTATTGTCTTGCTTCCCTTTCCAACTTCCAACCTGACAGGCACACAAAGTCCCAGGAACTTCCATTCCCCAGGACAGAGTCATAGAAACAGCACAGCCTGAATTTCATGACCTTCTACATGGAGGCGTAACCAGTTTAATACTGGACAACCCAAAGGAGGAGAGGACTCGTGATAGTTAATGCAGAGAGAAGGCTGAAGTGTAATGCAAAGGAAAAAATATATAGTGACTTAAAAGTTCACAGCTTATACATCCATAACCACCCTTCCCTCCAGCACATGCAGGGGGCTATAGGGAGAATCAGCAGAACCATCACTTCATAAGTGAGATTAATAATGATGATGGCATATGGCTAGGAATTAATGGTAAGATGATAGAGAAGGATGTTCCTAATGTGAGTGGTTAATTGAAGCCTGGTACCTCCCTTTTAACTAACATCTTGGCAAGAGTAATACAAATGAGGCCACACAAGAAGAAATTCATATGTTGGCATATGCACAGAATAACTCTGGGAGATTACAAAAAGAGTGAGTAGTGCAGAGGAGAACTGGGAGGCTAAAGGACCTAAGTTCAAAGGAGACTTTCTCTTCACAATTTGAAGCTGTGCCATGTGCACATATAAACTATTCAAAAAAAAGAATAAATAGAACTCCTTGCCTGAAAACAAATTGTGCCCTAAAATACAAACAGACTGCAGCTGATTTTGCAATCTATAGGAGTAGCAAATTTTGTACTGGGGATAATGCTCTGCTTAAGGCAGTGCCCTGACAGGACTCTCTGGGTGTGAAAAGGAAACCTGCAGAGATGTTCTCAAAGGGGCAGGGGTAATGTTTCTGTATATAACAAAGTGAAGAATGCTGTGTTTACAGCTCTGGGAAGAGGGTGAGTGACATGAAAAGGAGAGAACGGGGCTGGGAGAGAGAGGCACCTGGTCACATGCCGAGAGCCTGACTTAATGAGAGGCATAGCCAGGGATTTGCAGGAACAACGCCATCCCAAACTTGTCTGCTGCTGTGTGCTCCAACGGCCACCTCCCCCTTCACCAGTACTCTTCCAACTGTCAGTAATACATAGTAATATTGTATTGTTGGGCTTTGGAGAAATGAATGGGGTGTCCTGAGTGGGGCCAGACAAGCTGCCAAGAGGGAGAACAGCAGACAACAGAACAGTGATGGTTAGAGCAGGGACTGTGGGGAACCGGGGTACAGGGCAAACGGACCAAGAGATAAGCTCTCCCAAGTCCCGTGGAAACAGTATGGAGGGCTAGGGAGAAATGTTTCACAGAATGTGGGATATTTCACTTGGATATGATGATCCCTGCAGCCTGGTGAGCTTGGATCTTTTATTACCTACCTACTTATGTAGAAGGTAAGTTTATGATCATCTTTCTCTTCCCTTCTCTGTATTCTCTCCCCTCTTTCTTTTTTTTAAGAAGAATTAGTTAAGCATCTTTAATTTCTATGTAGTTGAAAAGGCAAAGAGACACCAGTGCCTGAATACACTCATATCTTCCTCTCACACCCAAGAGAGACAGTTCTACCTTCCCTCACCCTGCTATTAGGGAAATAAGACAATCAAAGAGGATCCGATCCCAATCCTTCCCACGTCCAATCCAGCCCAGTGAGGATTGCTTTTATTCACTACGGTCCATTCTGGTCTGCAACTCCCTCCAGCTTAACCAAGTCTCGGTGTGAACCCCTCCCAAGCCTTAGACCTCGCTCTTCCTATCCTCATCTCTGCCCTGACCCAGCCAGAACCCAGCGTGCCATGCACACACTGACCACAACACCAACAAGAATAGGCTCCTGACTACATGTGATAAGATCCTCAAACTCAACACTATGAAAACGTCTCTCCTCTAAAAATAAAAATCACAACTTCTCTCCTTCCGAACCTATTTTACTGGCCTTCCTCTCACTAAATTTCCCTGCCTTCAGGACCCATCATTTCCTCTGATTAATCCTTACAGCCCCTCAAGGCCAAGAGCCCCATCTCACCACCAACCCCACTCACCACACACACACACACACACACACACACCACCCTTCCCAGGGTCCAGCCCCTTCTCTGCCAAAGGAAGAGAGGGCCCCCCGAGAGTGACAAAGGCGCCTCTGTTTCCTCAGACCTGACAGCCCGGTCCCATGACCTGTGCCTGCTGACACACTCCCTCCTCATGGGGCCCAGCCTCCTCAAACCCACATCCGGGCTCTCGAGAGCAAGGCAGCCGCAGCCTGAGCCCCTGGAGGCCAGTCACAGTTCTTCCTTCAGATGCCCCAGCAAGAGAGCCCTTTTCCTCCGTCCATGCTGGGGAGCAGTTTAAGGGGCACACATGCCTAAGGCTAGTCCAACCAGGCTATGTCCTCCATCCTTTCCTTGGACATTGGGATCAAACAACATCCTTAATTTCTTAAGAGTCAGCATTTGGAGAGTACATGGCCGGGTTGTTGGCTTGATCCCCAGTGCGGGGCATGCAGGAGGCAGCCAATCAATGATCCTCTTTCATTATCGATATTTCTATCTCTCCCTCTCCCTTCCTCTCTGAAATCAATAAAAATATAGTGTTTTTTTTTAAGTTTAAGAAGGAGGAGAGCAGAGTGATTAAAAGGATGAACTCTGGGAGGTCGACCAAGATGGCGGCGTAGGTAAACACCGGAGACCGCTGCTGCAAACAACCATTTCAAAAATACAACTAAAAGACTGAACGGACATCACCCAGAACCACAGGAAGGCTGGCTGAAGAGAGACTCTACAACTAGAAGGAAAGAGAACAGCAAATCGAGGCTCAGAGGCGGCGCAGTGTGGAAAATACAAAGGTACCGAGGTGCGCGCGAAAGCGGGCTGGTGGCTGAGGGCGCGGTTGTCGTTTTCTGTCGGGAGTGAGTCTCAGACTCTGGGCTCCAGATCCGGGCGAGTCTCTAGGGACCCAGACTCAAACGGGAGAAGCGGGATTACCCGGCATCAGTTGGAACCTGAGGGCAGCTTTCTCTCCGAGGTTTGCAGCGGCTGCCGGGGTTCTGAGAAGCAGAGCCTCTGGGAACGGGACTGAGCGTGGCCATAACTGCTCCCTCGCCCGCCCTGTTGATCCCGCCCCGCCCAAAGCCTGCGCACAGCCATTTGCCGATCGCCTCAGGCAAAGGCTGGATTAGCGCCTCCCCAGAAGACAGACGTTTTCCGCACAGCTGATTTCCACAGCCAGCTGGCCTGGTGGTCAAACCCCTCTAGTGTTAACTACAACAATTAAGGCTTGGCTAGAACAAGACTGCGCACAGAGACCACAAGGGGGTGCACCAAGAAAGCATAAAAGATGCGGAGACAAAAAAACATGACAGAAATGGAGGATATGGAGCTAAGAATCACAATTTTGAGGGCTTGCCATAAATTTGTGCAGAGCCTCACGAAAACTAATGAGACCCTCGATGCTACGATAAAGAAATTAGAAAGTAAGCATACACGGACTGAAATAAAGAATATTATACCCAATAGCAGACCAGAGGAGTACAATAATCAAACCAAAGATTCGACAAAAAACACCCAATTGGAAAAGCAAAATGAAAAAAGAATCCGAAAGTGTGAAGATAGTGTAAGGAGCCTCTGGGACAGCTTTAAGCGGTCTAATATCAGAGTCATTGGAGTGCCAGAAGATGAGAGACAGCAAGATATTGAAAACCTATTTCAAGAAATAATGGCAGAAAACTTCCCCCACCTGGTGAAAGAAATGGACTTACAGGTCCAAGAAGCGCAGAGAACCCCAAACAAAAGGAATCCAAAGAGGACCACACCAAGACACATCATCATTAAAATGCCAAGAGCAAAAGACAAAGAGAAAATCTTAAAAGCAGCAAGAGAAAGAGGCTCAATTACCTACAAGGGAATACCCATACGACTGTCAGCTGATTTCTCAACAGAAACTTTGCAGGCCAGAAGGGAATGGCAAGAAATATTCAAAGTGCTGAATACCAAGAACCTACAACCAAGATTACTTTATCCAGCAAAGCTATCATTCAGAATTGAAGGTCAGATAAAGAGCTTCACAGATAAGGAAAAGCTAAAGGAGTTCATCACCGCCAAACCAGTATTATATGAAATGCTGAAAGGTATCCTTTAAGAAGAGGAAGAAGAAGAAAAAGGTAAAGATACAAATTATGAACAACAAACATGCATCTATCAACAAATGAATCTAAGAATCAAGTGAATAAATAACCTGATGTACAGAATGAACTGGTGATTATAATAGAATCAGGGACATAGAAAGGGAATAGACTGACTATTCTTGGGGGAAAAAGGGGTGTGGGAGATGCGGGAAGTGACTGGACAAAAATCATGCACCTATGGATGAACACAGTGGGTGGGGAGTGAGGGTGGAGGGTGGGGTGGGAGCTGGAAGGAGGGGAGTTATGGGGGGAAAAAAGAGGAACAAATGTAATAATCTGAACAATAAAGATTTAATTTAAAAAAAAAAAAAAAAAAAAAGAGTCAGCATTTGTCTAGCATCCTCTCATCACTATGCAATACTTTGCAACTTTTCAGTTTCCACATCTCCCCAGAAGCATGCAAACCCTTTGGGAGTCAAGGAGAGAATGCGCACAGTACCCGCTCTTTACACAACCGTCCGGGCGCCCCTTCCCTGAAGATGAGGCACCTTATGGTCACGTGTTCCTGATGACCTTCCAAAGAAGCCCTGCTGGCACACCTCTACCCACTGGTGCCTTAATGCCCTGAGTTTTGTCCATTTTCTCTCAAATTCTTCATTCCCAAGTGTCCTGACTCAGCAGTTGCGAGAGAGAAACTCCAAGGCATGGAAGAAGGAAAGTGCCTGAGCCCTGGGGTGGGATTCGGGCTCCTCCTCAATCCTTCTACCCCAAGACAGTTGGTTCCATTCGAGGATAGCACCGTTCTCAAGAGGACAGGCACCTTGGGGAAATGCCCTGTGTGGGACCAGCTG